>NC_077222.1:57279067-57604192 GCF_024763615.1 Phlebotomus papatasi
TTTACATCTGTTTAGAGCCTCCTTCAAGCTTGAGATGTGCAGAATTTCACTTGGAAATGAGGAAAATTGGAAGAGAAATGCATACAAGTGTCAGAAAATCTTTAAAGTCGATTATCTCGGAAACTATGAGAGATAGGGACCTCAAACTTTACATCTGTTTAGAGCCTCCTTCAAGCTTGAGATGTGCAAAATTTCACTTGGAAATGAGGAAAATTGGGCGAGAAATGCATACAAGTGTCAGAAAATCTTTAAAGTCGATTATCTCGGAAACTATGAGAGATAGGGACCTCAAACTTTACATCTGTTTAGAGCCTCCTTCAAGCTTGAGATGTGCAAAATTTCACTTGGAAATGAGGAAAATTGGGCGAGAAATGCATACAAGTGTCAGAAAATCTTTAAAGTCGATTATCTCGGAAACTATGAGAGATAGGGACCTCAAACTTTACATCTGTTTAGAGCCTCCTTCAAGCTTGAGATGTGCAAAATTTCACTTGGAAATGAGGAAAATTGGATGAGAAATGCATACAAGTGTCTGGAATTCTTTAAAGTCGATTATCTCGGAAACTATAAGAGATAGGGACCTCCAACTTTACATCTGTTTAGAGCCTCCTTCAAGCTTGAGATGTGCAAAATTGCACTTGGAAATGAGGAAAATTGGAAGAGAAATGCATACAAGTGTCAGAAAATCTTTAAAGTCGATTATCTCGGAAACTATGAGAGATAGGGACCTCAAACTTTACATCTGTTTAGAGCCTCCTTCAAGCTTGAGATGTGCAAAATTGCACTTGGAAATGAGGAAAATTGGAAGAGAAATGCATACAAGTGTCAGAAAATCTTTAAAGTCGATTATATCGGAAACTATGATAGATAGGGACCTCAAACTTTACATCTGTTTAGAGCCTCCTTCAAGCTTGAGATGTGCAAAATTTCACTTGGAAATGAGGAAAATTAGAAGAGAAATGCATAAAATAAATGCATCTGGGAAAGAGGATCTGGGATTTCCTGGAGGAACCTCCAGGAATCCTCTGACCACAGAAGGTATCTGAAGAGTCTTGGGCATAATATGCAAGACAATCCCAAAAGATCTGGGATTTCTTGGAGGAAGCTCCAGGAATCCTCTGACCACAGAAGGTATCTGAAGAGTCTTGGGCATAATATGCAAGAAAATCCCAAAAGATCTGGGATTTCCTGGAGGAAGCTCCAGAATCCTCTGACCACAGAAGGTATCTGAAGAGTCTTGGGCATAATATGCAAGAAAATCCCAAAAGATCTGGGATTTCTTGGAGGAAGCTCCAGAAATCCTCTGACCACGGAAGGTATCTGAAGAGTCTTGGGCATAATATGCAAGAAAATCCCAAAAGATCTGGAATTTCCTGGAGAAAGCTCCAGGAATCCTCTGACCACGGAAGGTATCTGAAGAGTCTTGGGCATAATATGCAAGAAAATCCCAAAAGATCTGGGATTTCTTGGAGGAAGCTCCAGAAATCCTCTGACCACGGAAGGTATCTGAAGAGTCTTGGGCATAATATGCAAGAAAATCCCAAAAGATCTGGGATTTCTTGGAGGAAGCTCCAGAAATCCTCTGACCACGGAAGGTATCTGAAGAGTCTTGGGCATAATATGCAAGAAAATCCCAAAAGATCTGGGATTTCTTGGAGGAAGCTCCAGAAATCCTCTGACCACGGAAGGTATCTGAAGAGTCTTGGGCATAATATGCAAGAAAATCCCAAAAGATCTGGGATTTCTTGGAGGAAGCTCCAGAAATCCTCTGACCACGGAAGGTATCTGAAGAGTCTTGGGCATAATATGCAAGAAAATCCCAAAAGATCTGGGATTTCTTGGAGGAAGCTCCAGAAATCCTCTGACCACGGAAGGTATCTGAAGAGTCTTGGGCATAATATGCAAGAAAATCCCAAAAGATCTGGGATTTCCTGGAGAAAGCTCCAGGAATCCTCTGACCACGGAAGGTATCTGAAGAGTCTTGGGCATAATATGCAAGAAAATCCCAAAAGATCTGGGATTTCTTGGAGGAAGCTCCAGAAATCCTCTGACCACGGAAGGTATCTGAAGAGTCTTGGGCATAATATGCAAGAAAATCCCAAAAGATCTGGGATTTCTTGGAGGAAGCTCCAGAAATCCTCTGACCACGGAAGGTATCTGAAGAGTCTTGGGCATAATATGCAAGAAAATCCCAAAAGATCTGGGATTTCTTGGAGGAAGCTCCAGAAATCCTCTGACCACGGAAGGTATCTGAAGAGTCTTGGGCATAATATGCAAGAAAATCCCAAAAGATCTGGGATTTCTTGGAGGAAGCTCCAGAAATCCTCTGACCACGGAAGGTATCTGAAGAGTCTTGGGCATAATATGCAAGAAAATCCCAAAAGATCTGGGATTTCTTGGAGGAAGCTCCAGAAATCCTCTGACCACGGAAGGTATCTGAAGAGTCTTGGGCATAATATGCAAGAAAATCCCAAAAGATCTGGGATTTCTTGGAGGAAGCTCCAGAAATCCTCTGACCACGGAAGGTATCTGAAGAGTCTTGGGCATAATATGCAAGAAAATCCCAAAAGATCTGGGATTTCTTGGAGGAAGCTCCAGAAATCCTCTGACCACGGAAGGTATCTGAAGAGTCTTGGGCATAATATGCAAGAAAATCCCAAAAGATCTGGGATTTCTTGGAGGAAGCTCCAGAAATCCTCTGACCACGGAAGGTATCTGAAGAGTCTTGGGCATAATATGCAAGAAAATCCCAAAAGATCTGGGATTTCTTGGAGGAAGCTCCAGAAATCCTCTGACCACGGAAGGTATCTGAAGAGTCTTGGGCATAATATGCAAGAAAATCCCAAAAGGTCTGGGATTTCTTGGAGGAAGCTCCAGAAATCCTCTGACCACGGAAGGTATCTGAAGAGTCTTGGGCATAATATGCAAGAAAATCCCAAAAGATCTGGGATTTCTTGGAGGAAGCTCCAGAAATCCTCTGACCACGGAAGGTATCTGAAGAGTCTTGGGCATAATATGCAAGAAAATCCCAAAAGATCTGGGATTTCTTGGAGGAAGCTCCAGAAATCCTCTGACCACGGAAGGTATCTGAAGAGTCTTGGGCATAATATGCAAGAAAATCCCAAAAGATCTGGGATTTCTTGAAGGAAGCTCCAGAAATCCTCTGACCACGGAAGGTATCTGAAGAGTCTTGGGCATAATATGCAAGAAAATCCCAAAAGATCTGGGATTTCTTGGAGGAAGCTCCAGAAATCCTCTGACCACGGAAGGTATCTGAAGAGTCTTGGGCATAATATGCAAGAAAATCCCACAAGATCTGGGATTTCTTGGAGGAAGCTCCAGAAATCCTCTGACCACGGAAGGTATCTGAAGAGTCTTGGGCATAATATGCAAGAAAATCCCAAAAGATCTGGGATTTCTTGGAGGAAGCTCCAGAAATCCTCTGACCACGGAAGGTATCTGAAGAGTCTTGGGCATAATATGCAAGAAAATCCCAAAAGATCTGGGATTTCTTGGAGGAAGCTCCAGAAATCCTCTGACCACGGAAGGTATCTGAAGAGTCTTGGGCATAATATGCAAGAAAATCCCAAAAGATCTGGGATTTCTTGGAGGAAGCTCCAGAAATCCTCTGACCACGGAAGGTATCTGAAGAGTCTTGGGCATAATATGCAAGAAAATCCCAAAAGATCTGGGATTTCTTGGAGGAAGCTCCAGAAATCCTCTGACCACGGAAGGTATCTGAAGAGTCTTGGGCATAATATGCCAGAAAATCCCAAAAGATCTGGGATTTCTTGGAGGAAGCTCCAGAAATTCTCTGACCACGGAAGGTATCTGAAGAGTCTTGGGCATAATATGCAAGAAAATCCCAAAAGATCTGGGATTTCTTGAAGGAAGCTCCAGAAATCCTCTGACCACGGAAGGTATCTGAAGAGTCTTGGGCATAATATGCAAGAAAATCCCAAAAGATCTGGGATTTCTTGGAGGAAGCTCCAGAAATCCTCTGACCACGGAAGGTATCTGAAGAGTCTTGGGCATAATATGCAAGAAAATCCCACAAGATCTGGGATTTCTTGGAGGAAGCTCCAGAAATCCTCTGACCACGGAAGGTATCTGAAGAGTCTTGGGCATAATATGCAAGAAAATCCCAAAAGATCTGGGATTTCTTGGAGGAAGCTCCAGAAATCCTCTGACCACGGAAGGTATCTGAAGAGTCTTGGGCATAATATGCAAGAAAATCCCAAAAGATCTGGGATTTCTTGAAGGAAGTTCCAGAAATCCTCTGACCACGGAAGGTATCTGAAGAGTCTTGGGCATAATATGCAAGAAAATCCCAAAAGATCTGGGATTTCTTGGAGGAAGCTCCAGAAATCCTCTGACCACGGAAGGTATCTGAAGAGTCTTGGGCATAATATGCAAGAAAATCCCAAAAGATCTGGGATTTCTTGGAGGAAGCTCCAGGAATCCTCTGACCACGGAAGGTATCTGAAGAGTCTTGGGCATAATATGCAAGAAAATCCCAAAAGATCTGGGATTTCTTGGAGGAAGCTCCAGAAATCCTCTGACCACGGAAGGTATCTGAAGAGTCTTGGGCATAATATGCAAGAAAATCCCAAAAGATCTGGGATTTCTTGGAGGAAGCTCCAGAAATCCTCTGACCACGGAAGGTATCTGAAGAGTCTTGGGCATAATATGCAAGAAAATCCCAAAAGATCTGGGATTTCTTGAAGGAAGCTCCAGAAATCCTCTGACCACGGAAGGTATCTGAAGAGTCTTGGGCATAATATGCAAGAAAATCCCAAAAGATCTGGGATTTCTTGGAGGAAGCTCCAGAAATCCTCTGACCACGGAAGGTATCTGAAGAGTCTTGGGCATAATATGCAAGAAAATCCCAAAAGATCTGGGATTTCTTGGAGGAAGCTCCAGAAATCCTCTGACCACGGAAGGTATCTGAAGAGTCTTGGGCATAATATGCAAGAAAATCCCAAAAGATCTGGGATTTCTTGGAGGAAGCTCCAGAAATCCTCTGACCACGGAAGGTATCTGAAGAGTCTTGGGCATAATATGCAAGAAAATCCCAAAAGATCTGGGATTTCTTGGAGGAAGCTCCAGGAATCCTCTGACCACGGAAGGTATCTGAAGAGTCTTGGGCATAATATGCAAGAAAATCCCAAAAGATCTGGGATTTCTTGGAGGAAGCTCCAGAAATCCTCTGACCACGGAAGGTATTTGAAGAGTCTTGGGCATAATATGCAAGAAAATCCCAAAAGATCTGGGATTTCTTGGAGGAAGCTCCAGAAATCCTCTGACCATGGAAGGTATCTGAAGAGTCTTGGGCATAATATGCAAGAAAATCCCAAAAGATCTGGGATTTCTTGGAGGAAGCTCCAGAAATCCTCTGACCACGGAAGGTATCTGAAGAGTCTTGGGCATAATATGCAAGAAAATCCCAAAAGATCTGGGATTTCTTGGAGGAAGCTCCAGAAATCCTCTGACCACGGAAGGTATCTGAAGAGTCTTGGGCATAATATGCAAGAAAATCCCAAAAGATCTGGGATTTCTTGGAGGAAGCTCCAGAAATCCTCTGACCACGGAAGGTATCTGAAGAGTCTTGGGCATAATATGCAAGAAAATCTCAAAAGATCTGGGATTTCTTGGAGGAAGCTCCAGGAATCCTCTGACCACGGAAGGTATCTGAAGAGTCTTGGGCATAATATGCAAGAAAATCCCAAAAGATCTAGGATTTCTTGGAGGAAGCTCCAGAAATCCTCTGACCACGGAAGGTATCTGAAGAGTCTTGGGCATAATATGCAAGAAAATCCCAGGGGATCTGGGATTTCCTAGAGAGGAGATAGGGAATCCACTGACATGATATTTTGAAAGTTGTATTCCAACTTCTACGATGTAATACAATTTCTACGTTGTATTCCAAGTTCAAAGTTGTAATACAATTTCTACGTTGTATTCCAACATCAAAATTGTAATACAATTTCTACGTTGTATTCCAACTTCCCCGCCACTCCAATAGTGATAAGCGGTAGGAAACGATGATGATGATTAATGATGATGATGATATTCCAACTTCAAAGATGTAATACAATTTCTACGTTGTATTCCAACTTCAAAGATGTAATACAATTTCTACGTTGTATTCCAACTTCAAAATTGTATTACAATTTCTACGTTGGATTCCAACTTCCCCGCCCCCCAATAGTGATAAGTGGTTGAAATGATTATGATGATTAATGATGATGATGATATTCCAACTTCAAAGATGTAATACAATTTCTACGATGTATTCCAACTTCTACGATGTAATACAATTTCTACGTTGTATTCCAAGTTCAAAATTGTATTACATAGCTATAAATGGGCCCTTATAGCTGGGGTCAGGGGGGTCGGGGCACCTTAAGTTTGGTATTGATGGAAAGCCCTAAGGCCCAGCTATAACATACTAAAATTTGAGCCCGATCGATGCCATAGGGGCAGAGCTATTGAGAAAACAAAAAAAGGGGGGTCTTCAAAATGGCGGAAGGAGGGGTGGGGGGGTGGGGGGTCTATGCACCAAGTTGCAATTTTCACCCGATATATAACCTTTGCCGAAAACCGCAAGTCGATATCTCTTTTAGTTTAGGAGCTATTAAGCTGCAAAGAGCGGCCGGCCGGACGGACGGACGGACGGGAACGGTTTTTAGCCATCCATATATTCGTGATCAGGAAGTGTCAAAACACATTCTGGCAAAGTTTGGGGCCGATCGGAGGACATGAGATTTTGTTAGGATTATAGTAGGTGAGATTGTTAAGAATCTCACCTAATATACATCTGTCTGCTCTATAATTATTAAGGACAGCTTAAAAAGATTTATTATAACTCCCTTTTGATGATATATATTTGGAATATTTTGAAAAATTGTCTTTCCCATTTTATCTCTTTTTCCCTACACTCCGAGTAAAATTCGTTTTACGCCTGTGTTTACAATTAATTAATTTTAATTCGATAAAAAACTTGGAATAATTATGTATCCTAAATATTTCATATTTGAAAGCTTGTTACTGCAAATCTCGAACAATAGTGCAATATCTATACGGTTTAGAGAGCCTCTTTCTCTTTTATTTTACGAGTTTACAATACCACTCACTGATATGGCGTGTGATACAGCAGTATTATTATCAC
Source organism: Phlebotomus papatasi (assembly GCF_024763615.1). NCBI lineage: Eukaryota > Metazoa > Arthropoda > Insecta > Diptera > Psychodidae > Phlebotomus > Phlebotomus papatasi. The sequence goes on from NC_077222.1 coordinate 57,286,239, forward strand.
GATATTCTTTTATTAGATTATTTTCTTTCAAGTAGATCGACTTTGATTTATGTTTATAACTTTTAGTTTTCTAGTTTAATTAAGTATGTTCCGAATTTTTGTATAGTCTGGAATGGTTATTGATTGAATGTCTGCGACTGAAATATACTGAATATGCGGAATTTTCTTAAAAAAAAGAAAATTTTCTTTGCTAAATTTCATTCCCAGAGATGATCATTGTTTGATGGACGATTCATGATCATCGTCTTTTTTTGCATTATTGATCGTGGTTAACCGGGTCTTTGATTTCAACTAACGATCGAATAAAAGAGAAGAGTGAATGAAAAGTGATTGAAGATTGAAGGGAATAATGGAGTGACCTTAAATAAATCAAAATTTGAGATACATCATCATGGTTTCATGCACAAGAATAGAGTTTATTTTTTTTTGGGTTGAAGAATAATCTCTTAAATTTACAGAAGAATTATTGTCCTTGTGTCAATTATTTAATTTTTGGGTTAATTTTTTAAAAATTTCAAGAGCTAATGATACAATCACTTTTGATATTATAATAACAAATTTTATTAGTTCATACGAAGTTGAGCACGTAACAAACAAATGAGCATTTATTTTTTTTTTTTTTTTTGAAATTTAAAAACCACGTGTTGAAGTAATGAATATTTAAAAAATGATTAAAGAGTAATTTATCAAAAAACAAATTTCTGTCCTTCAGCCATCGGCAAAATTTCTCCCACCTTTGTTGTTTGGATTTTATGTCTTTTCATTTCTTTTTCCCGTGCGAACTAAACCTTGGATATTTCAATGAATTTTCTCAATTTTTTTTTTTTTTAAACTTTCTGAAGTGCATGGCTTTTTTTTTATAAATCTTTTATAGAGTCACAAAGATCCTTTGCGAACGACAATTTTTACGGACTTCAGTCCATCTAGTCTAGAAGTACTGGAGATATATACAAAGATTCTCGCTGAATCACTAGCCAGTTATATCTACAATCTCAATGACGCGGAAATATTCACGGGTTCAATGGCTGTGACACAGAATTCTCTGAAGCCCTGGTTAAGTGTTAAGTCCACCCTTCAGAATAATGACCTAAAAAGTGCGTTTCACAAGTACCTCAAAAACGTTAAAATAACCTACGAGAAACCAGATGCGCGAGAACCAGACTTTATGCTGTACGAAGGGCAAGAAGGTCTTCTCAACATTTATAGGTGAGTGTTTTTTTTTTCAATTTACGCTCCACAGATGAACTGATACTCTGTCGTATGGATATATATATTTCTTTCAGTGTCAAACCAGCAGTGTTTGATTTGTTCCTTACTTTCCTGATAGCTGCCTATTTAGGTGCCATTTATTGCATCATAATCTACTTTCCAATACTCTATGGCATCATATGTAAGTGGAATACTGGCAAAGTTAAAGTTAATTGAGAGATACTGAGTTTATCGTATCTTCTCAAAAGAAGTAAAAAAAAAGAAGGAATCCGTAAAGCCAATTGATTAGTTCCAATTCAGGTGTTTGGAAGACCCGCCAATTTTCACAACAACATATTTAGATTTAATTTCCCATTGGAATGTGGATGTTTAAAAAAAAATCACCTTAAAGTCACCATCAGGCATTCTCACAATAAATTTTACCCAATTTAGTTGGAGAGTTGAAAAATGGATTTTTTAATCTCATAAAAAAATTTTTAGATGAGGCGAGAACTTTTATGGTGGATCCCATTAAATCTCCCAGGTAATCCCATTGAAAGCCCATTTAAGATTGGTTTACATTTACACTCTCTATGTTTGAGCGTCTATTGAAGCAACATGTTATTTTTCTTCCTAGCACAATCCGGTTCATTGTACATGATGGGTCGGTATTGATGTCCAAGAAACTTGTGCTTCCTGATGTACTTTTGAGGATTGTCAAAATTAAAAAGAAAATCAGAATTGACAGAAACGACGCGATTGTGTACTATCAAAGTATAGTTCGAGGTCTTGATTGCTTGCTAAATCCTACACTGGGAAAAAAAGAGGGTGCGATTAACTTTTTTTCTCATAACTTTAACACTTTTTAGGTGTAAAAATATATCAACATTTTTTAATGTTAATTTTACACCTTTTTTTAGGGTAAAATTAACATGAAAAAGGGTAACTTTAACCCCCAATACACCTAAAAAGGGTAATATTTACACCAATTTAGGATCAATACTGCAGGATAAAATTAACATTTCCGGAATATTATTTTAACTTTTTCGGATTTCTCTCAGTGTATGGGTTCTCAAGCTTTTTCAATCACTGAGAGAAATCCGAAAAAGTTAAAATAACATTCCCGAAATGTTTATTTTACCCTGCAGTATTGATCCGAAATCGGTGTAAGTATTATGCTTCGTAGGTGTATTAGGGGTTAAAGTCACCGTTTTTTATGTTAATTTTACCCTTAAAAAGGTGTAAAATTAACATTAAAAAATGTTGATATATCTTTACACTTACACCTAAAACGTGTTAAAGTTCTGAGCATCCCCGTTTTTTTCTCAGTGATGAGTCTTCCAGAAGTTCAATTTATTCGTGTCCGTTTGTCCGGATTTTGGCGGCAGATATTCACAAGGAAAACCCATTATTCGCTAACAACGAACAGGTATGCTTTCCGAGAAAGAAAAAGTGTATATTTCTCATCTTGGCGCTTAAACTAAAAGTAATAAAGAAGAATGAATGAGTTTTTTTTTTAATTTGTTCGATTATAATTGCTTTAGAAAAAAAAATATAAGGGAAGAGTATCCCGGATCGGAATGTTAAGAGACATGCTCCATATTTAGTTGAAAATATAATCCACAAAACATTTGGTATTTTTATGTACAGTTCTGTCTCTTTATATGCACACTCTCTATATGCACAGCTTTTGTGTCGGTTGCATTCAAAATCAATTTGTTTACATTTTCACAAAGTAATAAAGAAAATTATTTTCTTCGTAACTAATTTTTCTCGTTTTTAATTATCTTAATTTTATTTTTTCTGTCTCATATTATAGTTAAAATAACACGGGGAATTCTAGAACAATGAAAAAATAATAATGTTTTAAAAGAAAGAAAAAAACCGTTGGGAATTTCAAAAAATGTTGTGCATATTCAGAGAGAGAACTGTCAAAAAAAGTACCCAAACTGTGCATATAGCGAGACAGCACTGTATGATAATTGTTACATTAGTGATCCCTTTAACTATATCTGTGCTTTTGAATTTTTAATTTTTACAATAAATTAATAAAAAATATGTACAATTGCAAACTTGCACTCTGTACCTCGGATCGTCAGGAATTTAATCAAGTGTCTCAGGGAAAATTGGTTTTATAAATTAAATCTAAGTTAATGCACTGGATTCTTGTGAGAGTTAAATGGTAAAAAATAGCTAATAATTTTTGAAAAATCATTTAATTTAGAGTGAGGTTATGGTATTAACCTGACGATCCGAGGAACACTGCCGATCGCTGGTACTCTTCCCTTATCAACATTATTTTTTGCATATTAACCTTCTATCAGGTAAGATCGTCTCAAGACGATCTTCAAAAAAATCACATTTACTGCGATTACAAAGTTTTTATTTATTTAAAAGTACTATAATGTTCTCGGCAATATAGTCTTAGTAACATCTTTTGAAAGTTTGAACTCATTTTGACTCTTACCTTAGTTGCTAACCCAGCTATTGTGTGACAAGTCAGAGAAAAAGCAACAAGAAATATTTGTGCAAAAAAACTCATTTCCAATTTCCATAAAAATACCCATTTAAAATCATCTGACTAAAATATATTTATTTTTTACTGAAAGATATGTCATTCTACTTTGTATATTTTAAAAAAGTAAAAATGTGAATTTTAGAAGCAAAAAGAGTTTCAAGAAATTTTTATATTTTCTCACCTAGCGCCTAAACTAAAAGAGATAATGAAATGGATGGTGTTTTTGATTTTATTGGATCATAATTATCCTAGAAAACATTGTTTTAGAACTTTTTTCGCATATTAAAGCAAATAAAGTGAATTTCTTTTATTTTTCCTAAGAGACTGACCCAAAATTATCACATAATTATCAATAATTGATAGTAAGCTAACTAATATTTAATAGAAATGTGTAAATCTAGTAGGAAAAACAAAAGAAAATTCACATTATTCGAAGGCATGAACCTTCAAAGGGAGAGTACTTTCCCGTACTGTTAGGGCTCAAATAGACTCACGCTGATCCTCTAGAATATTTAGCGTGTAAAATTTGACAGTAAAGGAAATTTATGCAGAGGACCTCTAATCAATGATCCTAAGACCTCAATGTATGACAGTTTGGGATATATGTTTACTGCCAAATTCTGCAGACTAAATATTCTCTAGGCTCAGCTTGAGTCTATTTGGGGCTTTAGGAGGTTAAACTTTTCTTGCATTAGAGTTCAAATACACTCAGACTGAACCTGTAAATTTTGGCAGTAAAGCAGTTTGGCTTAAAATAATCAATTACAAGTCCTTTGCATAAATATGCTTTACCTAATCCCTTACTGCCACACTTTACAGGATAAAAAGTCACGAGGTTCAACCTGAGTCTATTTGGGTCCTTAGAGGGTTAAAAAATTGCACTGAGAGAAATCCGAAAAAGTTAAAATAACATTCCGGAAATGTTAATTTTACTCTGCAGTATTTATCTGAAATCGGTGTAAATATTACCCTTTTTAGGTGTATTGGGGGTTAAAGTTACCCTTTTTCATGTTAATTTTACCCTAAAAAAGGTGTGTAAAATTAATATTAAAAAATGTTGATATATTTTTACACCTTAAAAGTGTTAAAGTTATGAGGAAAAAAGTTAATCGCACCCTCTTTTTTTCTCAGTGTGTATATAGCTAACTAAACCAGTTAGTTATGTGCTTTCTTATGCAAATTATAAATAATTCTAGTTAAGACTATATTTTATCTATCGAAAACATCCCGCTCGGATTTCTACTATTTATTGGTTTCAGTCATTTCTTTAATATACGAAAACTTAAAGAGTTAATTTCTTAGAGCTTTTTAAGAAATTTAACTCGAAATAACGTATGGCCAGTGAAATCTGCACAAAAGTTTGAAGGCTTAAAAAAAATTAAAATGTATATCAGTCACTTTTATACCACTTTACAGTGTTGCCAGATGTGTTCTTAACATGACATAAAAGTTTTGCTAGATTTAGTTAGGAAACATGGCTCCCACAAATAATACTGATGAGTATAGACGAAAATTAGTTTGTAATTTTCAGGACAGTCATCCCACATTGAATAAATCTGAAGTCGTAAAACATTTTGTGACTATGGGAATATCGCGAAGGAGTATTTATAGCATCCTGTCGAACTATGGGAAGCGAAAAATCACTACACGAGCTAAGGGATCTGGAAATTTTAGCACCCTTAGTCAATCGGAGATGCGGGCTCGACTTGCATGTTAACATCCAATAAAGTTGCAAAGTCGTACCGTGAGCTTGGTAACAAACTTGAATGTAGCAAAACAACGGTGAAGAAGTATCTGGAGTCTATGGGAATCAAGTGGAGAATCAAAAAACCGAAACCAGCTGTCTCAGAAACTCAGGAAAAGACTCAGAAAATTCGTTTGTCTCTTTTGATCCAAAATGTTTTTCACGCTCAGAACGACATTGTTTGTGTCATGGACGATGAGTCCTATTTCACCATGGATGGTAATAAGTGGCAGGGGCAGTATTATTATGTACGTGACGACAATGTAGACAAGAAAGATAAGTACGTTGAGCATACTAAGTACCCGAAAAAGGTCCTTTTGTGGCTTGCAATCAGTGCTGATGGAATGTCTGAGCCCGCGTTCCTCACAAAAAGAGTCTAACGCAAAATTCTGACGTCTATATCAGAGATTGCTTGCCTAAGCTGGAAGCTTTCATCAATAAGTATCATCGAAGGGACAATGTGATCTTCTGGCCAGACCTAGCACCCAGCCATTACTCAAGGAAGACAATGAACGCATTGGAGGAACTTGACATACCTGTTGTCAAGAAGGAAGAAAGCTCCCCCTAACGTCCCCCTATTGAGGCCTATTAAATCATTTTGGGCTAATATTAAGTGAAAGGTGTATGCCCGAAACTTTTAACCCAAAACCGAAGTCACGCTGAAGGGAAAAATAAAACGAGAGTTGAAGAAGATGCCAACATCCACATTTTCGACATCAATGGCGGAAGTTCCCCGAATGTGCCGAAAAGCTCATCGGATCGAAAAAAGTTATAATAAAACTATGTACAAATATTAGAAAATTGTGTTTGAACTTTGTGCAGATTTCACTGGCCATACGTTAATATAAAATGTGTTTTGTGGTTATTTAAACGACAGGGTATCATCATGAAACTTCTCAAGACGATTCGAGGGTCATCAAAATATTTTTCAAAAGTGTCTAAATTACGCTTTTGTTAAATCGAGCTGGGGAAAAAAACAAGTAAAATTAAAAGCTTTAACCATGATCAATTATCTAGAAAATTACAAATGATCTACAATTTTACACTTCATTTTAGGATAAGCTTTAAATGTGTAGAATAACATTCTAAAAGATTAGATAAAAATAACATTTCCGAAATGTTCGTCCTTTTGGCTTTGCAAATTAGAATTTTTTCCGATTGTTATTATTATTAATCGTGTCGGAAATACTTGTTACAATGTAATCATGTTTTATTGTTGCTGTTGTATCCCGTGTTGGAAGAATCCGCTAAGTCCATGTGTAGACCGCCCAGGAGCGCTTTCCCCGTGATGTGGATGCTTCTTCCATGCTCCCGGAGTTTTATGGGCAGAGGCGGTGCATTTTTATTACGTTATATCACAGTGAAAATGTCTTTTTCTAAACATTCAGATCTTTGCACCGGGCGGAACTCGAACTCACAACTGTGAGAGTCGAGCCAGAGATCTCATCCGCCCAAGAACCAACGGTCTTGCCTATTGCGCCATTGAGACCCCCGATAAATAAAATTATTAAAAAGACGAAGTGCGCTCAAAAAGTAAGGTCAATGGAAAAGTTTCCACATTTTCCGGGCTACGTGCTTTCGATTTTTGATTAATTTTTTTTTGTTGTTATATTACTAGAGTTTTTGATAAGACCTGTCCTCTTGCGCTTTTAGTTAGTTTTTTTTAGTTAGACTTATTACTATGTGCTTGGCGATTTTTTGCTGTTGAAGAAAATAGATCAACGAATCTGTATTAAATTTTGGGTGAAAGAAAAAAAATAAACTCTCCTACGAACTTGAAATATTATAAGTTTGAAATTTAAGAAGCCTATTGTGAGTAAAAAAAAAGTTTATAAGTGGAACAGGCTCTTCACAGAAGGCCTAGAACATATTGAATAATGACGATATTCGCCCTGGACGTCAGAAACCGATGAAAACGTTAAATGAGAGAAGAATTTTTTTATGGAAACGTGACGAATTATCATTACATAAGCTTTCATGATAATAAGTAGTTAGTTGTAATCATGCCCTTGTCACAATTTTTACCGGAATTGGTCCCCAGGGACTTTTTTCTGTTTCTGTGAAAAAGATATCCATGATAAGCTTGCAAGGTTTAAGAGACAAATAAATCTATATCTTTCAAGAAATATAATAGTCACAATAAAATTTTGGATAAAAAATAATTAGGGTAAATTAAGATAATTCAAAACCTGCTCCAAATGAAAATTTTTCTCTATTCCAAATGGAAACGTCATTGTTTTCATGATAAATACAGTACTAAATCATTATGTTTTTATATTTTCTATACCACAGTTTCATTATTTAGTTAATTTTGCTCCAAATAAAGGGAAAATCCATTCATATTCACAAATTTTAATTTGTTAGTTTCTCAGAAAAATTAAAAGTGTATACCTTTTCACCATCGAATTTTTCTTCGATTCGATTTCTTCGATGTTGTTTATTCGTTTTGTTTAACATTTTATGTCATATTTCTGGCTAATTTTATTTAAATTAAGTGCTAATCTTTACTGTTAACGGTATGTGAAGTTTTCAAATGAAATAATTACCCATTTCGTGAACAAAAAAGGTTTTTCTGAAATGTCTGCAAATGCTTCAATAGGAAACCCCGAAATATGATTTTTTTGGAGAGATTTTCTTATTTTTTTTGGATGGGAAAGGAGAAAAGACCAATAATAAGAACAAATCCTGCACTCAAGAGCAACTCAACAAGGTTTTGGAAGCCTTTCATCACGGTTTCACTTACACTGTTTGTCTCCAGTTAGAAACTTTCCCTTGTTTCCATTTGGATTAATATGTTTCCAATAAAAGCATTTTACGCTCGCGTATTTTTTTGTATTTAAGAAGTTTTCAAATTATATCTAAAAAATTTTCACTAAACAGTAACATTCTAGAAGAGTCAAGGAGCAAATTTATGTAATTCTCTTCAGAAAAAATATGAACTTAATGTGTTGAATCTTCTGTCAAAGTTATATCGTCTGGAAATGGTTTTGAATTAGGACATTTACCCTATTTAAGAAGAAGCGGGGCAAAATTAGCCAGGAGTAGAGTTAGACAGTGAGATGTTATAGTTAACTTAAAATTTCAATTACTGGTTAATTCTGCCCCGGATCTCTATAGTCTATTACCTCTTCGTTTCAAGTTTATCACTGTTTTTATATTGATTTTTTCACGCTTTTACTAAATTAATATCAAAGCGATTTTCTTAAGTAAATTTCCTACCTCAGAAGTTTCAATTGCACTCCCTAGAATATCTCTAAAAAGTCTAGGGGGAAGTGGGGCACCCTTGAATTTGATCAGCTTTGAAATTGGGTTTTTTCTTCTATTTCTAAATGCAATTAAACCTTATCATGACGTAATTTAGCTTTGAAATTGGTTTGTTGAGCTAAATTGTATCATAATAAGGTCCAGTTTCATTTAAAAATTAGGAGAAAAAAAGCCCAATTTCAAAGGTGCCCCATTTCCCTCTAAACGCATGAAGCGCTTCTATCGATGGTTACGTAAAGTTTCCATATACGGAATCTTTTGAATTTCACGATTATTTTACCAATTTCACTGTTGATTCAAATATTTTTGAATGATATTGAAAATGCACCTTAATAATGCTGTAAGGAACTTGACTTTTTAGAGACAGATGAATTAGTCCACCTTGTACTCAGTCTCCAGATAATCTCGCCAGGTCTCTGGTGTAAGTCAATGGATTTCTTGTAAGCTCGAGACGAGAGCTAATCCAGTCTCTCGTGGTGTTGAGGAGGGAGAAAGAGAGAGACTTGGAGTGTGCCAGTCAGTCAGTAAGCCGCACCATCGAAAGAAGTTTAATGATTGCCGCTGTTTCTTGCTCATTCAGCACCATCGTCAGTGTGTAAACGACCTTCCGCGGCGGAGCAAGTGACTTTGCGTGCATAGTGGACAAGAGCAATATAGTGCACTAAATTGCTCTCGTCAGTATCACATATATTAAAATATATATCGTCAATGTACAGAATTTGAAAGAGGCACTTTAGGATATTTCAACACGTTTAGTGAGCAGGAAAATATCTTGGTGGAGTAAAAAAAAGCACGTGTTTGTGATTTTGTGCAAAATTTTATCGTTTAGCAAAAATTTCTGCGAGAAATCGGGTGAAAAAGAAGGTGGTACGAGAGTGGCTCTCGATGGGAACCTGTTGGTGAATTTCTTGTGGTTGTTTTATACTGAAAATTTTCAATGTTTTTCGAAAGTGAAATATACGGTTATTTTTTTTTTGATCTCGTTACAATTTAAATGGCCGTTCAATTAAAAGTACAAATTTAACACAATTGCACATTGATCATTCGTTCGGCATATTTTTCGCTTTGAATTTTTTGTTATTGTTAGGAATTCAAGAAAATCTCATGAGAATTGAGACACTTTAATGACATGCAGCATTGTATGCAAGATTATTCATTTTTGCGATGAGCCAAAACATTTCAAATTTGGCAGAGAAAATATCCTGAGTTGGTGACTCAAATCGGTGGATTTTCTTATTTAAAAAAAAATTTCACACTTTCTTCTGATAAATCCGGGTATTTGGACGTCTTGTGAGTGAACTGAAGCTCTGTGGTATGCAGATACATACACACTATTAATGTGGGTTAATGCTTTACCGTGTGTGTCACAATTTATGAATATATTAAAGCTCGAAAAAAGGCCTCACATTAAAATATAGGAGATATTGAAATAGTAAAAGCGATTGATTTCATTCTTTAAGTAGCAATTGTTACACTATAAAAAAAAAACTATGTTGCTTGAAATACTTCTCAATGCAACAAAGTACCTTCTCTCATGTGAAAACCTCAATGTTTAATTTCATAATGGTAAATTGTAAATGAACAAAAATATTGTTATGAAAATTATTTTGACTTGAGGTCTCAATGGAACATGGTATGTGACCAGAAAGGTCATTGGCAAAATGTTAGTTAAGCTTTTTGAAATAGGCAATTAATGTACGACCATCGTGTTCTGTTACAGTTCCTGTCTGTTGCAAAATTTCTGCCTCTACCTTCCTGTCACAGCAAAATGATTTATTTAGCACAAGAGTCAATTCTTAGATGCTAATTTCAATTGATAAACAGTTAAATAAACAGAGATTTATACTTCTAGTATTTCGAAAGTTATATGATTCAACACACATTTATTAGCGGTCTATCGTAAATTAATCAACTTTCTCAAGTCTGCTTTCAAGATGTCATTCTTTCAGGAGGAAGTGACTGACTGAAAATATGTTGAACCTAAAAAATGCTAACCCTTTTGCTACCGATAAAGATTTCTCGGCCACATGGCGTATTTTTTTTTCATTTTCATATTAATTAAAATACAATTCGATCTGATTACAAAGTGTCATTTACAAAAGTGATTCAATTTTTTAGCAGAGAAGTAGTCAAGTTGCATTATTTAGTGGACAGACTATAAATAATTTACCAAAAAACTTATATCATTATTTTATTGAAATATTTTTTTATTTTTAATACAGTGCAACGCCAATGTAAACGCATTTAGCACATTTTTTTGCAATAGTTGTCTGAAGTTTGTAATAGGGGGAGGCTTTGATCGTTCGCACATACGCTACCTTCAGACACTTCATATTTCTCCCATATTCCTTTATGAATCTCACATATGGCTATATATTGTAATAGCTAACCTTAAATCCCATCTTTCCTGAAAAAATTGAGAGTCTAATCCTTTTTTCCTAGTTTCAGGAAACAAAAAATAAAAACAGGTCCAAAACTGTAATTTTGCTGTGCAATATTTCATACGATTGTGCAGAATTAATATCACTTTTCTGAAAAACTACTATCACAAAGGGTAGAAGGGTTATTAGGAATCATATTTATGTAAAAATCTTTTAGGCTGAACAGGCACTTTTTGTGGGTGGAACAAAATTCACAAACTTGACTCAGATTCATCGATCGCATATAGAAGACTGCTTCTTTCAGATATTTTCCAGGAAACTTCATTTTAGATACGATCCCTCATATTCACATCTATTGTAATCTACCGATTTGATCCACCACTAAAAAGGAAAACTTAAAAATCGTAAAGTTGATAAACAAGAAGTAATTTGACTCAAATAGGCTGCAGTTGAGTAATTATTAAGCAATTTTGCATTTCTTTGATATAAAAATATTTTTCAAGCTTGCACAAACTGAATGTGCAATGAAAGAATCACATCTGCAATAAGCTCATACAGTTTACAACTGGTTTTTTGACAATCTTTGACATAACCTCACTATTGTGTTGTTTTGCATGACAAAGAAAAGAAATTGTCCGTGAGAAGCTGTTTTGTGAAAATTTTAGCTTGTTCACCTGCTGAAGCTCAATATCTGAGCTAAATCCCGATTCCTGCAGCTGCAGGAACAGAGAAATCTTCAATGGTGCGCATTCAAACGTTTTTGTGCATATCCGGCTCCGTGGAGGAATGGTGGAATCTTGTGTGGTCTTCTCGCTTGCAGAGTTTTAGTCAATTTTTAGCTTTAAAAACTTATTGATTCGTGTAAATTTGGTGATATTTGGACTTTTTAAGAAAGTATTCATCAGATTTAACCGTTTCCGGAGTGAAATTCTCGTAGAACCAATCAAAAAAATGGTTTTTAATGTCAATAAAACATCTCTCAGAAAAGTTCCAAAAAAGTGATATTAAAATGTTTTATTCTATATAAAAATGGTTTAATCAAGTAGATTAGAGTTCCCTTTAAACAATGATGTGCAACTTTTAGTGTCCGGTGCAAAATTTACGGTGAAAATGGGGTGTTCAATGATGGCGTGAATCGTGTGCGATAATAGAAACTTGATTCATCTATCGGATAAATCGCCATTAAATTTTCATTTTCCTCTGGAGGAAAATCTAAGGATTTCCTGGAATTTTGTTTGGTGGGATTATAAACCTTATAAGTAAGACATTTTTTTGGCATAGTTGGAGAATCCATACAGATTGCATGGTAGTCAGAAAAAATCACTGAACTTGAACATCATTTTTGTATGCGAAAGTTCAAAGCCTCCCCCTACTATAAGTTACACATAGTTTGTAAGTTTAGGATGCATATTTTGAAAATTTCCATTTTTTAAAATGGATTTTAATTTTATTTGGTTAATTTATTTTTCGTTAATTAGCAAATTTGACATTTTGGAAATTTACATGTTACCAAATATTTCGAGTCATGATTCAGATAATTTTTACTGCGAAATTAAAGATTAGTGGAGAGCCTGTATGTTTGATATGCGGGTATTTTGAGCCGCGATGGATTCTTCTATGATTATTTAACTAAATGTGACACTAACTCTAATCGAATTATTTTAATAAAGTCCACTAGTGAGTATACTAAGAACTATACAAAATTTCCAGATAATTTTCTGAGTTTCGGAAATATTGCCTTTGTCAAAAAAGTCAAAAAATATACCGTCGTTGCGGGTGACTTTGCACTCGGGGGGTGACTTTGCACTCTGCTGTCCGTAAGACTTTCATAAATTCCAGCACTTATTGATGGTCTTCGCCGATCCGGTCTACCATGTCAAAGTATATAGGGATATGTTATGTACCAAGTAAGGTACAATGATCCTCAAAAAGATTCTTGTAGTTTCAGTAATAGTCAATGAAATGCTGATATAGGTATTTTGTCAAAAAACGGCTCCGTGAAAAAGTTATCTGAAGGTGCAATTCCGAAATCGATTTCAGAATAGTAAATTGCCCAAATCCAATCTAAATTTATCTGGCTAGAATAATCCACTTCGTTTTTGTTGATAATTTCTATTAAAATATTTTTTTTCTCTATTATCTTCCTAAAAACGCATGATTTATGTTATAAAATTGCATATAATGGTCTTTCTAAAGCTTTATTATAGAAGTATTTGGTTAAAAATTATCCAATTTTGTGGGAATTTAATATAAACTGACCGAGATCTACAAGATGGTATGGTCGCCATCTTGATCTGACGTTTCTGTCAGCCATTTTTAATAACTGTCAAAACAAAAATCTCATCCTATTGAGCTGAAATTTTAGTATGTTCTAGCTGATGTCAAGGCCTTTTCAGAACATATATAAAATCCGACCTAGGTCAAGTGATTGTCTGGATATAGGGGCTCCAAATTCAAAATTTTGACATTTTCATGAATACAGAACTACAGGGAGCTTCTTTTATCAAAACCATCACAAAAAAGACAGCGCTATTGTTAGGCGATGAGATCTAACAAACAAACAAAAAGAAAAGTAATGCTTTTGTTTATAACAGTGCATTGTTTGAGAATCTTAAAAACTGTTTTCGCAAAGATGAAAAATAAAAAAATTAATTAAATGTGCTTTTCGTTTATTTTTTTTTTCAATTATGTTAGAGTAAATAAATATATAAAATAAAAGTCTCAACCATTTTTAATAGTTACTGAGGCATTTCGTTTAGGTTTCAAATATTGAATATTAAAAAATAAAGACCGCCAAAATATGAGTATTACAAAATTTAAAACTTTGAGCCTGTGTATCTAGGAAAATGCTTGACGTAGACTGGAACATAGATACGTTTTGAAAAGGTCTTGACGTCAGCTACAACATACTAAAATTTCAACCCAATCGGACTAGTTTTAGGGTTTGACAGTTATTCAAAATGGCGGACAGAAACGTCAAATCAAGATGGCGACCACGTCATCTTGTAGATCTCGTGCATCTTACCCTTAGAACTGAAGATCTTCATTGTCGTTTATTATCAGAAATTGTTGATTTTTTAGTATTTATTAAAAAGTGCAAAGTCACCCGCACCTTATCCCCAGTGCAAGCCTTTTTTCTTGATTTTTTTTAAACATAGTAAAATTTTATAAAATTAATGTTAGTGGCACAAAATCCATTCACTAACAACTGAATACAAATAATTTTACCCATTCACCCCCCTCCCTTCACTTTAACTATCCACTTTTAGAGGGTAAAGTTGAAAAACAGCGAAAAAACGTGCAGTCACCCGCAACGACGGTAATAAAAAAAACTGCCTCTCTCTCTCTCTAAAATACCGACTCTCTCCTACAATCTATAAAATCGTCAGATATTCGGCATTTTTGCAAATATTCTATTTATATCCTTTGATTTGTTTTCTTTTTTTTAGAAATTCAGTTAAGGGATTACTTCGTGGGCCAAGAAGGCTAAAAAAAACAATATTTTTTCAAAATTTATTTTTTAGCATAATATGAAAATTATTTAATTCAAGCTCTTAGGTATATAAAAGTACATTTAAAAGATATTTTCTGCAATTTTCATTTAAAAATTTTCAAAATCCAGCTAAAGGAGGCACGATTTTTGAATTTCTTCAAACTTACTTTTCGGTCATCTGATATTAAAAGGGTAAATATTTCCTGTTAGCTGATGAGTTAAACTGGTTAAACTAGTTCTTGAATGAAGAATTTCACGTTTACTTGATCACAATTTATACTACAAGATGAAACGTAGTGTAAAATATGCCCAGAATGTTTTTTTTTTGAATAAAATTTCCCCTAAAATTAAATTTAATTTTTTTCAAAATCCTTCGTTCAAGGACTTGGGAAAAGCGCGCTACCTTCCGACGACTCAAGCTTTGGACAATTCATTTTTTTTTCTCTATGCTCCTTAAGGATTTCACTCATAGCTTTTTTCTGAAAATTTGAGTTATTGGACCAGCTATCAAAATATAATATTATAATGGCCCAAATTCATTTATAAAACATTGAAAAAGATTATTTGTGCGAAGCATAAATCATCTGAAGGTAGCGCGCTTTCCCCTAGTTTAACACATTAGCTAAGAGAAAATATTTGGTTTTTGGATGTCAGACAAACCAACTTTGAGAAATCTTGTCCAATAAGTATAAATCCAATAAGTTTTTTTCAAAAAGATCTCCGAAAATCAGGTCAGAAAATGTGAATTTTTAAAATTTTTAAATTAGAATTGAAGTAAATCAATGATTTGGAACACATTTTGTAATGATGCAAGAGATAGCTGAATAAAAAAAATTATAATAAAAAATATTAGAATCTCAGATAATCACATCTTAAATGTTGTACTTTTGGGTTCCGGTCAAAATTCTGAACGCCAAAATCCCGAAAGCCAAAATCCCGAACGCCAAAATGCCGAAAACCAAAATCCCGAATTCTTAAAGGTGTTACAGCTACTCCCACGATTGTACCCGCACTTGCTGGAGGCAAAAGGAAATCTCCTGTGTCTTAGGAAATTATTCTAAACATTTTCCTCCATATAATTTCATTCCTATCAGGATTTTGAAAATTCGGGATTTTGGCCTTTTCGGGATTTTGGTGTTCGGAATTTTGGCTGCCACCGTTACTTTTATATGCTTAAGAGCTTGAATAATGATTTTACTATGTTGAAAAAATATTAGAGAAAAATATGTTGTTTTTTTTTTAATCCTTGTCGCCGTCGTTGACCTACGGGGTCCCGGTCAAAATCCCGAAAGCCAAAATCCCGAACGCCAAAATCCCGAAAGCCAAAATCCCGAATGGGCCAAAATCCCGAAAACCAAAATCCCGAATTCTTAAAAGTGTCATAGCTACTCCCGCGATTTCACTCGCTCTTGCTGGAGGCAAAGGGAAATCTTCTGTGTCTTGGAAAATTGTTTTAAGCAATTTCCTCCATATAATTTCATCCCTTTCAGGATTTTAAAAATTCGGGATTTTGGCTTTCGGGATTTTGGCCTTTTCGGGATTTTGGCGTTTGGGATTTTGGCTTTCGGGATTTTGGCCTTTTCGGGATTTTGGCGTTTGGGATTTTGGCTTTCGGGATTTTGGCTTTCGGGATTATGGCTGCCACCGGACCTACGTTACCCCTTAAGGAAAACAAATCAGATTTCTCATACCTTAACAAAATTTTGGGAATTAAAATTGACCCATTGTGACAATTGTTAAAAAATTAAGAAACTTTCGGATTGATTTTGAAAATATTTGCTTTTAATTGTAATACTAAAATACAATTGAAAACATTGCAAATTTGATGGTTTTGATAACAATCATTTATCCCCTTGTCCCCGAATGTATCAGAGAAAATATGTGAAAAACAATTAATTTAAAAACATTTTTTTGAGATTGAAAAGCTCCAATCACAATAGTTATATGAAATTCAAATACAGTAGAGTCTCGCTATAGGCCATATTTGGTTTCAAATTTGACACTTGGGTCGCACTATAGTCCATGTAATTTTTTAAAATTATCAACGATTTTTAGTATTGAAATTGCTCGACGGCTTCCACTTTCTTTGCGATTGTGGTACTTGTCCTTGCTCTCTTCATTGTGAATCACAATTATCACAACTACTTAATAAAGTTTGCCAAAAATATTAAAATAATTATGCATGTCGCATACTAAAAAACATAACCTAACTTAAAATCAGTGTTTTGAAATCAACGGTCGATAAATTGTGGACTATAGAGCGATGGCCTATAGCGAGACTCTACTGTATATGCATCTGAATTTTGCAAAATCATGAGATTGCTCTTGATCAAAATACAATTTAGGACCATAAAAATGTTTCTGTTTTGATAATCCTTAATCTACTTCTCCGAATTAAAAAAAATAATGAAGGAGCAATCCCATCCAATTCCAAATTGATAATCAAAAATTTTGGGACTGGGTTTTACAAAATTTCTCAATAATATTTATTTACTCAATAAATTTACAAAATTTATTGAGTCACTCAAAATTTAGCCTCATAGTTTTTCTTAATTCGTTAATGAATCGATAATAAGTATGAGAAAAAATTCTGATAAGTCTTATGTACCAATTGAGGTTAAAGAATGAAAGAAATGATCTGTGCAGTGTTATTGTGCAATTTACAGTTGTTGTCTTCGATTAAGATTAAGAACAACAATATAAGATTTTATGCTTATTCAGAGCAAAACGGTTAATTTTTGTGAGTTTTACAAGTTTTGAAAAAATATATACGAGAGTCACCGTACTGCAAGCTTCACTTATATTTTAATTAGTTAATTTCGCTTAAATTTTCACTTTATATTACAAATAATATATTCACTATGCACGTAATATTTCCCACAAGGTGATATTTAGTATTAATTTATTAAAAAAGTTGGGCACTTTAATGGGAAAGTCGTCGGAAGTTCAAAATTCAAATAAACTCTGTCAAGCTCAAAGTCACTTACGAAAGAAAGCGAAAAGCATTAAAATTAAAATTAATTAGTTGCTCATTGCAAAAGCATCTTTGTCGTTTTAATTTTATTATTAAAAAAAAATAACAGCATATGAACTTAAAATCGTTAACTTACGTTTATTGAACTGAAATAACAGTTCAAATAGCAAATATCTTCAATTATGTTTTAATTAAAGTTCTTGACTGCAATCACGCCACAAGCTGAAAGTTGATGATAGAATTGAGTCTTTTTTTCTCTGCATTTTCTCGCACAATTAACCCAACATAGCCATCGAGAGACACGAGAGGTGTTACTGAAGAAAAAACTTGTGTGTGGGGTCTTGCTCTCGGTGACTCTTCCAAGAGTCCCAGATAGCAGAAAGTTACAATTAAGTGTCGTTGATACCAATTGCAATTTCTAAAATGCAAATTGCTCTGTGTGTTTTATTTGCTTTTCAGATCTCTTTTATTTTCGTTGGCTATTTAATACACATAGTGAATTTAGTGCAGTAAAAGTGTCCAACCCCTTTTCTGACCAAAGAGACGCTGGTGGAAGAAGTGACGAGATGCTCCTTTCCAATTAGTCCACGAGAGGAAAGCATCAGAGTGTTTTAGGTGGAGACATTGCAATGGAGTGAAAACATCCATATTTCTGAGCAATTAGATGGAAAAAGCTGAAAATCAACCTGGTTTTCACCTTGAAAATAAAATTGCACTTTTGTGTAAGACAGTGAGAATACAGTGAGCAAATCGAGTGAAAAATTGTGTAGATTGCAGCTGAAAACTTCAAAAAATTATAATGAAATCTGTACAATTCGCCTGCCTATTGGTGGTCATTTGTGTTGCAAGTGAGTGTCTTTTCCGTCTTTCAATGTTGCGAGAGAGTTGGAAAAAATAATTTAACCGAAAATATTGCTTCTATTTCTTCTATTTTGCAAATATAGCCTCAGGATGTAGAGCTACCAATAAATATCTGTCTCATATATATTTTTTTTCTAAATTAAACTCCTCATCTAATCAACAAATTGTGACATAGACTAATGTAGAGCTAATTTTAATTATCGCAAAACATGCGAAGAACTGTTAGAGAAGTAGAAGAAATTGTCTCTTCCTTGACTCTTTTTTTTTCTACCTTGCTGTAAATTATTAGCTTTTCTCTAGCATTGGGATTAACTGTTACAATTTAGCACAGGGTGGCTCAATAAATTAATTTTTATTTCGGGCGTGACAAAATAAAAAACACAAAATGAAGAATGAAAATTAAAGGTTAAGGTAATAGTCTTAAAGACAAAAATCATAAATTAATTACCACTTTTGAGGGCTCATTTTTCAACCAATTTGGTTAAATTTGGATTTTTTTGGAAAGGTATTGAAATTTCGAACCTGGGTGCATTGGTCATCATCGGTAATGAATCGGTTAAGTACCGATTTTGGAATATTTTTTTCGGATTTGTTTTTACTTGACTTTAAGTTTGTTCCCGAGCTATAACTCAAACCAGCAGGGGGTGACATTAGCTCTGAAAAATGCGACCAGTTTAGCGTAAATTTTTTCCCGTTTTCGTACACATTTCACGAGATATCTCCGAAACTGCGTAGGTTGCCAATTTGGGGTTTTCGGTTGCCCTTTCCATATTAAATTGGCTTTTATTTTGTATTTGTACTCACAATGACAGAAAACACCGAATGAACTCCGAAGTTTTTTCGACACGCTAAAAACACATGGGAAACATAGGAAACGTCATGCCCCTGACTCAAACAGTAAGAGATATCGACTTCCGGTCTTCGATGACCCCCCATAAGTGGACATAAGTATCCCCTCTCCAACCGTGGATTTGTTTTTATTTTGGGATATGTTGAAGAGGAAGTCCAGGCGAACATTTCGTCCAAACATACCTACCTATGACCGGAAAATTCGCCATTCTGAAATTTTCGAAGATTAAAGGTTAATCATTTTGGAGGGCTTATTTTTTAACCAATTTGGTTAAATTTAAATGTTTTGGAGAGATCTGTACTTTTTTATCACTTCAATTTCTTATCAATTCTTTTATAATTGGTCAAGTAATCGTAATTGATTTATTTTTATCGATTAACCCGTCTGATTTGCGCGTAAGTATGTTATTACTTCTTATCCAGTTTTCTGGTTTAAAATTATTTTTCGATTTGTGAATGTATTTAATCGTTAATGAACCGATATGCACTCAGAGAACATGCGAAAATATAATTCACGGATAGCTCTATCTCGTGAGTTCGAGTATTCCGCAAGGCTGGGACGCTTTGCCATCTCTTTTTTAGGTGTTATGAAGGAATCACATTGAGGAAAAATACAACCAATGCAACATAGTTGCTTTAACCCTTTAAGGACGATTGGAACACCGGTGTCCCATAAAGAAAATAATTTTTCCTTACTACCTAAAGTTATTTTTTACTTATGTTTGTACATAATTGCAAAGTAAAAGATTGAAGGAATCTAGGATATTTTTTGGAAGTCTCCAGCTATTTGCTATATAGCAAATTTTTAAGCTAAAAAATTACGAATTTTTAAATTCTCATAATGTAAATTAATTTTAAATATTTTTTATACTTCCATTTTTTTTAAGCAAAACTGTTTTGGGAAAAGAAACTACAATATTCAAACATAATATTTTTTATTAGATTGAAAATTATCATTCATTAATATTGTCAGAAAAATTACTTAAATTTTAAGGCTATTTTTATTTCTATCGTTCATAGAGACAAAAAAATATACCAAGTCAGACTCTATTGGCTTTTCGAAAGCCAGATATAAGACCTTTTACTGGTTTTGTTCATTGGTTTCAATTTTATTGCTGATTTTCGGTCCGCGAAAACTGTCTCGTCGTTAAAGGGTTAAAAACAGTGAAGTCGACAAAAGGAAAATTTTTTTGCCTTTAAATATCTTAAACGTTAATTTTATATATAATTTCTATAATTTTAGTGTTTATACAGACCAAAGAATTGCTCTATTGATTATCCCAATTTTTACCAATTCTTTTTTTTTTTAATTTTAACTTTAACGAATCAATGCATAAACAAATGAATGTATTCCTATCAGTTTTCCACCAAGCTGTCTCTTGGCTTAGGCCGTAAAGCGATCTTCAGACTAGAGGTTTAGCCCAGTTCTTGAATGTTCCAAAATCCTAAATTGCAACCAATTTTATTGTTTTTTTCAGAATCTAATAAATTATTTACACTTATTAATTATCCAAATTCAAAGCAAAATTTTTGAAAATATAACCTTTATTGATAAGAAATTACAGAAGTTAAGCCACACGACTGAGCTTTAAGTCTGAAGCCCGTATAAGTCTGTCTAGGGCATAACACTTTTGTGTATTCGAAGAATCTCCATAAAAAATTATGAAGTCATATAAATACCTTTTTTACTCTAAAATAATCTTTTGGATTATTATTGAAAACCACGATAATTTTAAGAGCCACCCTTTATTGTAACAGACGAATTTAAATCTCTACAATACTCTCTATCTTCTCAACATAACACTTACAATAATTTTCACAAGTGAACAAGACACTGTGTGTCTTAGCCTAACTTGAGTATTAGATATCTCAATAGGTATGGAGGGTATGGATATTAAATTAAAAAAAATTATATATATATATCTGTGCATATAAATTTTTTCTTTGACATAAAAATCTAAACAATAAAAAAAACCAAAAGAGCTTAGGGAAGCCCATGAAGATGCAAATCATTGGTGTGTAGAGCAAAATGAATTGAAATCTTTCATTTATAAAATGTTTTGATGTTCCATCGTTGCATTTTATTTCGTTTCGCATGCTTAACTATTGATATGAAGTTGCAAGATGAGCAAAAATACTATAAGTAATGATCAAGAAAAGAAATCTAGGACATGCTATATTTGAAATTTTTCATACTTTACCTCAGTTCTTGTTCAATTTTTGTTTGGAAGATGAAACAGAAAATGTGTAAAAAAAAAACAAATAGTCTTGTGTTTTTTTAAATGTGAATCAAACATGAAAATGATCATTTTGGAATCAATTTCAAAACATATCTCAATTCTGCGTGTGCGGAATTGCCTTTTTGTTTTATTCTTTCCCAAGACTTGCTAGCAGTCACACATTGACAGAAAATCTTTTTTAAAGAAAAAATCGAAAGTGTTTTAATGTATTTTTTTCATATATATATTTTAATATAAAAGATTTCTTGAACAACCAAGATTTCGAAATGACCAAAAAATTGAAAGTGATCAGTGATCAGCTTTCTGGTGGAAAAATAACACCACATTCTTTTTTCTACCATAATATTCATGGGTCAATTTTGCATAAATTGTAAATATTTCTATGTACAAAAAAATTGACGAGGTCTTTTGTATATATATAACTGTCCCTCAATACCTTTTGGAGGAAAAAAAATGTGCTTCAGATTTTTTATTTAAGCTCTAATTGAAATTTCTCTTGAACTTTTCGTCTATCTAACTTTCAGTTGTAGTATGAATTGATGCTATTTCATTTAACAAAACCTTTTCATCATTCTTTCCTTGATTCCCCATGGCATTTACTGCCCAAAAGAAAGAAAAGGTGACGAAAATGCGAGGTGACCACACAAAAAAGCGTCAAAAAGTATTTAATCGTCATTGAAGAGGAAATTGGATAAGTGCTCGAGATCGCGTAAGCCAACAAAACTCTGACCACAGATTGCGTTAATTTTTGTAATAGTCCAAATATCCCACATAAATCAATTTCTTTGACTCTCTATGATATTCAAAATATATACTCTTGCTAAAGATCCCTCCTTTTCTGTAGCACACATTTTAGTGTGGCAACGGATACTATTAAAATTATACGGGAATTAGCGTTAAAAAATTGACTATTTTTGAAGATGAAAATGTCAACGAGTTGAAACACTTTGTATGATGCAAAAACTATCAGCTTTCTTTCCATTCAGAGAGCCTCTCTTTTTCTGTCACAGACATTTAATTAAAGTCTATTAGTTGCGTTAGTGAAGAAAAAAGTGGAATAGTTTTCAGTTTCGAGACCGCATTTCTAACTTCACTCAAAATATCGTGTCTCTCACGCTAATTTTAAAGAAAAGAAAAAAAGGATTAGCTCTGAATTACATCTGAAACTAATGGCATTCATTCGATAATACCTTACTTTGCCAATTTAATCATCTAATAGTCTTTATGACTGACGATTTCCATTAACACACAATTCAGTTCAAATTTCTCTTAATACAAATTTTTCATATTAGATATTCCCTGCTGATAAAATTTCAAATACAATAATAAATCCTGCAAATTGAAAGCAATATCAGGGTCATTTTGTTGAGTAAAGAAAAATATTAAAAAAAAGAAGAATAATACTATACAATGGACTGATTTTCAGCTCTGGAAAAGATGCTCTGTTGAACTTATTATTCATATCTTTTATGTTACATAAATTCATTGAAATTATCAATGCATAACTACAAATTACATTTTGATAAGGAATTCTTTCTAATGAATTCTCCCGCAATTTTCTTTCACATTAAGTGCTAATGGTGCTATTCAAGAAATTACAATAATGTTACATTCATAAAGAAACTGTAATAAATTGGTGATGTATTAATAACTATGGTAGAAATATATTTACATGCAGAATTATTGCGATATAAGCATTAAAATTTTATGAAAAATTAAGCTCGAGGGTTATGGCACTTCTTACAGAGTTATAATTACTTCCATTAAAATAAATTATTTTACATTAATTGACGCCGAGATAAGAACAGTAATTAGACATTACATTTAAATATTTTCAACGTAGTTTAAAGTCTTTTTATTTATTATATAAATAATATTTAAATTGGCTCTAGGGGGCCTAGCGGTTTTGTAATTTTTACGGTTTTACCGTTTATTCTCAATTGAAATAATTCAAGGCTTAATTATAGTTTTATTAGTTGATAGCCCTAAAATTATATAGAAAATTAAAGAGAAAGAAAATAGCATAAGGGTACCCTTCCCTTATGATTATAAAAATTCTAAAGAATTAGTAAAAAAAAAATATAAGCCACAAAACACTATTTGGTATTTTTGTGCCAATTGGTAAGGGGAAGTGAGGTACTAGGGTCGAAGAAACGTCTGTTCGACAGGGAACCCCTATTAACACTTTTGTCAAAATGTTGAAAATTATTTAATGTATCTAGTAAAATATAAGTAATATAACGTTTTTCTGTAATATACTTTTTACTATAAACAGAGATGTTCAAATTTCATATCCCAAATGGTACAGAGTAGGGTGTCAATAGGTACTCACACGAGTTCTTAAAGTGTCAATAGACGTTCCTTTCAGAATATTGAATAGACCTTATTATGATACAATTTAACTCGGCAAACCAATTGCAAAACTAATTTACATTATGATAAGGCTCAATTCCATTTAATAGGAGAAAAATCTCAATTTCAAAGGGGCCTCACTCACTCCTATATTAGTTAGAAACAAATAGGAAAAGGCGGAATACGAGTAATTGCAAACTACAGTTTGTTCCTCGAATTGTTAATAAGGTATTCCAAGAGTGATTTGTTCTATAAATTAAATACGAAGTAACACAATGTATCCTTGCAATACTTAAATGTTATAAAAAGTAGAGATTCTTTTTTTTTATTTTGAGGCAACAATTACTAAGGATAATCAGTGAACGCTGGCAATCTTCCCTTATTTATTGTGGAAAATGTAATTTTATTTTTTAGTTTAACTGCAACATTCGTATTTTACAAATTTACTTTACAAATTATTTTCGGTTTAGTTTAAAATACTTTTTAGTTAAAAATATTATAATAAATATAATCCTTTAACCCTTTGAAAACTACGTATACTGGTAAATAAATTCATGATCATAAACGGTTCAGTTTAATGATCTCGGTTAACCTTTTAACGACGAGAGACTTTTTACGGACCGAATATTAACTATAAAAATGTAACCGAAAAACAAAAGCAATGAAATGTGTTACATATGACTTTGGAAAATCCAACAGAATCTGATTCGGTGCATTTTTTACCTCTACGAGCGATAGGGACAAAAATAACCCAAGAATTTAAATCAATTTTCTGACAATAAACAATGAATAATAATTTTTAGTCTAATGAAAAATATTATGTATGAGTATTGTAGTTTCTTTTTCCAAAACGGTGTTGCTTAAAAAAAATTGGAAGTATCAAAAATAACTAAAAACATTTTTCAATATCAGAATTTAAAAATTCGTCATTTTTAAGCTTAAATGTTTACTATATAGCAAATAGCTCGAAACTTGCAAAAACTATCCTAGATTCCTTAAACCTTCTTCTTTGCAATTACGTACAAACAAGAAAAAAATAACTTGGGATAGTCAGGAAAAATTATTTTCTTCATGGGACACCGGTGTTCCAATCGTACTTAAAGGGTTAATGATTTCGATTGTTTAATAAATTTCCTTTATATAGATCAGGAAAGTTTCATGAAATTAAAAATCGCATACCATTTCTTTCTCAAACGTTTTGCGTATGTCTTCCCTAATCTTTAGCCATAACCTTCTGGAGATAGATTTACAGAAAACTTTTGAGAAAGAAAGGTTTGTGAATTTTGATTTTTCAAAGGTTTTCTTATCTAAAAGCCATGACGAACAGAGCATTACAATTAAAGCAAATTACGAAAATTTACAGGTTTTCTTTACTTTTACATATGAAAAAATAATCTAAAATTTACATATTTATTATTTCTCAATATATAAAAAGCATATAAAATACTTGTAAAACTTTAGAAAATTGAAGATTGTCTTTTTAAGCTATGAGAAAATTCTTTAAGAGTAAAGAGTGGAGTCATCACTTATGGATTTAAGTTCTTATCTAAAACAAATTTTATTATTATTAGTTTATGATGTAAGTAACAATTTTGTCAATTTTCGAATTATGTTTTAGGTAAGAACTTAAGATTTTTGAAACCTGTCCATAAGTGTATAGCGTTCATAAGTGATTACTCCATCCTACTGTAAGTTGATTGTCCAAAGATATGATAACTTTCAAAGCTGATCAAAAAGTGGCTACATATTTCTTTAAAAAATATAATCTTTACGGTATAATATTTAAAGCTTTATATAAGTAGGAAAATATTGAGCAAAATGCAGCAAATCAAAAATTTAAAAATCCAATATCTTTAAATACAAAGAAATAGATTGAGGCTTTAAATTTTATTATAGTTTGTTTTCACTAAACTCTTCAAACATCTATATTTAACTTATTCAAGGAAGGAATATCGAAAACAAAACTTTTGAATTTTGAGCCTTATTAAAAAAAAAGAATCCTTATAAGCGATATTAATTCTTTCCAAAATATTTTTCAAAATTTATGAATAAATTGAGTGTTCTCAGGATGGATTTACTGAACACGAATTTATTGTTCTCTATGATATTTTGTTAAGATTTTTCCCTCCAGGGGGCCAATTCTGACCGTATCTAGTCAGACTACATATATGTAGTCTGACTACATAGTTGTACATGTACACTGCTGGTGAATGTGTGTGAGTGTAGTCGAGACACATTTTTCAGTATTGCCGTATCCCTATCTAGTCTCTGGGATTCGTTAAGTTGGTTAACGAATTGAAAACGCGACAACTCTAGACTAGATAGGAGACTACATAAGATAAGATTTTGCCAGGGGTCAGTTCTCCATTTCGGATATTCCGATGCATCCAGGCCACCAATTGGGCCCCTTATGCTTCCCCACTCCTATTCTATCTTATCCCCCGATACGGGTAGCCGCTCTATATCACAGCTCTGTGAGCAGTCAGTGCCGTTACTATGTCACAGCATCCCTTCTCGGTGTGTGTTTGGGATCAGTGACAGCGAATATTTGTATCGACTGAAGTACCACTTTCAAGCCGAAACTCGTTCTCGTACCAGCCTCTATTGTTTAGGCGGTTCACTTTTTTGTCAATATGCACCATTGACATTACTATTCATTCATTCACTGGACGAATTCAAAGCCGATATGGCATGAGAAATCTTTTTCTGCTGCTGCTCAGCTTTGAACCCCAGACCTCGCAGTCATAGAGCTACTACTCTATCCACTGACCCACTCGAGGCCCTTAGGAGACTACATAGCCAAAAGCTATCTAGGCACCTCTTGGACATGCCTAGATGGCAAAAATTTCTCTGAAATTGACCAAAAATGTCTTTAATATAGTTGAAGACATTCAGTAAATGTAAAAAATGCTAAATAATTAAAGTTATATGAAATATATGCACAAATTCCACATATTTAAAATTGCATTTTTTGTATGCAAAAGTCCACTCAAAATTAGAATATTTCTTTACATCTAACGTTTGAAAGCTTAGAATCGATGTTATTTGAATTTAAAATTTCTTTTCTAAGGTTAATTTTTTATGGATGTATGGTTGCCTATTTAAAAATGTGCAACCCTTAAATTTTATTGCTCGAATTCAAAGAGGGAGCAAGAATATTCTCATTTCTTTGAACGAGAAGATTAAATTAAATTAAAAAAAAGAGATATAAAATATTTTGATGTATTAACTTGTTCATTTTCCTCTTTAGAAGATATAAACATTTAAAGACTTGAGGTCTCGTGTTCACTAATCAAGATAATTAGTGAAAATAAAGAATTATAAAGATGTATAAATATAAAAAATAGTTTTTATTCCACGAGGTTTGTTAAAAAAGGACTTAAAAATTCTGCAAGCTACGTACATTTTGTCTGAAGTACTCTTACATTCTTAACACAAAAATTAGTAGAACTCTTTAATATCTCTTTAGAATATTATAACAATATTCTTGTTGTTTTTCAGAAGCATTATATCATATTAAACAATAAACAATAAATAATGATAGAGTATTTACCAAAAAAAAAAGCTTTTCTTATGAACGATGCCCAATTCTAATACTCCCTCCGTCCCGAAAAAACTCATACTTTTGCTAATACATTTTATATGAAAGAATGTACGACATTTTTGGGACAGAGGGAGTATTAATTTTCTCATGCAAATATAATTTATAAATAAAGTATAGATAAAATTCAATAACTAACTTACAATTAATTGATAATTGTGATTTTCCGATAAATAATACAAATGAAATTAGAAAAATTATTTCTAACTTAAGAGTTTTTTAATCCCAATAATATGGTTTTAGTAAAAGCTATAAAAAGATTGCATAAATAACTATATTAAGCCTTAATGTTGCTTTCAAATTTCAAATTGAAGTTTCTAAAGGAAAAATCCTTTAGAAATAACAATTTGTCTTTTAAAGTTGTTAAAAAAGAAAGATATAAGAAATTATAATAGAATTTTAATAATTTTTCTCCTTGTCTTTCTCAATACCCGCAAGCTTCTAAGCTTTAATACCTAAATTTGCCTATGTACAGTGCAAGCATATTAAATTAACAGTAATTAAATAGTTCTATCGGTTCTATCCCATAAAAATTAATTCACATCTCATTACGAATTATCGTAGACCGCATTTTTGTTAACTCTAAAAGAGTTTTATTAAAAAAAAACCGTCAATTTATTAGCAAAATGTCATAAAACTTTTTTTGAAAATAATGCAGAATTTTATCGTTTTCTATTACCCGTTAACTACCCCAAGGCCTTTATTTAATTGTTTTACGACGTTCTTGTACGAGGATCGAACTCTATTTGCTGTAAATAAATTTAAATTTAATTGAAACTGTTTTTGACTTATCAATTAGCGTTTTATTTTTTCTCTTGATATTTTTAGGATTTTTTTATAACGATTATAGCCAGAAATTAAATTATTTATCATCAAATACCACAAACCTTTTGCAAGAAATAAAGGAATTATTTATTACTTTACTTTACTTCTTTTTTAAATGAAGAAAATGGGTAATTTAATGCACCCATTCCCAAAAAAAGATGCAATTTGAATTCAAATAATTACCGGGAAAATAAATAGCGATTTTCAGTCTCAATCAGTGTGTCTCCACTGAATTTCGTCAATTGCGGTAGTTGTCTCAGTCACCGCCGTGTTTTCGTTGTTGACTAAATGAAAAACAACAGCTCCGCAAAAGACAGTTTTGTGCAGTTTAATCGCGGAAAACCTATTAATTCGATTAGAATCTGTAAAATACATTTACAATAAGGTATCATCTATTTTCCAAAGTGTTTTAGTGCCTGTATTCGTAGGTAGTAAAATGTGAAGTGGCAAAAGCTCGGCATCCTGTGGCTCACACACACAGAGACATTTCAACGAAGCTATGTAGTCTCTTACTACATAGCAAATAAACGCTCAGAATTTGCCCCCAGAATTCGATTATAAATAACAGCAACACGACACATAATAAATAACTGCATTGGTGGTCTTTCAAATATAGAGATACAACTTAGTTCCCAAAAGCTTAGATTTTCTAAGCAACGAGTAATTATAGTGATCTTCAAAATATATTATTAGGTCAATTGCTATGAATATACAATTCAAAAGAAGAATTTTCTTAAAAATACTTCTTTTTGAGAAATTACACAGCAACAAAGCTAAGCTCATTTGCTTGCCTTTATTCAAATTTGTCTGGAAAATGGTTTAAAAAACTTTTGTAATTCAAATAGAGTAAAATGATCCACAAAAAAGATGTATAAAAATAAATTTCTCATCAAAATATGCCAACTGGATATTTCTTTTATTTATTGTTCCCCATTTGTTAATAAATAAAAAAGAGCACTTCTCTTCGAGATAGGGTACAATAATAGGATAATTTGGAATTATACCCAATCTGGAATTGTAAGATTCGCTTCCTGTTTCACAGGGGCAAAAAGAAAAAGTAGATCACGAAGAAGTGCAATCCATATACCTACACAAGATTCTTCATGATATTTTTTTTGCTCGTCTAAAACATTATAAGCAATTCAGTTTAGGTCCGATTAGGTATCCCAGTGTACCCTAAAGAATAAAGTATTCCACACAGTTATAGAGCGGTAAATTTCCTATAAGAATCTGTTGATAAAAAATAACTAAGATTTAAAAAATAAAATATCCTTTCGGTTTTACTTTACTGCGGTTTGATCTCCTACTACTCAATGAATGAATTTAACAAATTAATAATTTTCTACTCTATAATATTGTACTTTAACTTGTTCCCACCATTTGTCCTGAACGTTTTTCAAAATTTATTATGGTTTAAAATTTAAATCCTATTTTGTAATTCAAATGACTCGCTCAAATGTTTGTTTGATATTAATAAATTATTCGTTATAGCCGTTATAGGCAATTAACTTGGAATTTAATTTCTTATGACATGTTTTTTCTTTAATTTTTGAAGCATTTACAAAATATATATGTGCAACAAATATAATGTAACCGGTTATAAGGGATATTTTTTGTCAATTTTTTTTTAAACAATTTTCGGAATCCATACCTATGTCATTGAAATTTTAATCTCATTTACTATTTTAGTCCCATTGTGTTTTCTGATTAGTTAGAGAGCTCATAAGCATTCAAAGGCTTTAGCCAATCATATGATGCATTGGGATTGTTTTTTTTTGATTAATTATTTATTTACACATGGTTAGTGCTTAAAAAGTAATAACTGACATAAACTGAAAAGTTCAATAGAAATTTTTAATGCGCGAACATGAACATTTTCTGTAAATAATAAAAGAGTTTTGACCCTTATCTCTTCAGATGATGTCTTAAGAAGATTCATGAGCTATTCTTTAATCTTACAATTATCACACTTTTGCTTTTGTGCAATTGTCATAAATCATGAAGACTCCTCTTAGATTACGCAGTCTTTGTCAGTAAGGTGAGAATCATACAATAAAAAAAATTAGGCAGAGTAAAATCTTTTTGTTGAAAAAGCCATCTAAAAAAACAGCCGCACTGCATGAATCTTCTTGCAAATCATATCTTCGAACATGCGTGTTAATTAGCTGGCATTTGCCAACAATTTTCCCTTCATATACCAACAATAATGAATAACCAAATGAATTATTATTACTGCAATGCAATATTTAATTTTCATCTCATATCGATAGTTGCCTTGATGGACCTTTTGTATAAATAAGCGAAATCTGTCAATCTCTTTTTATGAACACAAATTTGTGTAAATTGCCCTGTCTACCCGATATTTGGCTACTAAAACCGATGCTGGGACAGGAGAAGTGTATTGCAAATTGGCTAAAAATTAAAATTAAAAAGATTTCTATTTTTTTTTTTTTGGTCGTCTCTAGTGACGTATTCTTAGTGCCCACCGATATCCACTTTCAACTTAATAAGCAAGTCACCTCCTCTCAATAAAAATATATCTTTCGTAAGTCTTGTTTTTGTCCAAATAGGGAAATTTGGACAAATAGGGAAATTTGGAGTCTCTCACTTCTTTTTCAATAGGAAGATTCTCACAGAGATTAAATCTGTGTGAATTTTTTCGAGAGTATAAAGTTTTGTATGATTGTAACGTACAATTTTGTAGGTGAGCAATTGGTTTTGACCATCCCGTCGCGTCGTTTAAGTATGATACAGTGTCGTGTGGGCTTAAATTTGGGTCAAGCGGTCAGTGAAACAAGAGCCGAAAAATCGAAATTCTTCAACCTAACATTATACAAACAAATACCAACGGACTTTTTATCATTCACGACTTTTTCTGCTATCATACTCACAGGCTCATCTTCACATGACCCTCTGTCGGATATCGACAAATTTGGATATTCATCAATATGGATTGCATTAAGTCAATATTGATGCAAAATATCGAGTTTCTTCAAACATGACAAAATGAATAGAAAAAAAAACATGTTTTCACTCTACACCAAATGATTGATTATAAATTTGATGGAATAGTGGCAATTCTCAATTGGGTATCTTTAAAAGATATAATAGCAAAGCAAAGAAATATGCACAGATATAGAAGAAGTTTATGTCACAATTTGTTACGAAAGATTATTATAATTTTGAACTTGCCTAAAAAACTGATCAAAAGAGTGCAAGTGGATATTTCCCTATAAGTTTTGTTTTCTCTCTTGTATTTTCTAGGCACGGCCCATGGCACTTGTGTACTAGAGACAGATTTTGGTATTGTTGTTAATTGTGCCTTCAAAAAGTCTGGATTGTTCCGGGTGAGGAATCTCGGTGGTTTAAAGGCGCACTTTGGGTTAGGTAAATTATCCCAGCCTCTTAGATTTAAGAAAACAATCCATCCAGATATATTTCACACAAGAGATCACATTTTTTTTCCCACAAATACTTATTCGCTACACTAATGGCACGATATATTTTCACAAATTACACTGCAAATTTATTGTTTCTAGAGGAACGAGATATAATTAATTAGCAACTACTTTATTCGGCTAAATGTAGTTTTGTAATTGGATTTCTGAAAAAGCCAGAGATTAAATCACTAAGATTATAAGCTGGATTTAGCGCCAAAAACTTTACATACTTAAAAACATGTTTTAAACTATTCGGTAGTGTTTGCATCACTATTGTTTTATTTACACACGTCATACACGATGTGTATTTGGAAGAATACGCAAAAATAAAACAGTAGGGGAATGTTGGCATGATTCGCACAGAGTGAACCTTCGAACAACGCAAATTTTCTCTTTGTTTGCAAAGAGCTAGTTCGTCGTTTCTTAGCCATTAGATAGATCATTATTAAGCTCATTAAACGAGATGAGAACGGGGTAGGTCAGCTCCTTGCAAACAAAGGGAAAATTCGCATCGTTTGAAGGTTCACTCTGTGCGAACCATGCCTACATTCCCCTATTAAGTTACACTAGGTTATTACAAATTGGTAATATTCATTAAGTATAAACTACACACATTTTTTATAATTTTTTCGTTCAACGTAAAAACATGTATATAATTTTTAAAATAACATATTAAAATGTAAAAAAAAAATATAGAAATAATTTTCATTAAGGAAGCGTGTTAGATGTAAACTGAACTGATTTAGCAACAATTTCATAAATAATTGCTTTTTATCTTTTAAATTTAACATGTGTTCGTAGTAACAAATTATATGTCTAAATTTGTAAATGACCCGTAGGGGAGACCAGGATAGAATTAGCCAGCAAATGAAATTTTGCATTGCGTATAATTCGTAGAAAAAATGTTCGAATAAGGCTGATAAATATTTCATTGAATAGGAAGGAAAGTATTTTCTTCGAATAAATAATGGTATCCTCAATATTCCTTCTAAGGTAAACTATAACATGCCACTGTCTAATCCTATACGTGGCTAATTCTGCCCCGGTCTCCCCTATTAAGAATTATCACACGAATTAAAACATTTTTAAAAATTTTAAGAGCCTTATAGGGTAAGTCTGCCAAATTTCAGCATAGTTGCATGCAAGCGTCAAAGTCTTAAGTCTGAAATGTAATATTTTAAATACAAATTGATTTTTTTTAAATTCTTTCTTCTGAAAGAGTGTCGCTTGGAACCTTTTAAAGAGTTTACCGTCTTTATTTACTCTAAAATCATTCTTAATACATTTTAAAATGAATAAAAATATAGACATAGCTTTGGTGCCCTATTTCGGCCACCTTCATTCTCATAGTTCCTTGCCTTTCGGGAATTCTTCCAATATCTTTTTCACGTCATCTTGTTTGTCGAAGGTACATTTTTTGTTATTCTTTTGCATTGTATAATCTCTAGAGTACGTAAAATCTAAAAGTTAATGGAAATTCGAGGAACAAAAAAGGTGGCCGAAATTGCAAGCTGGCCGGAATTTGGCACACTTATCCTAAAACTATTCATATGAGATCCGAGAGATCCGATGAGCGTTGGGGCATTAGATTAGTTACGAAAAAACAGATTTTTCCCTAAAAACTTTCGGCTCGGACTCAAAGTCTTCCACAGTGATCAAATCTTGAGATTTTCTAGTTTTGTCAGCAGATGGGCGTTCACAGTTAATGATTAACAGGTAATAAGTTAATCGCCAAATTATTGCATCTGTGCATCTTAAGGTTTTTTAATTCAATCGTACGAAAAGTGCAAAAAAGTAAGCTAAAATTAATACAAAATAGTAAAATTTGAATTTTTAACGTGAATTAAATTGTTTTTATTATTTAATTTGAACCATTATTGTCTTTGGATCTTTAAACAATACACCCTTTGTTTGTAGTATTCAATGTTTAAAAATTATGCATTTCACAGTGCAGATTAACATGGAATACTAAAAGCCAGCCAAGATATCGCTTTCAATCGTTGGTTTAATAAAAATCGAAGAACAAAATTTCTACTCAAAAAGAAATGAAGTTTTACAGACAAAAATTTAAAAATATATATTTTCAAATAATTCGTCATTATGTATATATCTAAAAACAAGAGGTAATGAGCAATTAAATGCATCATTCACCATGTGTATAGTTCAAGCAGCGATTTGAAGATATTTCTGCAAATATTTACGAAAATTGCTGACCTTTATGAAAAAAGAGAATACAAAACACTAAAACAATTATTTAAATATTTCTTATACAAAACTTGAAATCAATTAAAATTTATATTTTGCTGAAAATAACAGAAACTAGATAATCAATACATGTCATTTTGTATTTTCTGTACGTATTTAGTTTTAAAATTTTATGCCATCTGACTTTTCTCTGACTGTTTGTGTAATTTACGCGAAATTTTTAGCAATATAAAGCACTAAATATCATTGTAGATAATTCTGAGGAACGTAAAATATGGGAAATTGACGTAATAGTAATAATTGAGGTAAATGTAAACACTGACTTTTACTGCTCGAACTCAAAGAAAGAGCAGTTATATAATCCTTTTTTTCAACATGTCACCAACTTAGAGCCCAAACGATAAGAGATATCAGCTTCCGATCTTCGGTGACTCTCAATAAAAAAAGCATCACAGGCTTGCGAAATGCTCGAACTCGTGACTTAGATGCTATATACCTCAAAAGTACTTTCGCATCATTTACCATTTACCGGTTCTCAACCGATTTGAACAGATTCATTAATCATTCAAAAGATTTTCCAAAATTGTTTAAAAAGCAATAGAATTGATTTCCGAATAAAGGTTATTTATCGGTTATGAACCGGTTCATTACCGGTCCAGAACCGATTGGAACCGACTAAGCTTTAGAGGAAATTCCAAGACCTTTCCAAAGAGCTCAAACATGATACAATTTCTTTGATAAATGCGCTCTCTAGTGTTTTTTTTTTAACCTTTGACCTTGAAAATCCGTTAGTAGGAATGATTCAACGGTATTTTCGTGTAATAGACGAAATATTCGTCTGGGTAATCTCTAAAACATATCTAATGAAAAAAGTCACACGACGCGTTTTCGAGCCTTCCCAAAAAAACATGGTTTTGGAGGGGAAGGGGAGGGGTGGGTGGAAAATGAGAGGCATGTTAATGATCCTTTGGGTCGGAAGTTTAACCACTCTACATGGCTTATTTTTCAACAGATTTCATTAAATTAGGGTTTTTTGGAAGGTATTGAAACTCAGTAATGAATTGGTAAAATATCCGTAAATGACTTATCTTTTTCGTATTTACATTTTTTTGTTTGTCCGTATGCTTGTAACTCATGAAAGAGCATTCTAGAATGATCATTTCGTTACCTATTTTTGATTTTGAAATATTTTTGTGATTTAAGAATCAATTTAATCGCAAGTAAGCCAGTAAGCATCAAACGCATCAAAGGATCAGGCGAAAATCTAATTCATGGAGACCTCTATCTCGTGAGTTCGAGCATTTCGCAAAGCTGGGACGCTTTTCCATATCTTTTATTTATTGTACACTACTTGGACTTATGTCGACCATTTCTTCAAGTACCCTTATAAGATAAAGTGCTCTCAAGTCGGCTAGTTCCTCAACTCGGCCGGTGGAATTATTTAGGGGAAACTGGGGCACCACCAAGCACGGGGTACCACCAAACAGTAATTTTTATTTATAAACTACTTGGACTATCTCGATCATTCCTTTAGTGGACAAGCACCCCTATAGTGCCTATAAATTCCTATCGGTCTTATCCTCTGATATCCAATATCCGCTTAAAAAATCACAGTGTTTGGTGATATCCCGTGTTTGGTGTTACCCCAGTTTCTCCTAACCAATTTCTTAACATTTTATAGTCAATTTATATGACATTTTCACCGATTTGCATTAAGTGTAATATAAAACCTTATAATATTAGGGGAAACTGGGGCACCACCAAACAGGGGTACCACCAAACACTGCGATTTTTTAAATATGTATAAGATTTCAGAGAATGAGACTTACATGAAATCATAGATACTATAGGAATGCTTGTCCAGAGAAAAAATGATCCACATAGTTCAAGTAGTTTAGAAATAAGAATATTTTTTCGCAAAATTGTGAGGTTTTGATAATTTTAGTCATTTATATATCTACCTGGAACATAAAACTGAAATAAGTTACATCAAATTTCACTTCATCAGTACTTTCCTACAGGTTTTGGGATAATATTTATGTATCTACTAAAGAAATTAATGTTCACGTTTTTTTTAAAGAATATAAAATCCATCATAAAACAGAGTTTGGGGCACCAACAAACAGGCAAATTTCTCACAATTGCAGATGTCGCGAGCGTAGTTTGAATGGCAAAATTTTTCCTCTTATCTTTCTTATTCTTCATCTCCCTCTTTGTTCGATTTCTGACATTTATATCCATTCATGGGATTTTCATTCAATACTCAGGAGATATATAGTTTCAAGAACCCAATTTTGCATTAAATGATTCTCAATGATTTTTAAATGATTTTAATCAAGGATTGACGAATGATTTCTCGATTTTATCACAAACAATCAGAAGAGCGCGCAAAATTTGAACTTTAGGTAAAATGTTTGCCACGATTTTAGTGGCGCTGCTTTCCAGTCAGAAGTCGAATATTGTCAAAATGATGAAAAATCTATTGAAAAGTATTTTCGGTGTGCAGTGCTTTAGTTTTTTGCTATTTTAGTCACTAATTCTAAATTTTGCAGTGCTTTTTTGAGAATTATTTACATTTTCAATACCTTCTTTATAATTAAGAGTTGTCGTGAATGCCCAAAATAACTTCAATGAGTGGGAAAATGACGTGTTTTTTGGTGCCCCAGAAAGTGTTTATTGGTACCCCGGGTGGTTGAAAAAAAGCGAAAAATGCATGGTGACACAATTTTCCTTATTACGGAAAACTGAAGTGCTTCACATCATCCTTGTATACATTAATATGCAGCCTATACCTAAGATTATAACATGGGGTAAGCAACATTTTTTCTAAAATTCACAGTTTTCTTAGGAAATTCAGTCAAAATCGCATCTTTCAAAAGTGTTTGGTGGTACCCCAGTTTCCCCTAGACACGTTAGACAGGTTAGACCATATTATAGCAAATCTAAGTAAATTGAATAAGTAACCCAACTCGCCGAATGTAGGGCATTTTTTCCTCATCTATGAATTCATAGCTATCGCCCTCTAAAGTCACATAAAATCTAATTAAAAAATCGCAGAGTTTACGGACTATCCCTTGTTTATTACTGCCCCAATTTCCCTTATGTAAAAAGTTTTATAAAAGTGCAAAGTTAGATTGCTTTTCCGTTGATTCAAAAATTCCAGACAATCGTAAAGCGTTGCAGTCGTTTTTATTTTTTGATAGGTTATAAAGAGTTAAATTAATTAAAATTAAGAAATATATCCATTTGAGAAATTTTATATTATGTTATTAATAGTTCACGGAGGTGTGTCTTCATCTTGATATACCCAAATTACTTAATTCCAAATGACTTTGACTTTATGCGAGATGACTTTCATTTCAAATTCAAATCAGTAAGGCTTGTGGCATAAAATTGCGAAATTTAGGTATTCTTTCTTTTTGCGAATATTCCCTATCTTTTTGTATTAATTTTGAAATGTTTTTGGACTTTAAAAATCTTCTTTACGGTCATTTTACTACAATTTTGACTTGTTTTGCTTGAGTCAGACAGTTTCTTACATAAATCACTCACTTTAGAGATTATACATTTTAAATTTTTCCATAACATTTTACAGATAAAGGTTTAATGACCAAATGAAATAGCCATTGTCTCAACAAAAGTTTAAAATATTCATGGTAAGAGAGACACTTTTCATTTTGTGCTTAAGGCATAGATAATAGGCAGTATTATACTATTCTTCTTAGTAGTAACGTAAATAATGCGTGAATATCTGAAAATAAGATGAAGAAAGATTTTTTTCTTAAAGCAAATTTTATGCTCCGATTCATCATAAATATTTCCGGATCTTGTACATTATAAATTAAACAGGAAGGGTAAAAACTTTCTCATATATTGATACTTTTGAGAGGTAGTTTCTTCAACTTTTGCAAGAGTGATCTTGGAAAAATGAAAGAGTTAGCATTATATATAGTTCTCGAATGAATGTTGGATATTTAATTGAATAATTCAATACACACGCTAAAAGAGTGTCAAGTACCTTCGAGGGGCTCTTGTGTTTTTTTTTCTTTCTATCCTCCGTGGCTCTTCGGCAAACATCCATATAGACAATGTTAATATTTTCCACGCCAATATAAACATGAAAATGGTGTGTAAAAACGCGATAAATATTTTGTAAAGTTATTTGTAAATGGACATTGATTGTGTGAAAGGAACTTTGCCACTTTTTCTCTGATGGCAAATTTGCAGCAAAAAAAAAAAGATTTTTTCTCCTTCTCCCAGATGAAACTTGGGTAACGCAAATGGAGATATCACCATCCTTTCACTTGCAGGGAAAATTGCAAGAAGGCCATCGAGTCTTGGTGGAGTTCAGAGAGAAAGATATTAATGCAGTTTTGAAATTGAGAAATAACACCTGAATTATTCCAAGTATGAATTTTATACTATTTCGACTATACTTATCTCAACCAGTTAACATTTGTTCTGCAAATGAAATGCAATATTTCTTGTATTCTTCTCATTGTTTGATTCAACAGTGACTACCAAAAGAGTGCGGCTCATGATATCTGACAAAACGAGAGACAATTGGCTAATGTCATACGTGATAGATGTTTCTTGGAGATTATTTCCTCCCCTTGTGGTTGAGAAAGTGATTGCCACTGATGAGTATATTAATTACAGAGAGTTTCTATACGGGCGTACGGTGCTAAAAAGTGAATTTTCCCCATGATTTTGTAACAAGACTTCAAAAGATTTTCTTTCAGTATTGAATAACATCATTTGCACTTCTTATAGATTATAATTTCTAAGAGAGAAAATTCCCTAACCCAATTATGTGCAATTTGTGCAAGATCACATCATTTGGAATAACGATGAGTCAATTTAAATTACCTACCTCAATATAAACAATAATGTACTGCAAGATCATTTTATTTCTAAAGCAAATTGCATGTGCTCTCAATGAGCTTAGATATTCACACAGACTCACTTTCGTCGTATATTATAGTGATAAATAAAAGATACAATTGGACTAATCAATTGGTCCTAGAAAATACAACTAGATACTAGAAGATTGACTGAAAATTCTTAAAGCCACACCTATTTTTACGTATACGCAAGATTTTTCAAGAGTGTTTTCTCAATGCTTGAAAAACCGCATATTACGAGATGTTACGGCAGAGTCTATATTGACAATTTTAAGTCACTCTCGCTCACAATGTGATTGAAAGCGATATGTTAATCTGGTTTTTATGAGACCCTAATAAAAAGACTAAATTTAAGTGAAAATCGTGCATATAACAGGCTTAAAAATCACGTAAAAGCGTATACCTTTACATGATCTTCTTAGCCTTTCAATGAGTTTATTAGCGTGAAACTCTAATCAGAGATATTTTACGATTTTCTTTATTCTTTTGTTTCGTTTTATCAGACTTTATTAAAAGTTGATTAAATATTACATTGATTTTAAAAAAAATCAATAACCAAATAAGGAGAAAATGTACAGTACAGCCCCATAATGTATTATTAGTATACAGGGACATGAATTAAATAAATAAATAAAAAATAAATAAAATCGTCACTTTAAGGATTTCTTGTGAAACTTTTAAACATTATCTAAAATATCTTTACTTCTGTATCAACGATACTAAGAAACTTTACGTTATTTTTCATTGATAACTCATCATTAAATTGATGTAGATTTATGTAAGATCTATTGAAAACACTGGATAGTATCCTCTTCCATTTGTGGAAGAACACTCTTTATTGCGATGATAAGACGGACATAAAAAAAAAAGAAATTGTGGGTATAAGCCGACGTTAATTGCAATCAACAATGGGGAAAACCGGAAGTCGTCGGGAAGAGATAATCACTCAGGGGAATACATCAACTATCATCAGAGCTTTCGGCTCGGTCTTCAAGTCTTCATCAGTGGTCAAGTCTTGCAATCTTTCTCTGAGACTCGTTCAGGGTTTTGCTCAGGATTACACCAGGGCATAAAAGGAAATGGGGGCACTCTTCTTACACTGTATTTTACAATTTTTTGTAAAATACAGTGAATTTTGGGAATTTGAAATTCCCAGCAAGACTTGAGACGAACAATAAGATCCAAAAATTGTGCCAAATAATACAAAAATTTGTAAAATACAGTGTAAGAAGAGTGCCCCCATTCCCTTTTATGCCCTGGTGTAATCCTGACCAAAACCCTGAACGAGTCTCAGAGAAAGATTGCAAGACTTGACCACTGATGAAGGCTTGGAGACCGAGCCGAAAGCTCTGATGATAGTTGATGTGTTTCCCTGAGTGATTATCTCTTCCCGACGACTTCCGGTTTTCCCTATTGTTGAAAAAAAAAAGAAAATTCAAGTGGCGCTAAGTCACATAATTGAGCGTTTTAAGTAATGATAAAAATTATTCTTACCCTTATTGGTAATGCTCTTCATCCAGAAACACTCTCAGTCTTAGCCAAAAAGTTCGTCCTGGCATGAAGAATGGCTAATAATACTTTCTTAAAAATACATTGGAAAACAATTTTAAAAAACAATTGATTTCAAGATACTCGATTTCATTTTAATTTTTCAACCCGCCTCTTTAAAGAAAACTACTCTATTTCTGGATTACACATACATATCTCGATCAAATTGCAATGTACTTTAAAGTTACTGCACATTTCAACGATTTTAAAATTAATTCGAAAACACTTTCTTGATGAAAGAAATCACTATCCTTAAGTAATTGACGAATTTGATTTTTTTTTATAATTATTAATTTTAAAATAGAAAATCGCATTTGCAAACTGTTAATATTTCGCAAAATGGACGACGGATTATGCAAGTTTAATTTTCTGCTTCTTTTAAACGTTATATTAGATTTTTGTATAGTAAATTTCCCATACAATTTCAATTAATTTCAACTGATTGTTTTACAGCGTGTTTTTCCACAAGTTTGACTAAAAGATTCGTAAAAAAAAAACAAATCAGTAGAAAAAATTAAAGTCAATCTGCACAAATTTTTTTTTGACAATTTATGCTTTTTGTAAGCAAAATATGCAAAAATTGATTTGACCCAAAATTACATATCATCAAGAAATTTAAGGATGACTTTAAAAATTGAAATTCCTATCTAGGATGAACTGGCACATTAAAAGCTTGTGTTAGGACCTATGAGTACTCTTTTAGTACCATTTGAGATATGAAATTTAAACACCTCGCTGTATAGAGAAAGGTAGATTAAAGATAAAACATAATATTTCAATTGAATTTTATTAGATAGTGGATAGCCGGCATGTTGTGACACTTTTTTATGTTTTGGCATTAAGGCATTATTTACAAAAATTCAGAATATTATCTTGAAACTTTGTGTAGCGCTTTGTATATTAACTAGTATAAACTTTATTAAAATAACTTTATTAGTGTTTTTTTGTCGCTCTTTTACTTAAATAAACAAATAATAATCCACCGCGTCTCAAACTTCCCGCATCTCAAACATGTAGGCTCTCCCCTACATTAAATAAATTTCAATATTTTTCAGCAAACTTTCAACAAGTGTTCCCTGCCCAATTATAGATGTTCTTTCGACTCTTAAAGCATCTACAATCTACACACTAGAAGCAATTTCTTTAAAAAATGCCTTTTTAAAGAAAATTTCCCCTATCCTTGGAGGCAGAAACGTCAGATTTTTTTTCTTAAGGGCAATTTTTGACAAAAATTGCTTCTAGTGTGTAGACACCATTATATCGTTGTTCTTTAATCAAACTTTCAGCAAATAAAATTTCGGGAATTTTTAAAATTTCGTCCATGTTTTCGCAATTTGAGATTTGAATATTACTCCCTCTGTTCCGTAAAAAGTCGTACAAACGTACAACTTTTTTCGGAACAGAGAGAGTATTTTTTAAAAGGTTGAGGCTGAGACCCTGTTGTAGATTATTAAATATTCAAAGAAGAATTTGTATAATCAAATCGAGCAGGTACATAACTCTTTTTGGTTTATAAATCCTGATTTTATATACATTTATCACAACGATCCGAAAGTTTAAGAGATCCCGCAGCTTTTTCAAATAAACTAATACTTTTCTTAAGACCAGTTAGCATTTTTTTTTAAATCATTATCCTATAACCATTTACTATTCTATAATACATCAAAATACACTTAGGGTAAAGTGTATAATTTGGAATTAGTGTTACAAGTTGGACAATTCGCCGGTACAAGTTGGACATGGCTTTTTTCTTGATAAATACAGTACAAAGTTTGTTTTTAAGCACAAGGAACCAAATTATAAAACTAAAGCATTAAAAATATACAAATAAAAATGAAGTACTAAATTTATCAAGACGAAAAGCCCTGTCCAAATTGTACCATTGTCCAACTTGTACCACTGTCCAACTTGTACCACTTTACCCTAAATAATCAGAAATTTATTAAAAAAAAAGCTCAATATAATCCAGATTAGATCTAAAAATTGCCGTAACTGACAAAAATTCGAAATCGGTGAAAATCCCCAGCGGAAATAATTCCAACATGTGAAGAGAAAAAATCAAGAGAATTTTCTACTTTAAATTGCTTAGTAAAAGTGAAATAGAAATAAAGATTATCTATCGCTATATTTTTTTTTGTTGATAAAAAAAAACAGTGGATTTCTAGAAATAGATTCGCTAGATTTTTGTATCATGATAGGGTTAAGTCGCGCAATATAATCGCGATATTAATTCAGCTTTGTCAAAATTTCATTTTTTTTTTATCCCGCCACGTGGATTTTTAAATAGCAAATATAAGGAATATTTATTAGGTTAATAGTTACCTACCCATGCAATATTACCTTATTGTTAATTTTCTTTGTCACCTTAACAATTGTACATTTGATAAAAGCTTTCCGCGTGAATTTATCTTTTCATGTTTAAGCACAATTGGAATATAATTAGTTAAAGGGAAGAGGGGCACCTTTGAATGGAACTGGACCATACCGTGATATTATTTGACTAACTGTATAAACCAATTGTGAAGCTAAGACCGTCTTCAGACTAGAGGTTTAGCCCAGTTCTCGAGGGTCTCAAAACCTTAATCAGCAACCGATTTTATTGATTTTTCAAAATGCAATAGGTCATTTGCCTCATTTGCCCTTAATAAATCAATCCTAAGTCAAAATTTTCCAAAAAATCTTGACTGATAAGATATTAGAGATGTTAAGCCATATGGCTAAGCCTTAGGTCTAAAGCCCGTATAAATTACATTATTAAGGCTCAATTCCTTTTAAAAATAGGAGAAAAAAGTCTAATTTCATAGGTACCCCAATTCGAAGGTGTCCCACTTCCTTCTATTCGACTTTGACTTAAAATTACTGAGTTTCTTATAATTTTTGTCAATTTATTTTTTTTTTGTATCCAAATACGCAAATATGTCAATAGAAATCAGTGTGATTTCAAAATTGTTTTTATTATTTTAAAAAGACTCACTTGAACTCCTCATTGAAAGACGAAAAAAAATTGTAAACAAATGTAAACAGTAAAATTAAATTAATACATGCTTCGAATGGTTTTTGAATGTTTTGTAAAAGCTCCCTTTTATGGAATTCTCATTCACTATCTAAATAACGTTACGCAATCTTTTTTTTTTAAATAATTTTTCTCATGAATTCAAAGTAAGTGTGGTTAATGATGAACGCAATATAATAATGGAAATTTCAAATTGAACATTTCACTGATGCTGTGCACCAAAATACCTAACTCAATTACTTTACAAAATCCCTCTAAATTAGATGTTATAGTTCCTCTACTCAAAATGAGATTGTAACTGTGGCTAAAATATGATCTTCTGGCCAAAGTGGTTTGCACCATAAAATTTGAGTTGGAAAATACCATTCCCACAGCATCAATTGGCACATTTTTCAAACACACGAATTATTTCTGAAACTTTTAACACAGTATTGAAATTGAAATTTATGTTGGGGGTAACGCAATGGAAATTTATTGAAAGACGATTGAGTTTTTATTGATAGAGGCAATAAGCTCAAATAATGCACTAACTAAAAGCCATGTCAGAGAAGTCACGAAAGTTCTCACCTCTTCACTTATTACCTTCTTTTCACAATCGATAGAGCAATTTCTTTTTTTACCTCAATTTCTTCACTTGTACACTTGCATTTTTTTCCACTATTAAATTAACCTATGACATTCTATATGCCTATTTTTCACTTAATTTTACGCGGTATTTGTAGTTTTTGAATTATTTTTTTTTCGCAACAGTTAATGAAAAATTTGCAAAATATCCTTTTTGATTTCTCAATTTCATGCACATTTTCCAATCTTTGGCATTTTTTCCGCAATTTATGACTCAGCTTTGAATTAACCCTTGACCTTTATTTCTCACTTAAATCTTATTGTTAGTTTCTTCATGTACTTTTTCTCACTTACTAGCTAATTATTCAAAAAATCTGCAATACATCACTTTTACGATGGATTTACATACAGAGCAAGAGAGTGTCATCAGTATGAAATTTCTTATAGCTTTTGTATATAAAGATAGACAGAGAGAATTGTCCATGGGCTTGAGTGATTTTCACGGTAATTGCTGCTGATATATCAACAATATAACAAGACATTTCATCATCAGACTCTCTAAAATTTTAATACTAATTAATTATACTTCTGGGTTTGAAGGCAGAAAAAAGGGGGACATTGGATAAAAAACTTCTCCGACTG
Organism: Phlebotomus papatasi; assembly: GCF_024763615.1. NCBI lineage: Eukaryota > Metazoa > Arthropoda > Insecta > Diptera > Psychodidae > Phlebotomus > Phlebotomus papatasi. The sequence continues at coordinate 57,330,845 of NC_077222.1, forward strand.
AATAAAATGTACTTAATGAACCTTGAATAGAGAAATGTAGTCTTGTCCAATATGTATCCCATTTGGGTCTTTTGCAATCTTCCTCGCGTGGACTTAAAATTTTTGGAACAGAATTCCATCGAGATGACACACTAAACTTGTAAAAGAGGTCCATCACACACAAAACACAATGCATCTCCACATGAACACCTATTTTTGGGCATGTTAATTTTTTTTTCTCTCAGCATAAATCTTTTCTTTTTTTTCTACCTTCTCGCGGGTAATGTTGAACAAAAAAAAACCGGCAACAGGTTTGAGCTTTGGTGATGATGTTGGATTCGAGCAGAGTTTGGGTGCTCTTGAGGGCAATAAGCGCCGATCGGCCAATGCCCGCCAAATGCCCACAATGTTGGGTGTACTTCCTGCCATGAAACAGATGCCAGTGCAGCCACCGCCACCAATTCAGCTCAGTCGTCCACAAGCACTAACATCTCGGCCCAATCTCAGTGTCCAGGACATGACGAGGGTGCTGAATCCCAAGAAGCCAGGTCGTATGACCGAAGCCATGTCCCTGCCACTCGGAGTGCCAGCCTTCAAGCCCATTCCGCGTCAAGATGATAAACTTAGCAGACCTGGTGCGCCAGTCAAGAAGACGTACCAGCTGCCGGAACAGAATCTCACTGCCATCCAAGACAACCTCATTCAATCGGATTCATTCAACTTACCCGCCTTTCAGACACTCCACTCGCCGACGCGACTCTTTGCGGACAATCAAGTTGATCGAAAGTTTGACCTGAACAAGAAGAACACCGTCTTTGCACAGTCTATCAAAGATGAAAGTCACAAGACCACCGACACTGCCCTGCACACCACACGTCCCAAAGTCGACCTCATGGGACACACGGTTGAGGAACTTGCCGCTGTGGCTAATGTGAGCGTCGAGGCGATTCAGGCCGCCATCCGACAGCGGGAATTCCAGATGGCCCTCGAGCATCAAATGACCCAGGAAGCCAATCGACTTAAAACAACAACAACAACAACAACAACCACCACAACTACTACCACAAGGAGACCACCACCTGCCAAAAGGATGAATCATCCACCCCATAAAGTCATGAATGCACCCAAGGAATACTATCCAGTAGGATATGATAAGAATTTTGACGACAACTTTACAACCCGTGTGGATTTGCCACAAACATCTTTCCATTGCGGTGATCAGAAGCACTTCCCCGGACTGTACGCAGATGAAAATCTGGGATGTATGGTAAGAATCACTATATCTCCCAAGCTATCTCAAATTGCATGTGATTAGTTTTTGATGCTTCTGAAGCAAATGGTTCATTTAAATATTTTAAAATTATATAGCATCATCAGAATGCAAATTTAGTGCTACTTCTGCATACTACAAGCCTTATATTTTATTCTGAGATGTTCTTTATCTAGAATTAGACACTTTTATGCTCTACACAAGTCAGATAAGTAATGTCATACTGGGTCAAAAAATTAGCTTATAGAGTAGATCTTTTACTTTTTTTTGTGATGACATTAAATACTTAAAAATGTTAAAAAGTTTGATAAAATAAATCTCGGCATTTTCAATGTGTAATTTTAATAATAGGTCTAATCCATTAAGCGTTATTGTATAACTATTATTTAAGAAATTTACAGAAGATTAAATTTTATGCTCAAAAACTTTTTCCACGTGTTGCCGCTCTTCTATAGGCTAATGTCATAACATCATATTTGATTTTTTTTACTCTAGAAAAATATTGGCGTTTATATTATTGATCAGTAAAAAAAAGTAATTTTTATAGGTACCGTCGTTGCGGGTGACTTTGCACGTTTTTTCGCTGTTTTTCAATTTTGCCCTCTAAAAGTGGATAGTTAAAGTGAAGGGAGGGGGGTTTTTGAGTAAAATTATTTGTATTCAGTTGTTAATGAATGGATTTTGTGCCACTAACATTAATTTTATAAAATTTTACTATGTTTAAAAAAATCAAGAAAAAAGGCTTGCACTGGGGATAAGGTGCGGGTGACTTTGCACTTTTTAATAAATACTAAAAAATCAACAATTTCTGATAATAAACGACAATGAAGATCTTCACATCTAAGTGTAAGATGCACGAGATCTACAAGATGACATGATCGCCATCTTGATTTGACGTTTCTGTCCGCCATTTTGAATAACTGTCAAAATCTAAAACAGGTTCGATTGGGTTGAAATTTTAGTATGTTGTAGCTGATATCAAGACCTTTTCAGAACGTATCTATGTTCTGGTCTACGTCAAGTATTTACTTTGATACAGAGGCTCAAATTTTAAAAAATTTGAAATATTCATATTTTGGAGATCTTTATTTTCTAATCCTGAATTTTAAAACCTAAACGAAATGCCTCAGTAACCATAAGAAATGATTGTGGCTTTTATTTTATATATTTATTTACTCTTACATACTTAAAAAATAAATAAATGAAAAGTGCATTTATTTATTTTTTTTTTATTTTTTCATCTTTGCAAAAGTTTTTCAGATCTTCAAATAATATGCTGTTATAAAGAAAAACATTACTTTTCTTTTTGTTTGTTATTTAGATCTCATCGCCTAACGATAATACTCCCTTTTTTGTGATGGTTTCAATAAAAGAAGCTCTCCGTAGTTCTGTATTAATGAAAATGTCAAAATTTTGAACTTATAGCCCCAGTATCCAGACAATCGCTTGACCTAGGTCGGATTTTATATATGTTCTGAAAAGGTCTTGACATCAGCCAGAACATACTAAAATTTCAGCTCAATCGGATAAGTTTTTTGATTTCACAGTTATTCAAAATGGCGGACAGAATTGTCAAATCAAGATGGCGACCACACCATCTTGTAGATCTCGGTCATTTTATCTTAAGTTATAAAACAAATTGGATAATTTTTAGCCAAATACTTCTATAATAAAGCTTAAAAAAGTCCATTATATGCAATTTTATAATATAAATCATGCGTTCTTAGGAAGACTATAGTGAAAAAAAGGAATTTACTAAAAATAATGAACAAAATCGAAGTGGATTATTCTAGCCAGATAAATTTAGAATAGATTTGGTCCATTTACTTCTCTGAAATCGATTTTGGAAATGCATCTTCAGATAACTTTTTCGCGGAGTCGTTTTTTGACAAAATACCTATACTAGGATTTCATTGACTATTACTGAAACTACAAGAATCCTTTTGAGGATTATTGTACCTTACTTGGTACTTAACATATCCCTATATACTTTGACATGGTAGACCGGATCGGCGAAGACCATCAATAAGTGCTAGAATTAATGAAAGTCTCACGAACAGCAGAGTGCAAAGTCACCCGCAACGACGGTACTTAAGTTATCGTTTTAAAAGCAGATTAATTTTTGTAAATTAGGTTTTTCAGTGAGAAAAATTAAATGCATCCTTTTAGATCGGGAAAATTTCATGAGAATTAAATTAACATCCCTCTCTTTTTCAAATGCTTTGCACACATCTATCACACTCTTTCGTACTCAAAATTCGAATGTGATTTTTTTATGTGATTTTTATGTGAAAATTTTATGTGATATTCAAAAGAACAAGAAGGGTCAGAAATTATTTATTTATTTATTTACAATGACAATGCGTGCTATTAGGATTAAATCCCTTGAAAACACAGAAATGTTTTAAGCAAGTAAAGAGACAGTTAGCGTCCACCGCCGGCTTAGCGTTGGTGACCAACCTCCAAAGCAAAACGGTGGAAAAGCACATTCGCAGGTTGTATAAGCCGTCTGAGCCAACAAAGTTCAAAAAGTATAAGTTATTAGATCATTTTTGTAGAAATTTATTGATTGAATATTTTATTCATAGTAACTGTACCAAATTACGGTATAGTTGGATTTAAGCGTCAAAGTTTTAAGTTTGAAATGTACTATGGAGTGTTGCCTGGAACCTTGTAGATAGTTTATCGTCTTTGTTAACTCTAAAATAATTCTTAAGACATTTTAAAATTAATAAAAATATAGCTTTGTGTAATATTTCGCCCATCTTGATTCTCATATAGTTCCTTGCCCTTCTGGAATTTTTTCAAAGTCTTTTTCACATGATGTTTGTAGAAGCGAGATTTTTTGTTATTTTTTGCATTGTATAATCTCTAAAGTATTCAAAAACCTTAATATTCATGGGAATTTGAGGAACAAAAGAAGTGGCCGAAATTACAAGCTGGACGATATTTGGTGTAATTACCTTATTTGTGTTTTTTTTTTCGAAATCTTTGTACGCTAAGTGTTTTACTGAATTGATTTCAGTTACGACAATTTCATATTGAACATCGCCTGATAAAATCGATATTTTTTCTTTATTTTTCTTCAAATGTTAAAGTATTAGTAAATCATTTCTTTGTTTTTCAAATTAATTTTAGAATATTTTGCAATCAAAGAAATTGGGGAAATATTATAATTTTATATTTTAATATAGCTAGTACAATGCCTCAAATTTTCAGAAAAGAGCTATGGGTGAAATCCATAAGAAACATAGAGAAAAAAAAAATTGTCCGAAGTTTGAGTCGTCCGAAGGTAGCACGCTTCCCCTTATACAGATTTTTGAGTAATTCATCTATAATAATTTACCACAGTTTACAAAAGAAAACTACGATAATGGTTAATGGAACTAACACAATATAGCACTCAATAATTCTGATTAGAATATAACTGATTAGAATTATCAAAAGTTGAACTAGTAATTTCTAAATTTTTGGAAACAAAAATACAGAGAATGCGATTTTTAGGAAAAATGTTGTCAATTTTATTACAGGATATAAAAAAGTATGAAATTGGTCGGACATTAATTATAAGAAACAGATTTGTGATGTATAATAGCGTTAATTTTTTAATTATACATATGTATAATTTTAGAATTAACGTCAAACATAGAGGCACCTAAAAAATTAGGAAGTTAAAATACGTGTTTATTTAATGATTTTATCCTCATTTTTCTATATTTCTCTGCAATATTTCATATCGTGAAAAATACAGTTTTTAATTATCATCTTTTGATAATAGTTATTTATTATTTCTATTACTAATTCCTTATTGATTGGTTCCCTTTTGTGATATAATTACGCTATTTGTAAATTGTTATCAAAGGTTCTTCATTGTGATGGTTTTCAAAATAGAAAATTAACGTATAGGGGGAACTGAGGCAGTAGTCAACTGGGGTAGTTGTAAACACTGTGATTTTTTTCATTAATTTTAAGACTCCAGAGGATAAAACCCATAAGCATTCATAGATACCATGGGGATGTATGTCCACAGATGAATTGGTCAATAAAATCCTAATACTTTAAAAATAAAAATCATTTTTCCTGAAAATGTTGATATTTCGATTATTTTGGTCATTTGGATTAACACCTGGAAATTAAAAACTGTGTAGAATAATCGAAATGTAGCAATACCAGTTGTTTCCTACATCTTTTAGGATTATATTAATGCATTTACTAGAGAAATTGAGATTCTCATTATTTCAAAAGAATTAATAATTGGTCAGAAAACAGCATTTGGGGTAGATGTAATCAGGCAATTTCAATTTCACAAAATGAGTAGGTAAAAGAGCGGGAAATTGACCTTCATGCGAAATATCTATAATTCATAGATTACGAAAAAAATTGGTGGCGCTGTGTTCAATAAAAAGTCACATGATGTCAAAATATGGGGAAAATCCATTGAAAAATGTCTTTGATATGCATGCTTTTAGTTTTTTCGCTATTTTAATTATTCTTTGTAAAAAGTGTAGTGATTTTTTGAAAAATATACAGTTTTTATATATCTCTTAAGTAATTAAAATAAACGAAAGTGGTGCAAAGTTAATTTCAAGGGTGGAAAAAAGGGTGTTTACATCCTCCCCAGAAAGTGTTTACTTCTACCCCAGGTATTTTGTGAAAAGAGAAAAATGCACAGTGACACAAATTTTATTTTTATGGAAAACTCAATTGTTTTCCAGCATCCGCATTACCCTCGACGAATTGCCTATACCCAAGGGTAAAACATGAGCTAAGAAATATTTTCCAAAAAATCACGGTGTCCTTGGAAAATCACCTCAAATTCGCATCTATCGAAAATGGTTACATGTGCCCCAGTCTCCCCTAATGCTCAACAATTAGTAGATATAATGACCAACATGTTGATAATACAATCAACGATATTGGTTGATTTTACCAATATTTGGATTAAATTTAGGAATAAAATGAGTATTTTTCCTTTAAAATTAGTCAATACCCAAGTGAAAAAAATTAATTCAGCTTATTGAAATGGATTACATTTAAAATAAATTAAATTCAAAGTTATCGGGAAAGCCATCGGAATAGTGAAGAAAACTTGATGTTTATGCAGTCTATTAATCATTTTCTTCTACTTGCTGTTATATTAATAGAACTATTACTTGGTTTCCGTACGCACATAATTTTAGCACGAACTGTATGTAAGTTTTCTCAAGAAAATCGATGTTGGGATGTCACATCGCATCATTGAATCTAGGGCCATTGTTTGCGTGCTTTACATATAAAAACCTAATTAAAAAAAAATAAGAAAAACCAGAGATAGAGATCTTAAAGAAGTTTTTATACTACTATCTCTCCATCTCGACACGGCTTAAATTTAAGAACCTCATAAAAACAAATGAAGACCTCTTACTAGAACGGATTTTGTCGTTAAAATGTATTCTATCAACTTTTCATTTGATGTGCTTTCGGTGTCTTTTCAAATTAGATAATTTACTGAAGATAGCCACAAATCTGTAGCTTATCAAAATGTTGCTCAAAGATTTCAACCACGAAAAAAAATCTCTGAATTCTGTGTCGAAAGATGAAGACACTCCTAAAATTTTTAATGAGTATTTACCACAAGATTTTCATTAAAGTTAACCTTATTTCGCAAATGATTTAATCAGCAATCATAATGGTTTATTTTTGCAAAATGATCCATTTAATAAATTTGTTGGAATTCTCACGCCTTACTCATCTCCGCAGTAAAACTGCTTATTTTATACTCTTGGAGTTATTTATTGCATGTGTTTTTCGTGAATTTTATCTATTAAATTCCTACATAAATATTCTCAATGTGAGAAGATAGAGATTTATGATCAAACCCTACGAGCCTAGTTTTTTTTCGCATTTATGCAACAACACTCAGAGTAAGATGTAAAATTAAGAGAAAAAAAACCTTTCAAGAAAATTGAAAGACAGAAGCAAAAATTTAAATGGCGTTTTACTGCAGTTTGTTATAAAAAAAAAACTAATTTTTGGTGTGTTTAGTTTGAGGTTGAGTGGACATTTCGCGAAAGGTTTTTTTTTGTTAATAAAGAAAAAGTAAGAGAGAGATAGAAATTGGACAACTTAAGACAATCAAAAAGAAGCCGCTTTGGATGTTTGAAAGTATATTTCAAGATTATTAAGAGCTTCTTAGTTTGTTAATAATATTTATCTAAACGATTAATCTCTCTGAAGAATCTTGACATTCTTTCTAATACTATTAGATAGAGGAGAGTGCGGCTGTTCAGACAAGCGTAGTTGTTTCTTTATAGTAATTGGTGGATGTCATATTACAAAATTTTAATATTGAACACGTATACAGGTTCTAATTAGTTGATTAATGAATGAGTAACACAATATGACTTCAATAGGGTCGACGTATTAAAATCTATTCAAAAAGAGATGGCAAAGCGTCCCAACTTGGCGGAATGCTCGAACTCACGAGATAGGCTTTTCCGTGAATTAGATTTTCGCATGATCTCTTGGTGCTTATACTGGTCTACTAGAGATCAAATTGATTCATAAATCACAAAAACATTTGAAAATTAAAAAAATCGATACTTAACCGATTCATTACCGATGAAGACCGATACAGCCGGATTCGAAATTACAATACCTTTCCAAAAAATTCAAATTTACCCAAATCGGTTGATAAATGGGTCCTTCAAAGTAATTGAACGTTGACCTTTAGCCTTCAATATTTCAAAATAGCGAATTTTCCGATCATTGGTATACATATGGTTGGACGAAATGTTCGCCTGGGCTACCTCTAAAACCGGTGGCAGCCAAAATCCCGAAAGCCAAAATCCCGAAAGCCAAAATCCCGAACGCCAAAATCCCGAAAAGACCAAAATCCCGAAAGCCAAAATCCCGAAAGCCAAAATCCCGAAAGCCAAAATCCCGAATGTTCAAAATCGTGAAAGGGATGAAATTATATGGAGGAAAATGTTTAAAATAATTTCCCAAGAGATGGAAGATTTCCCTTTGCCTCCAGCAAGCGCAGGTGCAATCGTGGGAGTAGCTATGACATTTTTAAGAATTCGGGATTTTGGCTTTCGGGATTTTGGCCCATTCTGGATTTTGGCTTTCGGGATTTTGGCTTTCGGGATTTTGGCTTTCGGGATTTTGACAGGGACCCCTCTAAAACATATCCGAAAATCATTAAGAAAGTTTGGGCTAATTTTGAGAAAAACCGAAAAAACATGGAGGTGAAAAGAAAAGAAAAACGAATGGAGATAGTTTTTTTTTATTATGGGTAATCAAAGACCGAAAATCGATATCTCTTACCGTTTAAGTTCCAGAACGGGACAAGTTGAAAAAGAGAGATTTATGTACCTGCTCTCTCTTTGAGTTGGCGCAGAAAAATATGTAATATTCCAGTATAATTTTCAATCTATTATACTATTTTTGTTAACTAAGAATCGGAGGTGTACTTTTAAAGCATGAACAAGTAACTCTAACAAAAACTACTTTAGAAACCTACAGGTAACCACTCACAAACTAAACGTGTTGACGACTTTGAAGTTGATTATGTGTATGAAGGTATTGTATATGTTTTCCGACTTATAAAATAAAATTAGTAGGAAGAATAAATAAATAAAATAAAGTTAAAAAAAATCTGTAATAAAATCCTTGAAACCTGCTCTTAGAAATGTAGTTTTGAATTGTAATTCTGTTTAGAAATAATTAGAAATGTAGTCCTGAACTGCGTTAAAGACTAAAATTAAAGGCAAGGCAGAAATATTGGGAACTGCTATAGCAAAAAATAGTATTAAAAACTAAATTGTAATTAACAGGAAGTCTTAAGAAAAAAAAGTAGGAGTTCTTTTAATATTAATTTCATTGCAGTTAAGCCTGAATAAGTCTGCATTCTAGGGTTAAGACTTATTCCAAAAGTTGATCTTCATTTGATAAATTAAGTGAATTTTACTGAGTTTTGAAGTTAAAATAGGCATGATTATCTAAGAATCACACCTAATTTATTGAATTTTAAAAAAGGTTTACTTGGCATCCACTGTTTAGTAAGGATAATTCGTATTATATTAGTTTCCTGTCAGTTTCAGTGAAGATTTTAGATGGTAATTTAGCATTTTTGAATTTATTTTCTTAAAAATTCACGGAATATTTTAAATTTTCCTAATTAATTCTAAGGATTTTATATTGAATCTTTTTCTTCATTCAATCTCCATATGAAAGAATTAAGCTATTTAAAAAGGTCTAAATGATACAAACTAATTTTAGAAACACTTTCAAAGTAATCAAGTCTTTGCAATCTTCTAAATCTTGTGTTGCATGACAATAACTTACTTTCGATAGTATCGACTGCAGATTCTGAAAAAAAAATAAATGATAGCGGTATTTTTTGTAGCCAAGATATTTACCAACAATCACATACTTTTAAGAATGTCACAATAAATGGCCTAGCTATGCAGAAAAAGTCGTCATTCACTTAATCAAAGAGATATAGATTTATCGATACTCTCGATTCGATGGTATCGAAAGTTATCATTTCACCCTTGGTTTTCACTGAATAACATTACTCATTGACTTTCAAGAAAAGCTCAAATTTTATTATCGGATACTCCCTAATTAATTTTTGTATGAATGGTCCGACATTGAGGCCACTTACACCGCCGTATTGGATTGAGATTGAATTGTCCCGAAATCGGCTGTAATTGTCAAAAAACGATTATAATGTCTACAGTACACTTTTTGATCAGCACGAAATTTAAATTTCTTTCTTTCTCAACGATATGTATTTTTCGATACATTTCTATGGCTCTCAAAAATAGATTGAACTAAATTATAGTTGTGACGTTTAACAGAAGAAGAAGAGTGCGAAAGAGTGGGACAGACATATACAAAACGTTTGAGAAAGAAAAAGATGTGAATTTCGATTTCACGAAATTTTCCTGATCTAAAAGCTGTGCTAGAGCCATAAATGGTCTAAATTATGCCTGACCAAAGATTGCAAATTGGACAATTCAATTCAATTCAATACAATTCAAGATTTCGTTGTTTGGACAATTCAATCTCAATCTAATGTGGCGGTGTAAATGGCCTGCCTGATTAACTCTTTCGCGTCTTTAGGGTCATATATGACCCGGGGAAAAAAGTTTCTTTTTGGCTATTTACATTAATTGAAATCTAACTGGAGTCTTGAGAAAATGAGCCAAGAATCTTACATCCTTCTATTATGATGTCGTGCACGAACAGATAGATTTCAATTAATGTAAATACCCAAAAAAAACTTTTTTCCCCGAGTCATGACATTACCCTAAAGACGCGAAAGAGTTAAGGGACTTTCAGACATCATACCTTTTACATTAAATTATTTTTCTAACCACAAGTTAATAAAATTTGAAGAATATTGCTACTACATTCTTAATAAATGAAAAAATAAATATAAAATAACTATAAGTTATGAGATAGAGGGAGGTGGGGCTACTTTGAGCTGTGAGGCTGATTTAATTTAGATCCAGTTTTGTTTTGTCTATCTAAATTACATTGCGTTAAAGCCCAGTTTCCTTCAAAAATATTCGAAGAAATCGTATTTCAATGTAGCCCCACATCTCAAAGTAGCTACACCTCCCCCTCAGGGCCGTAGCGCTGGGGGGGGGGCTTGACCTTAAAACTTCCAATGCCCTACCTTAAAAATCAGAAACTAAGATAATGCTCTAAGTCAGAGGTGTGCAAGAAACCGTTGAAACCGAATTAACGTCAAAATAAGTTTGTTATAGTAGCGTTTTGACCATTGACGTACATGTTTCATTTGACGTTAATTCGGTTTCAACGGTTTCTTGCACACCTCTGCTCTAAGTAGACTGTTCGTAGTATGATATGGTAGAGAAGAAATTAATCTCCTATTAAATAGTCTGATACATCTAATCTAATAGAGTTATCGATTGAAGTGCTTAGTGCAATTGGTTATAATCATATGGAAGATCAAATGATAATTTTGTTAAAAATTTAAATATTTTCTCAAACATCTTAAAAAAAGAATAAAATAGAATATTTAACCATCAATTTGGCATTGTTATTAATGTGTTGGTATTGCAGTTATTTGATGATTAATTAAATGAAATAATGTTTTTGAATGGTTTTGAGCAAAACGACCGTAAAGATTCTTTCACTTCTAGCATTAAAAAAAAAACTCAATATATTTCCTTTTCTCATTTACGCATTCTCAAGATAGTTATGGGGTTACGTGTGTCAAGAATACTGTAAAAATATAATCATTGAAAAAATTGAGAAAATTTTTCATTGAAACCTGATTTTTGGAGATTTAAAAAAAAGATACTTTTCGGTGAAGAAGTTTTCTCGGAATTGGTCCATCTAAAGTCCAAAAACCAAAATATTTCCAGTTAGCTGATAAGTTAAACTAATCCTTAAACGAAAGATTTTATGTTCACTTGATCAAAACGTATTCTACATTCTGCAAGACGAAACATAGTGTAAAACACGTCAAAACTGGTATTTTTTGTGTAAGAAATTATCTTAAAAATCAAAATTTTTTAAAAATCCCTTGTTCAAAGACTAGTTCAACTCATCAGGTAACAGGAAATATTTGGTTTTTGGTTTTCAGATGAACCAATTCCGAGAAATCTTGTCCAGCGAAAAGTATGTTTTTTAATGCCATACCTTTAACTACTTAAATTCAACTTCTTAAATTCAACTCTAGCTACGGCCCTGCTCCCCATACATAGGGTAAGTGTGCCAAATTTCGGCATAGTTGCATGAAAGCGCCAAAGTCTCAAGTTTTATATGTAATATTTTTAATATAAATTGATTTTTTATTTCTTCTTCTTAAGGAGTATTGCTTGGAACCTTGTAGAAAGTTTACCGTCTTTATTTACTTCAATATCATTCTTAATACCTTTTTTGATGAAAAAAAATGCAGACATAGCTTTGGTGGCCTATTTCGGCCACCTTCATTCTCATAGTTCCTTGCCCTTCGGGAATTTTTCCAATGTCATTTTCACATCTTCTATTTTATCAAGGCTACATTTTTTGTTATTCTTTTGCATTGTATAATCTTTAGAGTACGTAAAATCTAAAAGTTCATGGAAATTCGAGGAACAAAAAAGGTGGCCGAAATTGCAAGCTGGCCGGAATTAGGCACACTTACCCTATACTAAATTTTCATGGTTGTATTAATGATATTTTTGTAAAACAGACTCAAATTCTAATTCGAAATATACATCCTGAAATTACCCTACTCTCCCCTAATTTCTCTCTATTCTATCTTACAGGTCTTTCATGTTTGCGCCTTAACGGACGATGGCCTTATTATGAAGTCTTTTCTCTGCCCAGAAAGTACTCTATTTGACCAATCGATACTCAAGTGCAACTGGTGGTTCTACGTGGATTGCAAAATGAGCAGATCACTCTATGACAGCAATATTCCCGTATCAAAGAGCTATCAACTGATGAAGGCTCTCACTTTCTTCTCCACCAACTACAAAAATAGTCCATCTGTCGATATTGAAGCACTGAAAAATTCAGTAGCTCCAGCAACTTAATGAAAAAAACATTAACTGACAAAACTGAAGCAAAAGAAGAAACCTTAGTTGTAGAACAACATATTTAGTGATTAGTTAGATAATTTCTAGTTGTCTTTATACAAATTTTTTCCTGCCAAAATAGACGACTTGATATTGAGAAGCTTTAATTGTATAAAAAAAAGTGAATTTTGTGTGTATTGTTTTCTTTCAATATCGATTCGTCTATTTAATGATTTTACACTTTGTTTTCATAATAAGGTAATTTAATGTAATTTTAAAGAAATATTTTTTTATACTTGTGTAAACTTTCCCTTTTGAAAGAAAAAAATTACAAACAGCAATTTTCGACAATTTTCAGAGGAATTCCCTCTACAATTGTTATAGAGATCATTTCCCTCATTAAACATATCCCAAAAGAGATAAAGTGAAAATGTTTTTTTTTCAAAGAGGGGCCTATTTATTTTCACCGCATAAAGTGCAGACTTTGTCTCACAAGGAATTATGTGATTGCAAAAAGAAGCAGAAAAAAGGAGCATAAAAGTTTCTAATTCATCGATATATAGAGCATTATGTTCAAATTGGAAAGTTTTCTCTGTCCGTAATCAACGGTAATCACTTGTAAATCTCCCGGAGAATATTAATTGCAAATATATTGAAAATCAAGAGGGAAGGCACATTTTAATATCTCTTCTGCTCATTTTTCCACCTTTTAAACATCTCATTTATTGTATTGATTCTTCAATCATAGAGTCACAAAACTCTGTATAAACCATTCCTTCCTCTCTAAATGCTCGGAAGATTAAGTTGATTTAATAACTCAGGCTGATCGTGAATTGTTATTTATTATATTTTTATACCTTGCGGAAGGTGAAAGCTTTTACCTTGTGACACAGCAATGAGAAGAAAAAAAAAAGGCAGTAAATGAGTGCTATAACTAAAAACCTACAGAGAAATTCCCACTTAAACTGTGAATTTAGAAACGATATTTTTGGGCAGAAAAAGACAAAATCGAGTGGGGAGATTCCAAAGCAAACAACTCAATGATGGAGATTTACTGATTTACTCGACAAATTGGGCCCCCTTGCAAAAAAAAAGAGCCAAAATGTATATCAAGGAATGACAATAAAAAGTGAAAACTTGAAGAATGAAAATTATAATTGGTTGACATATGAAAAATAAATTATAGTCATAATTTATAGACCTCATTCTTCTTGGCATCAGACATGCTATCCAAGAGATTGATCTGCTTCACTTTTCTTCTTTGACCATAGAGGAGACCTCGAGAATGGATTTGCATCAAGAGAAACAAAACTTTTTGTCGCATTATGCTAATGAATCCTTGTATTTCTTTTTTTTTTTGTTAAATAAATTCCTTCCAAATTGATTATACATACGTCAACATGATATCCAGTGATGGGCTTTTTACAATCATTTTTCTTTGCTGTGTTTTGTTACCTAAATTTATATTTTGTGACTTATAGACGTTTCTATTTGTGCGTGGTTTATGAAAAGTTGAGGTCAAAATGCAAGATTTGCAGAATGGCAAAATTTCATTAAGATATCAAAATAATTGAATTTTGATGATCTGTTTTTTATTCAAGCAAATTCATTTGGAAAAGAACAACATTATACACCGAAAAATACAATCCCAATATTTGAAGGCTATAGAATAATGAATTTTATGACTTGAATTACCTATTTTGTAAATTTTACAATCCATCGTAAAATGAGACTGAAAACAATCTCAGCTCCTTCGGAAAATTGCAAAATTCTTAATTATTCATTATACAACTCAATATTTTCGTGCAGTTGGAAAAACAGGATGATAATTATTTTGTCTTGCCAAACCACATCCACAAAATTCTCTATTATTCTATTAGACAAAATATACTTTTAAATATTTTGTAAGAAATCTTAGCATATTGATTAGTTAATTTCGTTAATTTGTTATTCAATCTTCGTATAAGTATTAATAAATAAAACAAAATGTTGTTCTTTAAAGTAATCGCATAAGAAGAGAACGGGAATAATTGAGACGCTCAGAGCAGAAGTGGACTATTTTAATAGGAAAATGCATACAAAGGAGACCACTTCTGCTCTGAGCGTCTCAATTAACAAATCCATGGAGCGAAAGTCTTGCAAAATTTACATTTATTAAAAAATTAAATATTTTAAAAATAAAACTGAGCGTAGAAACACAATAATGTATATTCATTCAAAAAATCAATGTAAAAATTGTGGAACTGAATTAAATATTTCATCTCTCTTCTAATTTTTAGAACATTTCTCTGAAAAATCTAAAAAAAAAGAAAGAAACTTTTGTCGTATCTGTATTTTCTTAGATTTCCGGATTTTTAATTGTTTTTGAATTATATTCGCTTATGTTCCATTTACTCCCTGAAAGAAAAACTTTGTAAAGTGTCCAACGGGATTTTGTTTAAATTTTGTCAAAAAGATGTTGTTTTCTAATTTGGCAAAACTTGTCTTTATATTTTATATTGAAAACATTTTTTAACACTTTTAATAAGATCCCCTTTTGATAAACTTTTCTTGTTAAAGTAGCGAAACTTTAAATAAATATTATGCTAAAATCTCACTAAGAAAATTGTTCATTAATGAAAATCGTAGAGTAAAATTTTCAGAATCTGAAAAACTAAAACTTGACAAAATATCAATTAAAAGTAGGGGAGGGTGGGGCAGTTTCACCCCTAAATTTCAAAATGGATTTTGGGACCATTTTGCAAAAAGATAATAAACAGAAGTAAAACTTTGTATATTCTGTGAATTGCAGTTGGGTTTAGGGTTAATAAAAATAATAACAATAATCCTTTAATTTCATTAGTCTATTGTTGAGAAATTCATTTCACTTGAAAGGTAGAATATGTGAAACTCCCCCATTGCGGGGCAATTTCAAGATAAATATGAGGCAATTTTTGAGAAAGATAAAATGTGTTTATAGGAAACTTGCGATACCAGAATTGATTAAAATTACCATTTTGAACTCTTATAAGATTCAACGACCTAAAAATATAATCGAACAAGAACTTTATAACAGAATTTGAACACTAATTGATCATATAGAGAAAATAAAATATCGTCAAAGATTTCCAAGCCTATTTCTCATTGAGCAATTTTATTTGAATTTTTATACGAAAGAAATGTCTTTTGTAGTGCTAAGCTAATTCTGTACATTGTTGGATAATTCTATTGTGTTAGAATATGTCCTTTTTAGTATAACAGTTTTATAATAGTGTTTTAAAGTCTTGAATTATTATTATACTAAAAAAAAATTTACAATAACTTGCTGAAAACATTCGGAAAATATATTATAACAATTAAATTCATCATTTTTAAGCACTTAAAAAAACACTGAAAGATAATTTTTTAAATTTTTTTATGAAATTTTAGGAAATACTAACTTTCCATTATTTCGAACTTTATCGACAAAAACAGCTACAAAACGTTTTCAATGATCATTTTAAGTCAATTTTGATTAAAAAAGTAAATTGTTGGACACTGGAAACTTCTCCGTTTACTTGCATGAAACTGCCCTTCATGAACTTTCGGAACCCAAATGAAAATTGTCAGAACCGTCTTAGATTTCATTCAACGCTAAAAGCCTTATAATAATCATAAAACCACTGGTAATTTAATACAATTATGTTATTTCGATAGATAAGTGTAATAGTTCAGAAATTGTTGAAAATAAAACATTACAAAAAGTTTGATTTTGATGCAGTTTTATAAAATCAATTACAGAATTCAAACGAGAAGCGTCACGAAATAAATTATTTTTATGGACATGGGTCTTAGTTATCTCTTCAATAACATAATGGTTTTATCCTATTCCTTTCAACGGGATAAGAAGAATATGCAAAAATTGAAACTGCCCCGTCGTTAAACTGCCCCACCCTCCCCTACGCAAGAATATTATGTATTTACGAAATTATTACTATTATTATAAAAGTCTGAACTTCCAAACTAATTTTTCCAGAATTCTTGAAAAGTTGGACATGCAGACACGGCAAAAGTACACACGAACAACGATAAATTAGAAATTTTTAATGCGATCACGCTCTTTAGGGAGTTAAAATATTTTAAGTGATCTTGAAATAATCCAATTACCAGATATACAATTTTGGGATTGTGTATTTAGTCCAGTTTTTCGAGCTTTAAACCAGTTTAGTGCATAAAATTCTTCCATCTACACGTGTTTTTTCTTTATTAACTTCAACAATTTTTTTTTTGCTTATTAAGAGATTTTGTAAATTGCCTGCAAAATTATAAATAATTCGTCTAAGTATTTAATTTGTGAAATATTTGCGACTGATGTCCAATGATCTCGAATTTAATAACAGGTAAGTTTTTTTTTTGTGATAAATCTTGCCTTGAGATTGTAATAACTACCATTAATCCTTTAAATAATTAATATTAATTCCAGATGATTTTTATTGAGAAATTAAAGGCATCGCGCATATGGATTTAGCCTCTATTTTGAAGCTTGCATAAGTGACTATATAATGTAGTTTTATTCATAACTTTTTAGACTGATCATTGGATTAGCAGGATTAGCATGTATCAGCGGCTCAATCTGAAGTTGTTCGGTTATTTATTATAACTAGAAGAACCAGAAGAAAGATTCACCAGGAAACCTAAGACCGTCTTCAGACTAGAGGTTTAGCCTAGTTTTCGAAGGTCTCAAAATCCTAAATAGCAACCAATTTAATTTGTTCTTCTGATTCAAATAGATTAATTCCCCTTAATAGTCCATTTCTAAGTCAAAATTTTCTAAAAATTTTCGACTGACAAGAATCTGGAGAAATTAATCCTTATGGCTAAGCCTTAGGTCTGAAGCCCGTAAAGGCTAGGTGGCTGAATCAAATCTAGGATCTTGCCTTGGAGCGCTTTGAGATTGAATGGAAACATCTTTCTGAAATGGCGAAGGATCGACAATTCTAGGCCACTAAACTGGATGTCCTAGGCTCGCGACCCTAATAGGGATAAGCGATTGAAAATGATGATAATTATGATTAAGATAGAGAAAGATAAGATTGAAAAAGAATAGCAGAAAAAAACTGAAAATTCAAAAAGGGGTGACAAAGCGTCCAAGGCTTTGCCAGCTACTCGAACTTCCGAGAAGGAGCTTTGCCTTAATTTTTTCACTAATTATTTGAGTGCGCATATGAGATTAATGTCAATTTAAATTTGTTTATTAATCATCATAAAACCATCTTGAAGTTAAAAATTGTTTAAGAAGAAGGTAGGGGAAGTGGGACACCTTTCAAAGCGGAGCACCTTTTAAATTGGGATTTTTCACCTATAAGAAGAACTGTGCCATATCATAATGTAATTTAGCTTCTCAATCTATTTGTGCAGCTAAATTATATCATGATAAAGCTCAATTTTATTTAAAAATTGATGAAAAATCTCAATTTTCAAGATGCCCCGCTTTCAAAGGTGCACCACTTCATCCTCCTATTATTAACATTTTAAGCAATTATTTGTCCAAACCGTATAAATTAGGCTCTTCGACCTTTAATAATTCATGATGGCAATTTTTCCGGTAAAAAATTATCAACGTCGAAATGTTCAGCTGAACTTACTTGCAAAACATATCCAAAAACGAACGAAATCACCTGTGAAGTCGGAACTTTGTGATTAAAAAGGAGTGACTCATTCGGACTCTTACCACTAGGGGATTTCTGGTTTCTCACATTTTGCAAAACAATTTTTGAGTTTCTCGAGTTTCGTGATAGAATTTTTAGGTTTTCCGAATTTATCGAAGCGATTTTGAGACTTATCGGGTTTTCGAAAGAATTTTTGTACTTCTTGAGTTCCGTTAATCAATTTTTGGGTTTATCAGATTTCACGAAGCAATTTTAGGTTCCTCAGGTATTACAATACAATTTTTGAATCTTTCAGGTTTTTTGTAGAAATTCCGTAGATTTCTCAGGTTTCGTGATACAATTTTTGAGTTTATCGGGTTTTGTTAAAGGATTTTTGGGTTTTATGTATTTCACGAAGAAATTTTCAAATTCCTCAGGTATCATGAAAGAATTTTTGAGTTTCTTGAATTTTTCGCAACAATTTTTGTTCTTCCTAGATTTTACGAAGAAATCCTTGGGTTTTACGGATTTAGCGAAAAATTCCTCAAGAAATTCGCGAGAATTTCTTAACCTTTATGGACGAGAAGATCAAAAATCGAGGGTCAGAAAAATCATTTTTTCTAACTTTTTAGAGCAAAATACAGCTTTAGAAGGTTGTAGGAAAAAAATCATTTTTGAGTCACGGCTGACCCAATCGTCCTTAAAGGGTTAATGAATACTTTACCACTCTAAACCAAAAGGGTAATCTTAAACACTTTTTTTTAAGAAACAAAACGATACAATAAATTCACAATACGATTCTGGTAAATTTCAGAAGCAATTAAGAAGCAGTAAAAATTGTATTCCGGAGAGATTTATTTTATACTGTGGGGGCAATGCGGATTAATACTTTATTTAAATGGGGAATGGACCGGCTTGCGAACAATTAACTGGGGTGGGCCCCCGACTGTACGCGAGGAGCTAATCCTAAACACGTCTGCACTGCACGACGGTCCGCCAAGAAGAGAGAGTTCTCCCTTTCTCTACTTGCATGCCTATTCGTTACTAATAGTCCTATAAGATACTCGCTTGACAGTCTTCTTCACCACCCTCAGAGGTTCTGGTCCTGGGAAGGAGACTATTGTCTCGAAAAGAATGGGAATTTTGCCAAAGCAGAGCCTTTGTTGCTTATGGCGGGTTTTATTGCTTCTACAATACAGTATTTTAATAATTAGTTCACACAGCATTTTGCTAAAATTCACCAGAGTTGATAAGTCTTAAATTAAATTCACAATTTAGAGCTTAATAGAAAACTAAGCATCTAAAACGTATAACCAAATGAGATTTCTAAATAGCCAGAATTGAACATTTTACTCGCCATTTTTAAATTTTCTGCTATTGTAAAATAACTTTTGACTAACCAAAAATGTTCTTGCTGTTCCTTAAAGTCTTCAGTGTCTTTTTTCTTCCTTAAATTTATTCCCTTCAATTCACCTATCAACATTTCAAATTAATGTGTATGATTGAGGAAAGTTTAAGGAATGTGAGTGTTAAAATGTTTAACACTCACAAAGATGCAATAAAGACCTTTTAAACTGTTAATGAAGACATATTCGAGTTTCAAATCTTTAATGATTGGTTGTTGTTATATGATATTACAAAACCTCTTGTCCGTCCCTAAATACGTTACCAATCGTTTTTCTCATAATCACTACTCTTCGAAACGTAATAAATCATTGAGATTCAATTTTATTGAGTGTAAAGAGCATATTTTTTTATTGATTGTAAAAAAAAAAGTATTTCGAAAATTAATCTACTTGAAACATTAATTGCTTAATAATTTCATAAATATTTTATTCAATATTTGTAGTTTTCAATGGCCATAAATTACAAAAAAAAAAAGTCTGATTTTTTTTTTTATTAAAAACACTTTAAGCAGTGATTGCGTGAATCAATTGAGGTAACTGATATCTTCAATTCAACTTTTGATCTCAACCTCTCCCTCTGCATATCTCCAAATCTTGCATTCCATATCATTGTAATCTTACGTGTACAGAGTTTATTGTTCGTGATAAAGGCACATCACTGATATCAAAATGTGTCTATTAAGTACTATTTACAATACTAGATATATATTCTATCGTTTATCTTATACGACTACGACTACCAACCAATGTGGTTAAATATATTTTATGAGAAAAAAATTTCAGTGGTATATACTTGCGAATGGGTGTGAAACAAATGCATAAATACCTCGACTCGATGCCGACCTAAGAAACGTGATAGCGCTAACTCGTGTTGGGAAAGAGAGATTCATAGGATGGCGGTGGATCCTTATTCTGGTCCTCAATGACAAGAACCGCTGGAGCACTTGGTGTTGGAAGCCCAATGTCTGATATGTTTCCAATTGCACTTAATTCCTGCGTCTCGACGCGTTGGGGTCTGTGCTGTGTGGTCTCATAGATATTCGATGGTCTACGTGGCATTTTCATGCACGTTGAGAATTTACAAATGGCCAGGACGCAGATACTGAAGCCAATTAGTACAACAACAGCACTAATGACTCCTCCTACAATCACCTTCTTCGACATTCTCTCATCGTGAGCCTCCACTTCAGGTCGACTCAAGCAACCAATTTCTTCGTCCAGGCAGTGTGGTGTTGGACAATTGTTCACTCCGTCATTCAAGAAATTCCCATGAATGCACTTGTTGAGTTCACACTGAAATTCTGGTGTTTTATTGTCCTTGCATGCTGCAATAAAATCAATTTCCCCCCACGCTATAAATTTTTACCTCTTCAAATTTCTACAGGAATTCAATTAAACTTTCCTAGAGCTTCCCCATATACCAGACATGCACGCACATTCACAAATTTTTTTGACTTGTAAAATTACTAATCAAAATATGAATAACTAAATATAGCTTATTGATTTTCAGTGACATGAATATAATACTCTAAATAAATTTACTAAAAAGTTTATGGATTTATTTGGAGAGAGCCTTTATATAACAAAAAGGTGGCAAAAAATAGGAAAAACATTGATAAAATATTTCAACTTCAACAATTTTAGCTCACTGAGAAAAAAAATATTGGTGAGGAGCCAAGAAATTGGAATGTTTGAAAATATTCAAAATTTAATGAATATAAATAAGTTTCTAATAAATTTTTAAATTACCTTTGAAAAGCATATTATCTTCTTGTAAATTTGTTATTAATCTATCTATGATCTATATCATTTATTAATATTTATTTCAATAGCCTAACCATACTATCACACTAGGATTTTTTCAATTTGTAAATTCAAATTAATTTTCAGATGAATTTTTCCTATGCGTTATTTTGTATTAAAAATCCTTTGAATTCAT
Source organism: Phlebotomus papatasi (assembly GCF_024763615.1). NCBI lineage: Eukaryota > Metazoa > Arthropoda > Insecta > Diptera > Psychodidae > Phlebotomus > Phlebotomus papatasi. Next base: position 57,352,570 of record NC_077222.1, read on the forward strand.
AGATTTTCGCTTATTTATTGATATAAATTAATACTTAACCCACTAAAATATGTTTAAGCATGCTAAAATAGTATAAATAAGGTTGCTCAATTAAATTTGAATTGAGCAAAATTAAAGTGTCAAACTTGCTCATTAATTTCAATTTTATTGCAGTTAAACAAGTAACCTTTCGAACCAAATTGTTCTTATTAAATTTATTTACTCGTAATTAATTATTATTTGTGGCCAAAAGAAGAAAATAAGTAAACTTGTACGCGAGTGAAGCTTCAGTATCGGGAGTAATTTGCTAAATTCCTCCAAAGCAATTCGAAGGAAATTGTTGTGTCAAGAAATCGCAGTTGGGATGACTTCATGGTCATACAGACTTTCAACAACACTGAGAAAAAAACGGGGGTGGATTAACTTTTTTTCCTCATAACTTTAACACTTTTTAGGTGTAAAAATATATCAACATTTCTTAATGTTAATTTTACACCTTTTTAAGGGCAAAATTAACATGAAAAGTGTAACATTAACCCCTAATACACCTAAAAAGCATAATATTTACACCGATTTCGGACCAATACTGCAGGGTAAAATAAACATTTCCGAAATGTTATTTTAACTTCTTCAGATTTCTCTTATTCTCAGTGTAGATACACTGAGCAAAAAAAGAGGCTACGATTAACTTTTTTTCATGATAACTTTAACACTTTTCGGGTGTAAAAATATATCAACATTTTTAATGTTAATTTTACACCTTTTGAGGGTAAAATCAACATGAAAAAAGGGTAACTTTAACCCATAATACACCTAATGGTTAACCCTTGAAGGGTGAGCGGAACGCCGGTATCCCAATAGCGAATTTTAGGTGTGATTCCTTCTAATCACACCTATTGTAATCCTCGGATTTTCTAAAAGTGCTCCGATCAAGCTGAAATTCACAGGGTATATGTTTTGAACATCCCTGATGCCGAAAATCATAAGCCGGCAATTTCGGGTCCGGCTACCGTCCGGCCGTCCGTAGTTTGCAATATCTCTGGATTGGATAGAGATATCTTCATATTTTTTTTTAAATATATCTACGTGCGCGTACGACGATTTCTGTCCTATTAGTTTTTTGAAAAACCGGTTCTAAACCGGTTAAAAATCACGTTTTGTTGTTTATCTCGAAATCCTATTATGCAATTTTGAATTTTTTATGTTTATGTTGTAGCCCAGAAAATTTAGACCAATTTAAAAAAAATTTAAGGACATTCGTCTAGCGGTTCTCGAGATATTTCACTTTGAAGATTTCAATTTTAAGAAAATTTTGCTATTAGCGTCAGGCGGGAAAAAAAGCGGGAGAAGCGGCGTCGAACAAGCTTTCCCCATATATATAGCATTCTCTCACTCTCCCTTTCTCTCTCTCCCCCTCTCAACATGGTGAGTCTATATCCGAAGATTTGAAAGGTGGCATATACAATTCACGATCCGCGATCTCTTTCGCGAGGCGCGAATTTTCTCGCGGATTTTCGCGTGACGCGAAATTTTTCGCGGATTTTCGCAGGGTCGCGAAATTTTTCGTGGATTTTCGCGGGTCGTGAAATTTTTCGCGAATTTTCGTGAATCGCGAAATTTTCGCGAATCGAGAAATTTTTCGCTGATTTTTTCGTTTTTCGCGGAATTTCGCGTGCCACGAAATTTATCGCGAATCGCGAAATTTTTCGCGGATTTTCGCGGGCTGCGAGATTTTCACGAATTTTCGCGGGTCGCGAAATGTTTGGCGGATTTTCCCGGGTCGCGAATTTTTTCGCGGATTTTGGCGGATCGCGAAATTTTTCGCTAATCCCGAAATTTTTCGCGGATTTTCCCGGGCTGCGAAATTTTTCGCGGATTTTCGCGGGTCGCAAAATTTTTCGCGGATTTTCGCGGGTCGCGAAATTTTACGAAATTTCAGACACTTTTATGCATTTCTCGTCCAATTTTCTTAATTTTCCAGTGACATTTTGCACATATCAAGCCTGAAAGAGGCTCTAAATGGATGTAAAGTTTGAGGCCTCTATCTCTCATAGTTTCCGAGATAATCGACTTTAAAGATTTTCAGATACTTTTATGCATTTCTTATACAATTTTATGTATAAATATTGTTCGAGTTTGCCACAATCCGATTTTGTAACGAAGGAATCACACCTCTATAAGTTGATCTAGGCTTATCACTGTTTATTTTTTTCTGACTATTTGGGGAACAAATGATTTTCTATAGTAAAAAAATTTTTTTTCCTTTTGATACACCGGTGTTCCACTCATCCTTAATGGCCTCTACACACTATAGGAATTCAGGTGTCTATATTGAAGCAAATTCCCTAAGCTTGTAAGAAAAAGTCTTACACATCTTACATCTCGTCATCTTTACATCTAGTCATCTAGTGATCTAGTGATTAGTCATCTTACATCTAGTGTGTAGAGGCCATAAAGAGTTAAACCCTTGATCTAAAACCCGTATTAGCCTCTCTAATGAAGATTCTTAGCTCAATTTTAATTCCTAAAATTGCATGCACTGATAGAATTTTTAAGAAACATTAATTTAATTTTTTCAGAAAAATATACTGAAATAACATTTTATGGATTTTATTTGAATTATTTTGATTAATTTAAACACTTGCTGAATAACATTAATTACTTTTTTATTGACATATCTTTGCCAAAAAAAAATTAAAAATTGAACATTTATTTATTGCATAAAAAAATATATTTTTTAATAACTTTTAACACAATAACTTTTGTTTTGTAAACATGTTTTTGACATTTCAATGAGAGTGAATGAAACAGAAATCTAGTTATCTAGTTTTCTCTCATAGTAAATTTTGAAAACATGTTTACAAACAAAAGTTATTGTACGTTCGGCATTATGACCAGCGCACAATACTTTTGCATGTAAACATGTTTTCAAAATTTCCCATGAGAATGAGCGAGATGGCTAGATCTATATCTCACTCAATCTCATTAAAAAGTCAAAAACATGGTTACTAAACAAAAGTTATTGTGTGTTGGGCATTAATTGTAGAATGTAAACAAAATTGAAAACATCTTAAAAATTTGAAAAAAAATGAAAATAAAGGGCAAAATAAAAAATCTGTTAAAAAATGTATCTGATCAAGCGTTTTTGTAGTTCTGATAAAATTTATCTCATACAGAAGACGCGAATTTCCCTGAATATTAAAAATAATTTACTATAGTCATTCTTTTGCTTATCGTGCATAACTGTCTGAAGTGCCTGAAAGTTATTATTTTCCCATTGTAAAACAATAAACTGAAATATTTCATACGATTGTTGTAACCTTTGCGAGTGTTTTCTTTCCAATTTTCCCTCTAAAATTATTCCACTTCCAATTGCTGTTAATTTTAGAAATATATTGATTAAATCGCCCATGAAATGTTTCAAGATTGTGAGCTTCATGAAATTATTTGAAAACTAACACAGGAGAGTCTCTAGTTAACACCATCATTTTGGTGTTAATTAAAATTGAATAAGAGATATTCTGTCCTGCTCTCTGAACTACAATAATTTCAGAGATATAGAGCTAATTGACTTCCCTAAACTTAAGCTTTCAGACAGATCAACGAGTTTCCTTGAAAATATTATTATTTGCCAGATGACTCAGATGTTGATCTGTGACGCATTAGAAAACATGCAAATTCCTCTCTTACTCACCAAAATATTCCGTGAAGATCATCTCGATCTCAAGCATCTCATTGGGTTCCAGTGGGATGTGATTGGCAATGGCCAGATACAGCTTCACTTCCCCTCCAGAATCGGCAAATGATGTGACATCTTTGGAGGTGATTTTTCCACATATCCTATCTGACTTGGTGCCATTGGTGAAGCGCACCCTCAGGAAGTCTGTGCAGATGCGACTAGATGGATTCTGGCGGAGATTCAGCTTGGAGATGACCATGTAGAGACCTCCACGTCCATGGCTCTGCACCTTGAAGGAACAGTCGTCGAACTCCCGAATACTTTTGGAAGTTCTCCACTCATAATTGACAATCGTTGCTCTTGTGGGATTCGTGTACAGTGGGTCCGGTTTGGCCAGAAATTGATAGAGCTTGGTCAATTTACTGGATGGACACACTTTGTTGTGGTTCAAGTTATCTGTTTTTGGGATGAATGGAAAATTTTAATAAAAGCCACGCACATTTGCAGATTTTTCAAATGGGAACACTTACACCGAACATAGCTGCAGGAAATACTCGAGAAGAAGTCAATTAAAATTAAATACAATAATAAAAATGAAAATAAATTCATTATGAACACAAATCAAAACAATTCCGTCTCTGACATCTGCTTATCGCACTATCCAGTCTACTACGCTCTCTATCCAAGTTTAGAGTTTAAAATTTCATGAAATTTATGACTAAAAAAAAAGTTAGAGAAACGTTGGAGACCGCAGAGAAGGTAAATTGTTCACAACACAATTGTGGAAATAATTAACCTAAATAATCTCTATTAAAATTTGTTGTGAAGAAAAATTCGATGATTCAGTTTAGATCGAGCTTCCTAAGAATTTTCCATCACCACATCCGATCAATCGACCTGGCTGTTAAATTTATTTGAGTCTTTCTTAACACTCTAAAACCCGAGCCAAAAAATCACGTAAAATACCAAACTGGCATAAAATGCCAGTGCAGATATTCTTAACAAAAAAGCATTTTTTCAATAGTTTTTCGTTCGTGCCCTAGACACACTTACGACTGAAGTCCGGAGACGACCAAGCTAGTTCATAGCCAAGTCAGTTCCTGACACACTACAAATGAGGATTAGTATTCACTGCACTGGTATCCACAAAACATAACTTTCGTGGGTTTTTATGCAGATATTTCTACTGAAATGCACTAATACTCCTCTGAAAATGAAACTATTTGTAATATCATGTCTCAGTACACGTCCTATAATTATTGTTAATTACAATTATTTGTGAGGTGGAAGCTAACTCGCAACTTAAGCCAATTTAGGCAATTCTAGTGATTAATTCTTGTTGTTATACTTGAATTGTGAAGTAAATTTAAAAGTTGTTTCATTTTCAGAGGAGTATTAGTGCATTTCAGTAGAAATATCTGCATAAAAACAAAGGAAAGTTATGTTTTGTGGATACCAGTGAATGCTAAGCCTCATTTATAGTGTGTCAGGAACTGACTTGACTATGAACGAGCTTAGTCGTCTCTGGACTTTAGTCGTAAGTGTGTCCAGGACAGATTGCTCTGAAGGGCCCTTCGCACTTTTAAATAATTATTCTTCTCTGCTCCGTGACTCTTGGGCGAAGACGTTGCAGTTAATTACGTTTTAATTGAAATTTAAAATCCCCTTCTAGAAAATTGAGTTCTGTGCACCGGGTAGAAGTCGAATTCACAGAGATCTGTCCGTCGCTCATACCAACTATTTCACAAGATCCTCTGTGGAACAATAAGAGTAACTCATGTAATAAAATTTGTTCTCTATTACATAGGCTACCAATTTCACTCGTAGATTAACCGTAAGTTCATCGTGTTTTCCACCCAATCCCTCTGAATATCCCAAATGCCCCAACTAACCTTTTTTTTCTCAATATCTTGAAGAACTCTCGAAGTACGACATATAGAACATTCTTCTTAAACATTCACATCCAAAAGATCGCAGTTTGCCTCCTGCTCCAAGAAATTAATAAAACGCTGTTTATTGTACTTGCCACTCATTGCGACGACAAACACCAAAATGTAAACAAAAAAACTTAACAAGATTGCGAAACGTCAAAGTGACTATTTTGCCACTCACGATGATGGCCTTAACAGCCCTTTACAGATTACAGATTACAAGATAACAACGCCATAGTGAGTACGGTTAATATATTAGACTTCTTATGAGACTTTAACAATTACATTCGATAACTCCTCTGGTCAGCAACATATAAAATTATTTCAAAACCAAGATTCCGTAAGACAGCTAATTTGCTATAGTTGGGCGGATCGGGCGGATAGAGTGGATAGAATGAGAGATTGTTGGCTATAAGCTACCCTTAGCAGTGGAGCAAATATAAGTCTTATTCGGGTATATTCGTTTCAGTTACAATGTGAACATAGTTCAGTTCATACAGTAATGACCTCTACACACTAGATCAATTTATGTCTATATTGAAGACATTGAATTTCTCTAGTCTAGTGTGAAGAGACGAACAGTCATGATAGTACAAAATCTGTTTGCTGTGGTCAGTTCATGAAATCTCTACATCTCTAAGACGATATATCTGCTTATTCCCGAGCCAGTATCAGCAAATTAGCACTTAATTGACCTGAACCAAGCTAACGAAAGGTCCTCAGTTCAATCTTTTGTCGAGGCAGGAATTTTTCATGTTTTCACTTCCGAGACGACTAAACGATTTGAGTGTCACTAATTGATCTGATTAACTATTCTTTGTGCAGAATGAACAAAAAGCTAGCAAAATTCTCATAGAAGAAAATCAATATCTACCGTTTAACTTCTAGCTCAGAAACACATAAACGTATATGGAAAAAATCAGACAAGTACCGGGACCGGAACGTGTAATTTTTTCTAAGCTTTTAGAATTCGAAAATTTTACCAAAATACAGTAGAGTCTCGCTATAGTCCATATTTGGTTCCAGATTTGACACTTGGGTCGCACTATAATCCATATTATTTTTTAAAATTATCAATGTAGAACAATGCATAACAGATTCGATGAAATTTATTAAAGTTCCTATTAGAGTAGCATAATTAATACTTGAGCCATCATCGTATCTGTGCTCGCTGGGATAGAAGCCGTCACTTAAGGTGTTGACGTCTTGAGGGGAGCTCTGCGCACGTCCTTTTCTATCTGTCAGTCTATCGTTGCCTTTTTGGTGAGTGCAGTGGGTTTGCGCATGGGTTCAGCTCTCCAATGGGTAACGATAATTCTCCCGCGAGTATCGGAATTTGCGTGGTGGCTCATCGCGTTTTAATCGCTTTTAATTATCCTTTCTTCATCAACGACATTTAGTATTGACATTGCTCGACGGCTTCCACTTTCTTTGCCATTGTCCTCTCTCTCTTCATTATGGATCATAATTATCACAACTACTCAATAAACTTTGTCAAAAATACTAAAATAATTAAGACAACATTGCATGTCGCGTACTAAAAAACATAACCTATCTTAAAATCAGTGTTTTGAAATCAACGGTCGATAAATTGTGGACTATAGAGCGATGGCCTATAGCGAGACTCTACTTCTACTGTGTTACCGCTGGAGGCAAAAGAAAAACTAGATCATATGGATGGTTTGTATGAAGAATCAAAAATTTCAAAATTTCATTGGTCTTCTCTAAACCTTATTTTAGCCAAGACACATTTCGATAAGTCTATCCAAGACGCGATTTGGATAAATTCAAATGCAAAAAACGGGCTTCAACGACTTCCAACATGCTTTTACGCAAAAAACAGAAAAAAAAATTATGACCATTAGAATTTGCGTTTAGTAAACCTTCTTTCACCACTTTTATAGCGAAATATACTATTTAATAATAAACGTATTAAATTGAAAGGCTATAATGAAAAATAGTTATTAAATTGTGTAGAAGAAAAACCAAGCAGAAACCTCTAATAAGACCAGATTAATTACTCTGAATAGAAATTTAACTCATTTTGTTTTTATGTTCATTTTTATTAAATTTTTTTCTCTATTCACACGGTAACAATATAAAACGGCATTATACTAAAATAACATAGCGAGATATCTGCAATCTTGTGGACACTTTACTAATTCCCATTAAGCTTCTGATGCCTCTTGGATGCTTTGTAATACATAAAGAGTGCGAAAGTAAAAGTGTTGGTGAGGCGATTTATTATAAATGATGATGGATAAGTCGAAAGTACTTGAGACCAGTTTTGCCCAGACCAAGATCATGTTCAATAGGTTGATGGAAAAGAAGATGAGAGAGAAATGGGGAAAAGAGAAAAGATGGAATGAGAGAATGCAAAAGTGGGAGAGATGTAGAAACTCTAACTGGGTGATTTTTTTTGGTTTTCCTATAAGCAAATATCATTTAAAAGAGAGCTTTCGCGATCACGATCGGTATATTGCACAAATAGCAACAAGTACTTGTAGTTCAACAGACTCGTGGGAGTATTTTTTTTGCTCCTAAAAAAATCAAATAAATAAAATAATACTAAGAGCTAGATCGTTAGATCAATAACCGGCCAAGTACTGCTGTTGCTGCTGATAGGATGTTGAATCCTGTCCCTGGTGAGATGGTTTAAATTCTCCGTAGTTGTGATTCGTAGCTACATCGTCAATGTGATCACTCTGATCAGATCCATGACCAATGGAATCATGCGACAGGACTTGAGCGTGGATGGCGGCTTCTGCAGCATTGTTCTGGGCTTCTTGGGCTGACGCAGCCGCCTTAGCTGCAGCTGATTGTGTAGCCTCAAAGTCTATTCTAGCAGAATGGAGTTGCTCCTCAATTGTCTCCAGACGCGTCTTTGCAGCTCCAACCATGGCTGTTTGGGAAGCAAGTTCAGCTGCAGCCTCACTGGCAGCCTGCTGAGCATGATCCGATGTGGACTGGGCATTGTTGAGAGCAGCTGTGAGAACAGCGACGTGATTGAGAGCTTGTTGGGCTGCTTGCTGGGCAGCTTTGGCAGACCTCTTGGCTTGCTGCAATTGCTGAATTTCACTGTCCAAAGCTTGATGAGCCTCTATGCTTTGCTGTTCCAGTCCTTGCAAAAGAACTTGCTTGCCGGCTAAAGCAGCCTGGGCAGTAGCTGAAGCCTGCACAGCCTGTTGTGCCAAAGTGTTTTTGGCCACAAAAGCTGCTTGCTTGGCGGCAGCATGTTGATTAGCAACAGCTGAATTTGCTTGATCAGCAGATCCCTGAGCAATCGACCGTAACCCAGAACCTGCACTGTATCCTGACTTACTGGATGCCCCATGATTTTCTGCCACTGAAGAGTATGATGCATGGTTCCCATTTCCAGACACTGCTCCCTGATAATCACCACCATAGTCATACTCATAGTCCTTCTTCTTGGACGCCTTGTGGTGCGATCGTGCTGACACAGCATAGATCAGGTACAGTACAATAGTTAAACTGGCAATCTTCATCCTCAATAGCTTCCACGCACGTTAATCAATTTCCCACAAAATATCACAAATCTGAGACGATCAGAGAAGAAGAGCAAAGTGTTAAAGGATTTCTCCAATTGACTCCGCCGCACCAGTGAAATCGAAAAGATCACTTTCTCGCACCAAACACCATTGCAAACGATCTCACATAGCGGGGGTCAGAAGGGAAAAGTTATGCATAATCCCAAGTTTTATGCGAAATATCACTTTCGTTGGTGAAAATCGAAAAGCTATGTACTCACCCAGGTACACTTTTCCCAACAGTCTTGCTCGTACAACAATCTGCAAAATACTGATGCTCAGTTTGGAGATCACATTGGCTTTTATATGCGGAGCACTGCATGGGGCAAGCTGTGTCTTGAGACACCAGCCACTAATCGCAGATCAATCGGCCAGACAATTTAGCTACACATGTACAAAAGTTGTACCTTCTAATTTCCATTGTTGATATGCGGCTGAAGAAGAAAAAAATTCACCGAGAGACACCAACGAGCGTGAAAAATTTTAGCGAAAAGTACTGGCGTTTCCTGGCAGAATTTCCTGGAAATATCTCATTGATCATATCTTTGGAGAGATTACTCACAATTCATGTGCATATATCAATCATTCCGATACCAGTTATTATAAAATTTGTGCTCATCTCTGCAACAACTTGATTTTCGCAAGACATAATCACATTACTGAAGATCATAGATCATAAGAAATTATATTTATTTTATTGATAACATTATTGATAACCACTGAAACAACTGACTTAGTTTAAGCTCTAAAATGTAATAATCATAAAATAAATCAATATGAATAGTTTTCGGCACAAAGTGGAATTTGAGATGCTGCTCTATAGAGAAATGGTCTTCTAAAAACAACAATTTTTTTTATGGAATAATGATTAAAATTTAAATAATATTAGCAAAATCAAGAGTTTTTATTTGTTTCGAATTCCGGTCATTTTTTACCATGTGAATTCAGTATGAAAGTGTTAGAAAATAAATGTTTGCAAAACAAGATTTTGCTGCAACACATTAATCAAAAAATTTTATGAATTTTTAAATTTAATGAGCGAATTTAATTCATTTGATCACCGAGCAAAAAATAACTAAAATCGAAAAAACAGTGAGCAGCAGGTAGAAACTAATACGTTTTTTTTTATTTAGAATGAATTCTAATATAAATCTTGGTTTAACATCTTAAGAACAATTTTTCACATTACTAGATGCGGCTCTTTTGACGATAATTTTTATTTTTATAAAACAAATATTAAAAAACTGTTTTGTTACTAAGAGAAATCCGAAAAAGTTAAAATAACATTCCGGAAATGTTAATTTCACCCTGCAGTATTGATCCAAAATTGGTGTAAAATATTACCCTTTTTAGGTATATTAGGTGTTAAATGTATCCTTTTCCATGTGAATTTTACCCTTAATAAGGTGTATAATTAACATTAAAAAATGTTGATATATTTTTACACCTAAAAAGTGTTAAATTTCTGAAGAAAAAATCTTAATCGCGCCCTGTTTTTTTTTCTCAGTGGTATGAAGCACATTTCGATTAGCAAATTGCTAAAGAAACAATTACTTTCACGCAGAATCGCAACGTATTTATTTGATTGTTTGTTTTTGATTTATTTTTGTTAGAGGAAACGTAATGGATAGAAAAGGTAATATTTTTATTGGTTTTATTATATTTATACTGCTAAATTTTCATGGTCAATTCTTTAATTAGTTTTCAAACATTCGGATGGAAATTTATTCAAATTTTATATAAAGTTTTTTTTTTATATTCTTCATAAGATACAAAAATAAAAGACATCGTTGGAGTCGTTTTTGTGAAAACCTAAAAAAAATACATGGTTTTGGAAGGTAAAGAGGAGATGGAAAAAAGGGCGAAAAGTCTATAGGGGGAAGTGAGGCACCTTTCAAAGTGGGGTACCTTTGAAATTAGGATTTTCACCTATTTAAAAAAAATGAGTCTTATCGTGATATAATTTAGCTGCACAAACAGATCGAGAAGCTAAATTATATCACGATAACACTCAATTATATTTAAAAATAGGTGAAAAATCCCATTTTCAAAGGTGCCCCACTTTCCCCTAGATATATTTTTTTAGAAGGAGTCACTGTGAAGATGATATCTCTTACGCTTTGTACTTTAGTCCGGTAAGTAAGTTGTAAAAAATATATACACTGCTCTCTCTTTGAGGTCGAGCAATGAAATAGAATTACAAAAAAATTTAACATATTTTTCCTTTTGGATAAGTCCTGTTTTCATGCTTTTATTGGATCCAATAAATAATTAAAAAGCTTAATAAATTGCAAGAAAATTGGCTATTAGCACGTAATCTAGGTAAAGTCATTTTTATTTCTTTTAAACAATACAATAAGAATAGATCCGGTTCAGCTGAACCAATATAAATCTCCGTAAAATAACAAACTAAAAAGTCTTTAAATGACTTTACATACAGGATCTAAAACTAGTGAATCTTGCAAAACCCGACCCGAGACCGGAAGCATCAGAAAAAAAATCGTTGCTTTTAATATAATATTGGAATTAAATTATTTGGAAACAAAAAGCAATCTTTAGTTCTATTTAACGTTCTAGAATTTAAAGTGCAAAAAAAACAGTTTTTTTATTTATATTTATTTATTTGTTTTCAAAAAACCATAATTTGGATTCGTCCTTCTTACAATGACTAATTAACTACGAAAGAAAAAAAAATCAAAATATAAAAAAAAAAAACAAAAAAAAAGAAAACAGAATTAAATCAGAAACATTTAAATCGAAAAGCAAAAAAAAAAGAAAGTACTCTACCCTAACTAAAAGGCACCAGAAATGTCGAACTGCGACGTTCTAGCGCACTGCTTGAAATTTGAAGCCACTTTCTTATATTTCGATTTAAATTTATATGGGAATTTTTTTGCACTGGCGACCGTTACGCTAAATATCTAAAAATTGAGAAGTTTTTCCGTATTATAAGATACCTTTCCGTATGGAGGGATAAATATACTAAATTTTTGTTTAAATACATTTTTTCCTCGGAGCACTGTGAGCTGAGTCCGAGATCAATTTAGGAAATTGGCTTCAAATAGCTCCATATAAAAAAGTCAACTTGCCAGGTGCTTGTGAAAGGGAGTTGTAGAATACAACCCCCATGACAAAAGGAGTACGCAAAAGCTGGCTCAAGTGAGCTCTCGGAAGCAAGAGGCCGCTCTGCCTGGCCAAAACCCACAAAGCCAGGAGTGAGGCTAAGTATACTGGTCTCCGAGGAGTAATAAGACAGAGAAGGAATAAGAGAAGAAGGATAGCAGATCACAGCCAACCAAAATGTTTCAGTACAATGAAACGTGATCACGAGAACGTGATTAAATTAAAAATTCTTAAAAATTCTTGGATTTTGTTCGTAAGAGATATCGAATTCCGGTCTTCGATGATCCCTCCGAAAATAACATAATCTCGAAACTATTCTCTTTCTCCCCCTCTCCCCCTTTATGCGTACCCTTTCCCTCTAAAATACGACAAAATTAGGTTTTACTATTTTTCTCAATATTGGCCCAAGCTTTTTCAGTGATCTTCGGATATGTACTGAAGTTATTCCAGCTGAACATTTCATTCATAGACACCTTTCACCGGTTAAATCGCTATGTTGAATTATTTAAGGTCAAATAGCCTAATCTTCACCAGATTTGATCAAATAATTAATTGAAATGTTAATGTTTTTTAATACCCTCTTCTTTAACAATTTTCAACTTCAGATGGTTTTATGGTGATTTGTAGACTAATTTAAATCAGCACCAATCTTATATGCTTACAAAATGTTTGCGAAGAACAATGTAAGGCAGAGCTAATTCTCGGGAGTGAAAGCAACTTGCAATGTCTCTGACGCTGCCACCCCTTTAACTTTGAAATAAATTATTTAAAAATTTGCAAAAATTAATATAAATCCTTTAAATTAATTTGAACCATCATCATAATTTTTAATAATTTTGAGTAAGAACATGTGCTAAAAAACTTAAGGGGTAATGTTGATCTTGCAATTTAAAAAAAAATAGTCTTTTCATATCCCTGTAATAGGTATAAGAGCACGTTAAGAATATTTTCTCAGTGTTTTACTGTGTTATCACACTTGCACACATTAAAATTTTAATATGATTCACATTAATTGTCGCTGATGAGACTCCAAATGTGTAATTTGTGTGTTTGAATCATTTTATATTCAAAATTTGATCTATTTGTTGATAAAAAGGTAGACTTGGACCGCAAAATTTGATATAAATTGATTTATAGCATTAATGCGAAAAATTAATGCGATTTTCTCGTTAATTTTTTAATGTGAAAAATATTTATGCTTTAGGTAAATTTAAACTTATTTTGGCAGGCCAAGTCCACTTCCTTATAGATAAATAGAAAAACCCCAAATATTAAGTGACTCAAAGACACAAATAACATATTTGGACGCTCACAAGCGACAATTAATGTGAATCACATTAAAATTTTAATGTGCAAGTGTGATAACGCCGTTAAATTATTCGAAATAAAATTCTATGAGATAAATTAGAAATTTTTGTATATGCTCGACCAGTAGAAAGAGTTAGCTTGAATCTTATTGTTCTCAATAATTATTTTTTGGAATTAGTAAGCAGGGTTTGTCGAAAAAAGGGGTGGCAAAGCGTCCCAGGCATCCCAGGCTTTGCGAAATGTAAACTCGTGACCTAGATGCTATACCGCGAAAGTACTTTTGCATCATTTACCGTTTACCGGTTCACAACCGATTTCAATTGAACCGATTCATTGGCGTCTACATACTAGTAGAATTTTTTTTTAAAAATGCCTTTTTTTAAATATTCTGACGTTTCTGCCTACAAGGATAGGGGAAATTTTCTTTAAAAAAGGCGTTTTTTTTTAATTCTACTGATGTGTAGACGCCAAGATCCCCCAAAGCAGTTTTAAAAGTAATAGAATTAATTTTTTCATAAAAAATAGTTATCGGTTATGAACCGATCCATTAACAGTTCAAAATCAATTGGAACCGATTCAGTTTTGTCGGAAATTCCAAGACCGTTCCAACGAGCCCAAACATGACCCCATTCGCTTGATAAATGCGCTCTCTAGTGTATTTTTAACCTTTGACCTTGAAAAACCGTTATTAGGAATGATTTAACGGGATTTTCGTATATAGACGAAATACTTGTCTGGGTAATCTCTAATCCAAAAATAAAAAAAAAATCGCACGATACGTTTTCGAGCAATTCCTAAAAAAGATAGTTTTGGAAGGAAAGGGAGGTGTGGGGGAAATAAGGGGCATGTTAACGATCCTTGGGTCAACTTATGGGAGGGGTCCCCCGAAGGTCCCAAGTTGCTATCTCTAACCGTTTGGCCTCTAGAGCTGATGACAGCCGGACGGACAGACGGACAAACTGCGTGACGACATTTCTCAGAAATCGTCTGAAACGTGAAGATTTGTTGGTCTCCGGGGAGTGGAAGGTGAAAATTTGGCGGGGGAGGGGGGTGAAAAAATCGAAGCATTATATATATACATACTGCTCTCTCCGTAGAGTTCAAGCAGTTGTGACTATCCTCAAACTTTCCTTTTTTACTGCTCGAACTCAAAGAGAGAGTAGTTATATAATCGACTTTTTTTCAACTTCTCACTGTTCTGGAGCTTAAACGGTAAGAGATATCGACTTCCGGTCTTCGATGATCCCTCCTCAAATGACATTATCTCGTACCCAACCTCTTTACTTTTCCCCCTCCCCTTTCGTACGTTCCCTATCCCTCAAAAATAGGTAAAAAATGAGGTTATCACATTTTTGCAAAAAATTGGCCCAAGCTTTTTCAAGCTTGGATATGTTTTAGAGCTGGTCCTGGCGAACATTTCGCCCAAACATATTTTAAGGGGTATCGAAAATCTGTCGCAACGGCTAAATTTTTAAATTTTTTAATTGAGAAATTTCATAAAATATTGTTCAAATGTTGTACTTAATGCTGCAAAAAAAAACAAATAGGTATGAAAAAGAAACATATTATAAAAAATAGAAATATAATAAATATTTTTTTGTGATATTGAACAAAATAGAGAAAATATGTTTTTTTTTGCTTGGAGATTCACGTATAATTCCTTAATAGTTCCAACTGTTATAGCGTATAGTTAAATGATCTTATTTAAATCGATCGTAAAAATATCATGAATAACCATTACAGGGCTATTTAACTGCAATCATAAAACATCTGCCTGAATATTTTAATGAAAAATAAGCGCAGAACGAGAAAGTTTTGGCAAAATCATACCTCGTGCATTGCTAAATTAACACTCAAATAGCCATATGCAATGCATTACAGAAGAAAACCATTTTCCATTGCCCAAATTGAAGTTTATATCTTTGCACAATGATTTACTTCTTGCTTCTGCTTGTGATCACGGGAGCTTAACATATTTTTGAGGAGGTTCAACAATTAAAATTTCGAACACATTAAAAGTCTAATCATTGAAATAAAGACTAAAGAGCACTTTGTGTTCATCGAGATTACACATGTTATGAGTGATCTCTTTTTCTTCATAGTGAAATTGAGGAAATAAATTAACACTCGAGTGTGTTCTTCTTTGGCTAAAACCTTTTTAGTTTTTTTTTAAGAAAAAAAAAGATCGGACATGATCGCGGAATTTTATCATTCACAAGACAGCGGATATAAAAGGTAATTTTTCACAATTACATCATATCTAAATTGGTAAAAAGATCATTGCAAAAATCGTTTCAGACAATAAGAGAAATGTTCATTTTCACTCTACTTTTATCACAATTATTTTGTAACGATCATTTACGATTCACTTGCACTTTTTCCAAGAGCCACGACTACGATTACGATCATCACAAAGAGATTCACTCTTTCGAAATGATCATGGAGTGCAACTGCAATGATCGAAGATTGATCGCTAGCTGCATTAGAAATATCGAATGAAAAACAAGAAATATTGGGAAAAATATAAAGTGAAAGTGATCACTGCACTCCAATTCTTTGCCAAATGATAGTTTAATGGTGGAATTGCAATAGTTTTTTTCTCCGCCGGACAATTGCTAATGGCATTAATTGCCAAATGACAACAAATTTGTCGAAAAGCTTTTTCTCCAAACTCTTGATCATTTGCATGCTTTCTTTATTAGCTTTCAATTCCTGCTTCATATTTCTTTTAAACTTCATAAATGTTTCGCTGTTTTTTTGGTTCCATAGAAAAACCACTAGGTCTTGAGGATCACCAAAAATAGCTGATCTTGACCATCAAAACTATTTTCTTTTGTGTTCGATCTTCCAGCACGCGTACGATCATTAGCGTTTTGTATATGTACTTCTGCTGCTTGATCGGGAAAAGTTGTATTTTCACTGTCACGTACAACATTGATTACATACGATTTGTATAGGCAATTTATGGAAGCGCATTAAAGTGCCAAGTGGTCACAGAAACAATGAACGTATGTGAAAGAAAACAGCTGCCGAGGCAAAACGGCACATTTTGTGCTCAATACAATTATCCCCACGTGATCACCCTAAATTACAAGTCAATGGTAAGCCTAAATTTGCCTATGGTAGGTGATCAATGGTTGAGAAACACGAATGAATTCTTGTAAATAAACTCATTTCTTCGGTACAAAGTTTATAAACTTTTCATTTGCATATAAATTTGCTTGAAAACACTCTGGAATAAGACTCTGCGCCTAATATTATAAAAATAAAACTTTGCTCAATATTTCTTTAAAAACAAGTAAATTTCTCTGGCTAACTTGCCCCATTTCCCCCTATGATTCTACGATCAGGGGCCCATCAAACCTGATAAAAATTTAAGCTATTTTGCACTTTTTCTTGCAAAAATTTTGCAGACATTGCACCTTAACTGAAACATTTTTTTCTTTTGAATAAAAAAGATTCCTAGCCCGAGATACATAGGACTAAAGATGGAGTATCGCCTTTCACTCCACACTTGCGATTTTTAATAAAATTTTTAAAGTATTACTCTATCTCGGAAACGCGATAAGATTTTTTCTTGCTCTTTTCTTTATTTTGAAGGTAATTTCATTTTTTTAAGATTATATATTCTATTTTGAATTATATGTTCATTTTCTTCATGACAGCGTTTTGAACTCTTTTTTAATTAAAAAATATTCTCAGAATAGCCAATCTCAAAAACTCTATTTTTTTACTGGTGATCAATAATATTGAGTAACTACATTCCATCAGGAAAACAGCTTCCACTTTTGAGATTAACTACTTAATTCTAAAAAATACGTTTTAATGCTAATAAGGTGAATGCTAGGAATACTATAAGAATACCTTTTAACCCTTTAAAGACGATTGGAGCACAGGTGTACCATAAAGAAAATAATTTTTCCTGACTACCTAAAGTTATTTTTCCCTTATGTTTGTACATTTTTGCACAGTTAAAGGAATCTAGGATATTTTTTGCAAGGCTCACTCTTAGAAAAAATTAGTTCGTACAAGCTCATATGCGGTTATTAGAACTATAAAATATAGTAAATATAGACCCAACTATATATTTAGTTTGGGTAACTAAATGAAATAGTTGACCACAGTTAGTTAAAGTATCCTTTTCATTTAGTTATCACAACTAAATCAAAATAGTAATGGGTACTATAACATATTAGTTCCAATTACTAAATAAATGGGGTTGATACCCATCTTATTGGCTGTAATAACTATATCATATTAGTTGTGGTTACTATATACCATTCATTGTGATGCATATTTCTTATTAGTTGCTTAAAATTCGAAAGAGCTTCAACGCATTACTAAAATAAAAATCACTCTTTACTATTGGAAAAGTAGTCATAACTTTATGAAAATATAGGCCCATCTATTTACATTGGTTGTGAGAACTAAAAGGAATTAGTGACCAATATTAGTTGGGATAATGATTTCATTTAATTAACACAAGCAAATATAATTGTATGAAAGCATTATGAAATAATTGCCGCAACTTATCCACGTAAATATTGTCTTCTATTCTCACTACTAATAAATTTATTATGAGTATAATGTTTTAAGAATATAAGAACCATTTTAAATAGATTTGATAATAATCGCCCGAACAACTAATTTTCATTAGTAATTACGTCTAAACTTTTCTAAGAGTGCTTCAACTATTTGTTATATAGTAAATTTTTAAGTTCAAAAATGACGAATTTTTAAATTCTCATAATGAAAATTAATTTTAATTATTTTTTATACTTCCAATTCCATTTTTTTAAGCAAAACCATTTTGGAAAAAGAAATTACAATACTCAAACATAATATTTTTCATTAGAGTGAAAATTATCATTCACTGATATTGTCAGAAAAATTACTTAAATTTTTAGGTTATTTTTGTTTCTATCGCTCATAGAAGAAAAAAATACACCGAATCAGACTCTGTTGGATTTTCTAAGATTAGATGTAAGACCTTTTACTGATTTTGTTTAACGGTTTAGTTTTTCTGGCTGATTTTCGGTCCGCGAAAACTGTCTCGTTGTTAAAGGGTTAAAGAAACTTTTAGCCCAAAAATGTATCATATTTAATTCTGAATTCATCAAAGCATTTTTAAAATGCCAGGAAAGGTACAATAGGGTAGTTTGGAATCGGATCTAATTTTGAATTTTGTGATTACCTCATTGTACCAGATGAGCAGTGAAGAAAAGAAAATTTCAACAAATTGGGTAGTATTTTGGTGAAAATAATAATAATGGTGGCACAACGTTCCATAGAAGGAACTTAGGCCTTCCCGGAAGGAGAGTTCGGATCGGAGCATCTATTATTATTTTTTCTTATACAGGGATGGAGTTGTCAGTCCCATGCCCCGTGGAAACAAGTACAGTAAAGCTGACTGGATGCAATTCGAACACCTTTGACGCCAGAAAAATTCCTGATGACCTAAACGAAATTCGAGCTCAGAACAACTGCATCATAGAGCGAGTGCTCTACCACTTTGACCCATTGAGTGCCCCTTATTTTTGGTGAAAATGGTCAGAAAAATGAAAATTGGTAAATAATGTGGTCGAGGATGCATTATGAGAGGTTTGCAATGAGTAAGAGCACATTGATCACGTCCTCTTCATGTGCGCTTATTATACTATTAATGGCAGAGGTAAGCTAGTGAATTCCTGCAGCCTTATAATACCTAATCTTTGCGTTAAGCGGTCTTCAGACTAGTGGTTTAGCTCAGTTCCCGAAGGTCTCCAACCAAATCCTATATAGCGAGCAATTTTGTTGCTTCTTGAAAGCCTAATAACTTAATTATCTTTAATAATCCAATTCTAAGTTAAATGTTTTCAAAAAATCGAGTTTTATAGGGAATTAGAGCAGTTAAGCCATGACTAAGCCTTAGGTCTGAAGCTCATATTAAGGACATATTAGGGGTGTGTATTGAGCTCAAGCTGTCGGAAATATTTAAGAAAATTGAGATATTTTTTAATACTAATTAGATTAAAATTTAATTTTATAAATATATGTAATTTAATTTTATAGAAAGACAGCCTGTTAATGCGTCAGGTATGTTTTGCTTTAAAAAGTCAGAAAAAGTGATTTTTCTGACCCCCGATTTTTGACCTTCTCGTTCTTAAAGGGCTAAGGAGAGGAAGAAAAAAAGGAAAATTGATAAAGTGTAATATTTGGCAAGTGAAAATGAAGAAATTATGAACTTATCAAAATGGATTATTTCTTACGATAATTGACATTTTTACTGACTATTTTGATTTTTTTAACTTACCAAATTTACGAACTTGCTGATCAAAAATGCTTTTCCTGGAAAAGAAGACCTCGAAGAAATACAAGTCCTACACTCAAAAAGGCTCCTTATTCCTGGTATTTTTCTTTTGCTAATTTGAAACAATGTGCAAGTCTGAAAATTCTCATTTAGCTTGGATTCCAAATTATGCCAATATATCCTACACTGCACATCCGGTACCCCCCAAGTTAATATAAATCAAAAAGTAAAGAAAACTTTTGTGCAAATCAAGAATAATACAAAAGATTGAAGGTGAAGTCAATAAAATTGTTATATTAAAGGCCATTAGGGTAAGTGTGTCAAATTTCGGCCAGCTTGCAATTTCGGCCACCTTTTTTGTTCCACGAATTTCCATGAACTTTTAGATTTTACGTACTCTAGAGATTATACAATGCAAAAGAATAACAAAAAATGTAGCTTCGACAAACGAGATGACGTGAAAAAAATATTGGAAGAATTCCCGAAGGGCAAGGAACTATGAGAATGAAGGTGGCCGAAATAGGGCACCAAAACTATGTCTATATTTTTATTCATTTTAAAATTTATTAAGAATGATTTTTGAGTAAATAAAGACGATATACTCTTTACAAGGTTCCAAGCAACACTCTTTCAGAAGAGAGAATAAAAAAATCAATTTGTATTTAAAATATTACATTTAAAACTTGAGACTTTGACGCTTGCATGCAACTATGCCGAAATTTGGCACACTTACCCTATACTTACTAATAAGCAAAAAAAATCACAATTAAAATTTTCTTGTTTTTTTTGAGAAAAAAATCCATGGAAAAACTGGCGAAAAATCTCAAATATTTATTTTGTATATTTATTTCAATATTTATTTGAAAGTATAATTTCAATTTTAAAAATTTACAAATAACACATCGACTATGTACAAAAAACTGTCCACAATTGTTTTCTTTAGTATACTAAAATTAAACAATTGTCTCTTGTGCTCAATTGTATAAAGATGAAGGATATCCTTATATCAAAATATATCCATTGGAAATGTATTATCTAAGAGCAAAAAAATTGCAATTGTAAAAACACTCCTTTATCAGACTTTTAGATTTTCTCTTCTTTTTTATTCCCTTGTTTTTCAATTGTGAATAATTGCATTATTTTCTCTCTCTCTCTCTCTTACTATACTTTTAATTGGCTGACCTTTGAATATTTGAAAACCTACTTAAAATGAAGCAATATAACATTTTATTTTTCATTTAGAAAAGATACTTTTGGGAAATATCACTCTTTCTCTTTTTTTGAGGTATTTGGCTGGAAAAAGAGTTGCACGAATGGGAAAGAAAATCATTTTGTCCGGTATCCAGAAAAAAAAATTCACTGTAAGCTCTCAGCTCTCTTCTTAATCTAAACACATTTTTCTCCTTCTCAATAAGTCATCTTAAGCTTAAAGAAAAATCATTTTCACTTAATCTATCGTGAATTTGATTTCTTTTAATTATAGAAAAAATCTAGCTGTGATTATCTGCATTGAAAAATTCGTCGAAAAATTCATTTTTTTTTATATCAAATACTGAAGTCTGTGCAGAAAAATTGTTTCTTTTTAGAATAATAGAATAAATTTTATCAAAAAGCGAGGACAAAGAAAATTCCTCGGTATTTTCTTTTTTTTTATTGTGATATAGTAATGTTTTATTTGGTGGAAGAACCAATAGAGTGCGGAATGTGGAGATATTCAGAATACTCATTGAATTTATCAAATTCACAAAGAATGAACCGTTTCCAAAGGCACTCAAATACGCTTGTTTTTTTTTTCTTCTTCTTTTTTTGTTGCTAAATCCACGATAAAAGAAAAAAATGCTGAATGTCACTCACTTAGTCCCTCTTGAGAATCCTCCGGGCAGCTTTGATGAGAGGTGTCAGTGTTCGGAGTTCCATACAATCGTCCAGGAAGGGATGACGCAAAAGTTCTTCAGCTGATGCTCTCCGGTCAACTTCAACTTGCAAGCATCGATCCAAAAAGTCCTGCAGATTTGCCGAAAGTTTGTCCCAACTATTGATTTCTGGCCGTCCATTAGCTGCAATCAAGTAGAGAGCTCTGAGGGGAGGTGAGTTCAGATACGGTGGCTGACCTTCAATCATCTCAATTGCCATTATACCAATGGACCAGATGTCCACCTTCTTGCCGTACTGCTTCCGCGTAACCACCTAAAAGGTAATCATTTTTGGAAAAAAAAAAACAATTGATTAGTAAAAAAGAAATTTGGTCAGTCAAGTATAAAATTTTGGCACGCAAATCTTAACAAAAATGGGTCTAATTTATATAACTAGCATCTAGTATATTTTAAAGAGAATTTAAAAATGGCTTTTTTTTAGATTCAACCTAAGGTTTGTTCAGTGGAGAGCGTCAACTTTATTTGCATTTTTCTTAAAACTCTGTCAAGTCATTATAGTCACGATCTCTCAATAACTAATAAACCGGTTGTATTGAAATTTTGAATCCTTCTTCTAGAAGAGAGTATTGACTAGGGATTAACCCTTTAAGAACGAATGAGACACCGGTGTCCCAAAAATAAAAACTGATTTTTCGGACTATTTAGGACAAAATAACTTCGTATATTGTCAAAAAATGTTTTTGTTTTTGGGACACCGGTGTCCCACTCGTCCTTAAAGGGTTAACTGCCGGATAATAACTTACTTTTCCGGGCGAAACATGCTTTGTTGTACATAAAAATATTTCTTTTTTATAAAAAACTCATAAAACTGAAATTTTATTATTTTTGGAAAATTTTTTCGGTTATTTCTGAGGTATGTATACAAGGTGGCTGAAAAAAATGCAACAAACTAAAGCGCTATAGGGTGAATTGTGGAAAGCGAGACACTTAAGAAAAAAATCAATTTCAAATGCATTTTTAAACTGAATAAATAATTATTTTTTACCATTTTTTGTATCATGGGATTCTTTGACAAATATTTTAACAGAATCTTAACAGTTGTTATTAAATATTCCAACTGAATAATCGGAAAATTTACGGAAATAAAAAAATAACACATTTTGAAAAGATGGACAAAATTTTGGAAAGTTGGACAAAAACTTTTGGAAAGTTGGACATAGTGATATTAATGACAAAATATCATACAAAATATGTAGAAAATCAAATGTTGAGGGTTTTCTCTGTACACTTGCACATTTGATGGTTATGCTAATCCCTCCTTTATTTCCGGGTAACAGTTGAGGAACGCTAATTACCAAGAACTTCCTGGACGTCCAACCAAAAAGAGGTTTTGTAAATTTCACAGACGCCTCGCGCTGTCCAGCAGTTATAGCTTTAAAGCGGATGCAATTTTTAGCACATTTCAATTCCCCATCCGCCCAAATCCTTTTCCACTTGATTTGGGAGTTCTGTAGAGGCTCCTATTTGTCTTTCTTTCTCCAGGAGTTTTTGAGATATTTACTATCCATTCTGTCAGAAAAAGTGGTCTTCGGAATATGGAAATCTTTGCAGCCTTTTCCAGGAGATTTTCTCCTTATCAGCTACTAACTGCTGTGCAACTATTTCTCCGGATACTTAAGGATCTTTGTCGTCCTTGTTAACATGATTTCACTGCACAAAACCACCAAATTTATTCACAAAATCAACTTGTCCAAGATTTCAAAAAACTTGTTTTGAAAGCAACACGAAATTAAATCTCTTTTCTATCCTTTTTAAATGTAATATTTCACAAATATTTTTTATTCACCTTTTAAATGGATGTATGTCCTTCGATTTTCACTACGGACTTAACAATATTTACAATTTAACTTTAACTTTAACAATTTAATTTTACTTTAACAATATCTAAAATAATCATAAAATTAAGTTCAATAATCTTTTTATCGAAAATTTAAATATTTAATTGATTTATTATCAAGTTTTTAAGGAGGTGTCTCACATTCCACACTACTTTGTCCAACTTTCCAAACTGTCTCGCTTTAGGCAAATGACCCTATTATCCTCATTTTTTGTTCAACTTTTTTGAAATAAAGAAAAAATGGTAGTAAATACATCAAAATTTTAGAATATTATCGGTTTTGTTCAATACGATCTTATTTTGACTTGACTATGGTCTTAAGTCTGTAAGAAAATGCATCGTAGTTTGCACGAATGTCAGCCTTCTGAATGTCCTGCTATTCACGAGGAAGAGCTGCCTTAACAGCTCATCGATACTTTGCTACTTTTTAGTCCTAACATTGACCAACAAAATGCCTCTTTTGGAGAAGTCAAACGATTTTGCATCCAAGAATTGTGGAGGTCATTGTTTTCCCAAAATGAAGTACGAAACGTTTTTTTTTTTAGCCAAATCTTATTCGGAGCGTGATTTATGAGACGTTGTCGTGTCTTGATAGAACTTCCATAACTTCTTACTAAAATTTTTGTTTGTCCACGACTCCAACACTCCTTCCAGGACAATTTCCAGAAACATATTGGCAATCGTTTTGACGGTACAGTCTAAAAACCCCAGTGGAAAGTGATAATTTGTCTTTCAAAGAAGTCCAGACTTTCACAAAAAGGTGGTCCTTGACTTCCGGTGGCCATTAGAACGTCTAAATTATCGTATGATCTTTCCTTCAGATAGACACAATTATTTTGCTTGAACATTAATTGCTCAATTAAAAATTTTTCTTATCAGAAAAGATGACATTTCTGAAACTGACCATGAACGTGCAAGCGAATTTACTCCGTCGTCGATCGAACATAACTTCTTTATGAGGATCGACGATGTCTCTTCCTTTTCAGGATTTTTATGGCTTCATATAGAGGTCCTTTAACAATATTTATTTCATGGTTATTTGCGATCTATGCGTCTCAGAGATCGTTTGTTTGCAAATGTGACGCAGATTTTATTCAATTTGCTTCTGTACCAAGTTATGTTTCGAAAAACGGAAAGTTTAATTACATTCCGGTTTTGAAGAGCCCTAACAATAGCTGCTTCCGCATTTCTTGCAAGATATAGCAACATTAAATTGTCACGTTTGAGTTCCATTACGGTTTAAAAAAGTTTTACAAAATAATTATCGAAAATGCTTTTGTAGGCTTTTAGCCAATAAAATGAACTACAACTATGCAAAATATGAAAGCGCTGTCACCAGCGGTTTGGCAGCTATGTGCACTGAAAATTGTTGCATTTTTTCAGCCACCCTGTATATTCATCTGTCCAAAGAAAATAATTCCTTTTTGATTTATGATAAATTTTTACGGAGTTATGTTGACTACGACGGTATTTTCAAAAAATTCCTCGAAAATCGTGTCTCAAAAGATAAATTAAATATTTTTTTTATGTTTATAATTAAGAGTTACTTTTAATTAAAAGTTAAGAAAAGAAAATGAATTGAAACAAAAAATTTTGCATGTTTTCAGAATCCAGTTTTATCACGAAATGTTTCTACTGAAGATTTTCCATAATTTTAAATTTTCCAAAGTCGTGTTAGCTGTAAGTTAGCTAAGTAAGAATTCTGCGCAACGTGCTATTCATATTGCAAAAACATACGTTTTAAAATATCAACTAAAATTTCTATCAATATTTTTTTTATAGATTTATGTATAATTGGACTAAAAGTATTATTTTTTAAATTAATTTTAGCTCCCGATTCAAATTATACTGCCATTCTCAAGATAGTCGATTCCATAGCTCCCAAGAGTCATTAAAGTAATTTAGGATGCAGCCTATGAGTCATTTAATCTGTCCATAAACTATCAATCAATTAACAGCTGCCTATTAATTAAATTTTCTGGGCTATTAAACGCAATTTATTTGTTATTACTGCACGTTTTATTTACCTCATCCATTTTATCATTTTAGACTACACATCGTCAATTGTATCTACAACTGGGCTAAATACATTGCCTTCGTTTGTACAATGTGCATTCGTTGCTGATCCAACCCCGACCGACAATATCTTAGTCATTCCTATCTTCACGGTCATTATACGAACTACAATTTAATAGATCCTAGCAGCCAACTAATCCTGTTGTTAATATTAACAAGTTTTTTTTAATGAATTTAGACCGCAGGATAATTGATCATAAGGTAAATGAAATCGACCTCGTCCTACTATTTTAATTTCTATATTTCTTAATTGCGATAAAATAAATTTCGCTATCACTTTAAATTTACGAAGGCCATAAAATCCAATCGCAGTATCTCAATTGATTTTAGCACCCTGAAAATCTAAAAATGGAGTGGACAAAAATAATCCTCAGTGTTTATTTTATCGATATAGAACTGCGCTAATTTTTTCTAGCTCCAGTTGAATTAGGATCAAGTGGTTTTAGGACCGTTAGGGTGGAATCACCACTTCTCGCCAGTGCCCCACTTCTCGCCACCTATATTGAAATCTCTATTTTTCATGATTTATGAAATAAATGAGCCGCAAAGTTATTTGTATTTTTATTGCTGCTACGTATAGAGTCGAAAAATATTAATTATTCGTTTTGGATGTACGATTTTAAGCATTTTTTAGAGCAATATTTTAAGCAAGTGCATCGAATCCAATATTTCTTACCAAATATAACAAGTGCCATCAAATTTTTATCAAACAAAATTTACGTTTTTGGATAAATAATCTGTCTGTTGCATATTTAATTACATTCGTAGAATACATAAAATTTGTATTTAGTTTATTAATATTTCATTTAATATTATTTTTATGTAAAAATGAAGCATGGCGGAAAGTGGTAATGTTTTGAATTGATTTTACCACCTGTCGCCATTGCTTTTTAATAGGCGACGCTAACTTCACTTCGTAGATTCTCAGTTGTCAAATCTGATGTGTTTACTTTCTGCAACAGTCTAATAATTTGATTTCTCCAATAAAATGGAAGAAAATTCATTTAAAGTGAGTAATAATAAGGTGGTCATGAGAAAAATGAAATTCTGAATGTATTCTTTGCATAATATTTCCCAAAATAATCGAGTTTGGACGATTTCAAGAGGGTGGCGAGAAGTGGTTACAAAACTGACGAAAAGTGGTAAAAAGTGGCGACGAATTGGTTATTTTTGCATTGTTAATACAAATCAGTTTTTTAAGTAGTTCAGCATTAAATTGGAGTACTACTATTTTGACGAATCTGGAGTCAATACATCTCAGTAACTTTGTGTCAAAATTTAAGATATCTTATAATAAGGGGTCAAAAGTTATAATCAAATTAATTTCACATTTTTCTAAAAGTGGCGATAAGTGGTTACTCCACCCTAATAGCTTTGCAGTAATTAAATTAATTTTAGGTCAAGTAAAGAGTCCTGAGCCTTTTTCGCAAGATTTATTTAGTGAGCAATATTTTACGATATATACCTAAATCGTATCGAATTATACTAAAATATTTATACTAAATATTTTAAATTAGATTATGAGACAAGGTTTTACTTTTATCAAAAGTTTTGTTTTTAATTTAGCATAATTGGTGAAAAACTTACCTCTGGTGCCATCCAGTAGGGAGTCCCTACCATTGTCTGCCTCTTCTCGTCCCCTTCAATATTGGCACAAAATCCAAAGTCTGTCACTTTGACACTCCCATCCATGCCCAAAAGGATATTGTCTGACTTGATGTCCCGATGGATGATGCCACGGCCATGCAGGAAAGTTATTGCATTTAGCACTTCTCGACACACAGCAGCTATTTGTCTCTCCTTCATTACCGTCTCAGTAACAACGTCTGTCAGTGGACCTCCATCCATGTACTCCAGCACCACCCAAAGTTGATTTTCCGGTTCCAGGAAGTAGGCATCGAGGAAGTTCACCAAGTTTTTGTGATTGAAATCCTTAAGCACACGGATCTCATTGAGAATAAGTTCCTTTGATGTCTGACTCTTAAGATCAATGGTCTTTATTGCCACTTTCTGCTCCGTCTCCAAGTCCAGAGCAATGAACACTACACCGGAAGCCCCTTTGCCGACCTACACATTTAATTGAAATCCATTAAAATTGATATTCTTACAAACAAACAAAAAAAAAGAAACAACAAATAATCCTAAAATTACATTAAAACTTTAAATTCCATAGATAAACCTCTTAATCAATTTCATCTACAATATTTATTTGGAAGAATTCATTAAACCATCACTATGTTTTTACAAAACACATGTTGAATTTGTTTTCTGCACAAAAACATTCAACCATTGTGCCTAATGTAACACGAAGCCTCAATCAGGTTTCACCTCTCTTCATTTCCACAAGGTTTTTACACAGCAAGGCAAAGAG
Organism: Phlebotomus papatasi; assembly: GCF_024763615.1. Classification (NCBI taxonomy): domain Eukaryota; kingdom Metazoa; phylum Arthropoda; class Insecta; order Diptera; family Psychodidae; genus Phlebotomus; species Phlebotomus papatasi. The sequence continues at coordinate 57,380,645 of NC_077222.1, forward strand.
ATGACTCATGAATTATTAATAAATTTTTCAGAAAATAAATTGAAGTGCTATTTTGTTAGTCCAAAAGAAAATTTCACTGGAAAATTTTTCAAGAAAGGATTTTTGAATTCAGCAAGGTATTTTAATTTAAAATTAAGCATTTTTATCGGAATAAATTTCACTCTCTATCCTCAATCGAGATACTTCGAATTACAAGAATTTGTAATACAATGACACATCATACAGAAAATATGACTAATAATAAATTCTATTTAAATTAAATAAAAGTTTAAACTTTTTTAAATCAATTTAAAAGTTTGAAATTAATTTGAATGATAATATGCTTTTAATTTACAAAATCAATAGAGAAAATCAGGAATGGGCAAATGTTTATAAACATAAATTAAGTCAAAGAGCAACGTACTTTGTGGATTTATCTTATTATTGTATGTACGGGCATTTTATTAAGTAATTAATTAATTTTATATTTTGCAGACTGAAACAAGAATTTAGTGCATTCTGTTGGTCATTCTAATCATTTTATTGCTTTACTAATTCAAAATGAACAATATCGCTCATTCGATACTCATTCCTGGCAACTTTTCAGGATACTTTAAGTATCTTATTCAAGTTATTGTAAATAATTATTTCACACAAACGTCTATACAAAATGTTCTGTTTACTTCTTTTCTATTTCTTTGAGAATTATTATAAACATCGTAACTTCTATGTTCTTTTTTTTTCGAAAAGCCTAGAATTTTATTCCTGTAATTCGAAATAAAAGAAAACATACGCACGTTCTTCTGAACTAAGATTAACCTGGAACGCCTGGAACTAATTCGTATGATTAAAAAAAATAGCAAAAGTAAATCATATTTGAAATCCATAACATCAAATTAATTCCGTAATGGAATAACGAAGTAATTTTGAAAAATACTTAAAACAAAGTAAATTTAGTTGCCTCAAACATTTACAAATATATATTGAATTCTCTTCTCAAAATCTAAAAATTCTAAACGAAAGTTACAAATTAATTTACAGTGCTATGCAACTTTATATCTACATCTCGTTCCTCGTAAATTAACCTTAATAAACTTAAGAGATTTCTGTTGCAACTTTGTGAATCACATATCTAATGGGAACATTTAGAAGTGCCGTAAAAAATACTAGATTCTCTGTTTTTGCATGCTTTTTGTGAATTAGCACGTTTACGAGTAATAGGCGCTTACAAAAATAACTAAATTAAAATAAAAAAAAAATAAACGGATTAATTTTCTGCCGGTGACTTTATGGCCTAATTTTAATTGGATTTCAAGAACTTAGGTAATTTCGTAAAATCGTAATAGTCTAAACCCAAAATATTTTTTTCTTCAGTTAATCTTTATCTTTAGAGAGCATGCAATTGTGATACACCGCACGATCTATAATAAAAGTACACGTCGTTCGAATAAATTATTTTTTATGTAATGAATGGCAATTCAGATATTAATAAAACAAATAAGGAATGGTGGGGCAGTTCATGTGAGTTTATTATTTTTTAAATTAATTGAACTATTATTATATCGTAGAGTGGCGGTATTAGTAACTTTGAAGTTTTTTCGATTATTATTTGTATATTTAAAAAGAAAATCTTACATACTTTACGCATCTGGCTTTACCTGAAGCAATTTGTATAGGGGAAAGTGGCCTGCCTTTGAATGCGGCAGCCTTTGAATGCTTCAGTTTTTCTCTAATTTCCCAAAGCTAAAACTTCATTTTGTAAATCGAAGTTAATAGAAAATAATTAATAGTATTAACTATAATTCACAAAATAGAATTTTTGCTTTGAGAAATAAGAGAAAAATTGAGACATTCAATGGCTACCGCTTTCAAAGGCAGACCACTTTCCCCTAGTATTTTATTTTTTTATATATATATTTTAGATTTTTGAGACAGTAGTTTATTTTACAAGGCTTTCAAGATTTCCCCAAAAATATTGTTAAAACGGATATATTTGCATGGTTTCACGCAAAAAAATCATTGCTTTTTTTACATAGTAGTTTTTAATTAAAACATAGTTATTTACATTTAAATGTAAGAACAGCGTGGATAAAGTCAGAAAATGATACTTCTGTATTAATATTTAACTGAAATTGAGAATATAATTACACTTTAGAAATAAAAACGGGAAAGTAAATATTGCAAAACCCAAAAAAAAAATTTTATTAAATATATAAGATACATCAAGCTTACTCCTACACTATAAATACGTATCTTGTAAAGTTTGACATGATTTTACTGCTCGAACTCAAAAAGAGAGCATTACATAAACCGTGTTTTCTCAAATTGTCACCGCCCCGGAGCTTAAACGGTGAAAGATATTAACTTTCAGTCTTCGGTGACCCTCAATAAAAAACATTATCTACAGACCAGACGTTTTTCTCCTCTTTCCCCTCACCACTATCCCCGCCAAAACCATATTTTTTCGGTTTTTCCTAAAATTGGCCCAAGTATTTCAATGATTTTCAGATTTGTCTTAGATATGAATAGTCCAGATAAACATTTCGACTAAACATACCTAAGCGGAAAATCCGCCATTTTGAACTATAGAAGGTCAAATGTAAATCAACTTGGAGAACTATTTTTTTAACCAATTTGGTTAAATTTGGATTTTATAGAAAGATATTGAAATTTTAAACCCGGACGAATCGGTCTTTTTTATTTTTTCAGTCTTTTTTATTTTAGAAAATAGTGAATATTGAAATTTTCGTTTTGACAAATTTTGCCTCAGTCTCCCCTAGTCCAGATTAACATTTTCCTCCAAACTTACCTATGATCGGAGAATTTATTAATTTGGATTTATTACAAGTAAATTTTTCAATCGATATATATCAGGCCCAATCAGTCCAGATTTTCTAATTCAGATTTTTTTTTTCAAATTTGTGAATGAATTTAATCGTTAATAAACTGGTATAAACCCAAAAATATGGAAAAAGATAATTTCCTTAATCCATATTTAGATTATTAAGCTTAATCCTTCGTAATTTATTTTCTTCAATATAAAAAAACTTTAGGATTCCCAATATAAGGAGCAATAATTTCTAAAGTGGTCTGATTATCAAATTCGCGATCTTGCCTATGAACATCTCAAAATTTATTTAAAAAAAAACTTCCTGACATAGCAGAAAATTTAGAGGCAACCAAGATTACCCTAGATAAGTCCTAAGCCTGCAATCGCTGCAACCCATTAATGCAAATGAGAAGAATTGAAGCATACAAAGTTGTGAATACACTGAGAGAAATCCGAAAAAGTTAAAAAAACATTCCGGAAATGTTAATTTTACCCTGCATTATTGATCCGTAAACGATGTAAATATTATGCATTTTAGGTGTATTATGGGTTAAACCAGAGATGTGCAAGAACCGTTTGAAACCGAAAAAACGTCAAAAGAAACTTGTACGTCAATAGTCAAAACGCTATCTGAACAAACTTATTTTGACGTTTATTCGGTTTCAACGGTTCTTGCACGCCTCTGGGTTAAAGTTACACTCTCTCATGTTAATTTTACCCTTAAAAATGTGTAAAATTAACATTAAAAAATGTTGATATATTTTTACATCAAAAAAGTGTTAAAGTTACGAGGAAAAAAGTTAATCGCACCCCCTTTTTTCTCAGTGTACAAGAAACTGCTCTTCTTCCTCTATTACAAGAAACCAGACGTAATCTAAAAAGCCGCCTCATTAAAATAAAAATAATTTATCGCAAACAATAAAAATTAATTGATAATGATGCATCTTTGTCATTTTCCCTCAAAATTTCCCATGCCTTTGCTCTTTTGCCAATTCAGAGGCGCTATAAATTAATCTCAGTGAATCACTTCGAATTAGAAAGCACAATTCCACGAAAAATTACAAGAAGTAAAACTCTTTCTTGTCCCCAAAATAGAGATAATGAATCATGAACCTTTATGTTTTCCTGGAAATAAGTTTTTAAAAAAAAATCATTATATCAGTTATCAAAACTGCATACTTTCCCTGACCCCACTTATACTTGTAGTCTAAAAATAGAGTGACAACTTATGGATGCATAAATTGAATTATAAAATGAAAACTGATAAGATTCTCGTGTAAAATTGATTTATATTCCCGAGAAAATGTTTCGTTCTCTTTGAGAGATATTGTAATAAGTCATATGGAAAGTATAATTGATTAATTAAAAACCATGCCACAGAGTTGAGAATAACCATTTGGGAGAGGAGAATCTGAATCTAGAATTAGATAATGACACATTTTTTTTAAACTGTCACAGTTCCCGGAAATGAAATAATTATCACCAAAAATCCAAACTACGTGAATTTTATTGAAGTGTACCGAATGGAAAGGTACCGAAACCCCATATTTGGGGTGTACACAATCAAAAGTAGAGGAGTGTATTGCGGAGGTCCATTGTCACAGATAAGACCAATTGGCCATTTATTGCAATACACAGTGTTATAAGCCAAAATGTATGATGTCAATCGTGAAAATTGGGAGAAAAATTTACTCCCAATAAGATAGGAAGCCACGTCACTGCCTCTCTGCAATTCAATAATAAAATGTGTCCGTCAACGATAAAGCTGATAAGATAAATGAAATATTCTATGAAACCCATGAATTTACTTTTTCGCCCAAAAAAAAAAACTTCCACAAGACGGATTCACAATGATGAAGGAAATTCCATGTGAGAACCAACAATAATATTCTTTCTGGTGTAATGAGACTGAGATTCTCAATGATTTTTTTACTGTCTAGAATTTTGGATGCCAAGAGTTCACAGATATTGTAGTTAAGGTAAAGAGTTCATATCACGATATATTGAGAAAAAACTTCGGTATAGGGAAATTCTGTAACAGTATGACAATGTCATATGGCAAATTTTCATGATAAGTTCTGGAGTAGGACAACGTTTAAGCCCAGTGAGCATCAAATGGTCACTGTAAGCAGCTCTGTGAAGCTCTCGGTATAACTGATACGAGTCGAATTTTTAGTCATCTAATGGAATGAATAGATAATTTACTACACTATAAAAGTTTTCACATTTTGCAAGTTCGTCCAATGACCACATTTGATAAAAAAATCGCTAATGAACTTTTGTAACAATTTATGTTAGAAAATACCCAAGTAGCAAAATATGGAATAAATATCGTAATTTCTACGTTAGAAAATGGAAAAAGTTCATGGATTCTTTAGCCCCTAAAAAACTTTGTTTCATATTGCTTACCCAAAGTCTCAAACGATGGAAAAGTTAAATAATTTGAAAGTAGAGTGTAATCTTTACGTAACAATAACGTAACAAAAACCAAAAAAATGTACAAAAAATATGATGATTTTTGTCGTTCGAATGGAGTTTCATTTTTTGCATTAAAACTCTCTTTTTAAATGTAGTAATTCTTTGTCTCAGGTTATCACAAGATTATGGCTAATTCACCTTCAATGCGAATATTACAACAGGGGAGTGTAGAGCAGTTTCAGTACTTGCATATTATTCTTATCTTTTTGAAAGAAATGGGATAAATCCTTTATGTTACTGAAGCGGTAACTAAAACCCATGTTCATAAAAATAATTAATTTCGTGACTCTTTTCGTTTGAGTTCTGCAATTGATTTTGTGAAACTGTATCAAAATAAAATTTTCTATTATGTCTTATTTTCACCACTTTTTGAACCACTGCTATTATATATCGAAGTAACATAATTGTACTAATTTACTAGCGCTTTTATGATTATTATAAGGTATTTATCGTTGAATGAATCCTAAGATGATACTGACAATTTTTATTGGAGTTATGAAAGTGCGTGAGGGGAAGTTTCATGCAAGTACTCACAGAGGTTTCCTGTGTCCAATAATTAATTTTTTTTTTGGAAATTTATCTTAAAATGTTCACTGAAAATGTTTTATAACTGTTTTTGTCTATAAAATTAGAAATTTACCGAAATAGAGTACCTGAATGCTCATTAACAAAAAATAAAATAAAATAAAAATAATCTTTCAGTGTTTTTTTCGGTGTTTAAAAACGGTAAATTTAATTATTATAATATTTTTTTAGATTTTTTTTCATAGAGATAATCTATTTTTTATTCTAAAGATTCAAAATTTTAAAATACTGTTGAAAACTGTTATACGAAAAAGTACATGGTCTAAAGCAGTATAATGATCCGTCAATGTTCTAAAGTAGTTTAGAACTACCAAAGATATTTCCTTCATAAAAAATAATGAAAATTGTTCAATTGTCTTCGCGACACCCTTTTTCGCTATATAGGGTGGAGTATGTACTTTTGGCCACTTTAGGGTTTCATGTGCTTGTAATTTTTATAATCTTTATTTAAATAAAATGAAATTTTGTAACCTTAGAGCCGTTTCTTCCTAATAATCTAAGAGAATTCCCATATTTTTTTTGGATATTTGTTTCCAGTAGAATTTTAATAAAATAACAGAATAAATAGCTTTCGAAAACTTTCACAAATACACAGCACAAGTCGTATTCTTATTTAACACCAATTTTATGTGATTATTAGAGATTTTTAAACGACTTTTTGCACATTTTCTATTTGATGTAAAAATCAGTCAAAAGTCACGATTGTTTTTACTGAAATCCGCGAGGTGCGCCACGTGTAAAATGTATGGGAAAATTAATGGCCAAAAGTACTTACACAGCCGAAAAAAGTAAGCTCTTTTAGCCACGTCCGATTTTCATTTAATTTGTTAGAAAATCTTATTAAGGATGATATCACAATAAAATTTAGTTAATTAGGAAATGGACTTTCATTGAAAAACATCAAATATTTTCAATGCAAAACAATTTCTCTTAACATTAACAAGTTTCTTAAGAATCCCATGTTTTTTAGTGATTGTTTACCTTGTCGAGAATTTCTTTCAATTACTTAGAATTAATCAAGTAAATACAAAATCAAATATGGTTTTCTGATTCGTTAAATTAGAGGTCAAGAAATAAGACCCATTTTCCTGTTCTAAATAAACTCATAATTGCCTGACAATGTGATTTTACTTTAGGTGGCCAAAAGTGCATACATGGCCAAAAGGGCTGACACTACCCTAATTAATTTGTGTTAAAATTCTGTTATGAGAGACAGCGAGATGACTAGATTTAGATTTCATTTACTCTAATAGGAAATCTTAAAAACATGTTTTCGGAACTGCCTATGAGAGTGAGCTAGATGACTAGATTTAGATCTCACTCACTCTCACTGAAGTGCCAAAGATATGTTTACAAAACAAAAGTTACTGTGCGTTGCGCATTATAGTGCGTTTTTAGTGTTTGATTGATAATAGACCATCTTTAATTTTGATATTGAATATTACAAATTTTTAAGCTTCGCTAATCAAAGAAAAATGTTTTATTGAAAAAATTTAAGTATTTGTTGCTCAATAGAAAAATTATTGAAAATTTAAGGAAACACTTCGAAAATATTACGTTATCTTTACCAAAATTTACTGGAAAAAACTCTTTCAAAAAACTTGTGTCATTTAATTTTAGCACCGCTTCTTGAGGTCAATAAAAAACGCAATATTTACATTAAATTCACTGACCTTAGAAAATATAAAAAAAAGAAATAAAACCCCTCTTCTAAAGTTGAATCAGAAAATGTTTGTTGGGTGGATTGACAGTCAAAAGCAATTCAAAATTTAAATTTGGTTTTTCCTTCTAATTTGAATGAAGAAATAAAAGAATCATCGCCTGCATAAGCAAACAAGCCCTTGACAGTGATTATTCCCAGTTCTTGCATCTAATAGAATTCTCTGTGAATGTGTGGCTTTTATGCTAAAAATACTAACAATATGTCAAATAAATTCCCCCATTTTCGAGTGCAAGTGCAACATAAGAGCATCTCTTGGGGCAATTACAGTCACGCAATGCTGAGTTTTCTCTCACATCGCGATAACTCTATCCCATTTACCTCTAATTTCGTTTCATATCGCTGTGTGGGATCATCCAGATTGCAAATGCTCCGCAGTTCAGTGTACACTTGCTCATCCGTCTTGGGGACGCGCTTTGTGGCATCCTTGTCCTTTGGCCGAAGGATGAGACCATCATCCGGACTGGGATCAGGCTGCTCTATATGGCTGATCTGCGATAGATCCTGGACATTGTCGAAGTTACTGTGCAATTTGGCCGGAACTGGAGGTTTGGACAGTTTTGGCTTTGGGAGGAGCTTCGGTTTGGGTAGCATGGCTGTGACAGGGCGCTTCTCAGGAAGTGGGGGTGGAGTGTCTGAGCTGTAGCTCTCATCGCTGCTGCTCTTGCCGCCCAGGGAGTCAGCACTCGGATGGACATTCTTGTTCATGTACTTGTCAATCTCAGCAGATTCCTCCACAATTGCCTCTTCAGTGATAAAAGGCTTGAACGGTTCCGTCTGGTCCTTCTTCTTGATGGAATAGTTGTAGAATTTGAGCGCTTGGTAGACAGCATCAGGATTTTCCTGTTGCTCATCCTGCGTGATCAGGGCATTGAGGATCTTCTGCCATTGCTTTGGCAGACCCTCAAGGTCTCCAGTTAAGTGGTTTTTGCTAACATGAACTCCATGGACAACATTTGTCGGAGTTCCAATGTTCAGTGCACCGCCCTTAGCCCGATCCCCGCCATCCTTGGACTGGCTCTTCTTGTTGCTCCCGAATATGTTGAATAGCGACATTTTATCACACACTCAACCTCCCGAAAATGTGCACTTTTCCACACGCCAAGAACACACAATAAAAATTCCCACAGCTCAGTGTAAAATGATAAAGTTTTCCGCCCCTCTTGGCAACACCTCGTCCCTCACACTGAAAAAATACTTTCACGATTTCTCACTCAATTTTTCACTCCTTGTTTCTACACAAAACACATAGTCGCCTTGCGGTGTCTTACAGCAAGCACAGAGGAGACTTTTTTGCATTGAAGAGGAGACAGGAGTGGTTCATAATCGACCCTTTTTTAGGCAAAAGAGAAAAAAAAGGAACACACAAAAACTCAAACACAAATGCGAGAGGTATGACGAATCTGACGAAACTTTTCCACTCATCGAGAAGTGTCACTTTTACTTTCGGGTGTTTTTCGCATTGGGCAACACTTTCGTTAAACTGAGCGACTTTCTGTAATTTAAAAATTTTAAATGCAATGAGTAAATTACATTTGTACTATACTAAATAAAAAAAATTATTTAATTACACCGTCAGCGTTAACAAAATATTAATGAGAAAATTTCATAAAAATGCATTCAAAGGCCTACGTAAATTTTATTGAAGTTGGTCTGGGATCAATCAAAAATATTTTCTGTCAGGTTTTGAGTTATTTTAATTTAATAAAATATTTTTTTGCTCTACTTTATACTTTATAGCACTTTTATTTTTATTACAAACCTTAATTTAAATTTAAACTTAAAACTATACACAGCAATGGTGGTATATTTTTATATAAAATTGCAATCTCTTCCTCCGAACAAATCTTCAATTTTAAGTTCTGTTGTAGTTTTAATTAAATTTAAACCACATCATAAATATTTTATATTTATGATATTTATTATAATTATACCTACCTCTTTCATATGTGTTGAATTGAAACTTTTAACTTTAATTTCTTCTGTAAATTAAGTTTTATAATGAAATCATTCATAGAAATTTTGGACTTAGTGAACATTAATAATGAAGTACATATTAACTTCTTCAAAATAATATCATTGTGATAATATAACTTTTGTAAATTAATATTTTATCAATTATATCTTCAAATTTTAATCCTGGCTTACATTAAATCACATCATACAAGCATCAGCCAGTTCATGAGCTTAATAAATAAGTTCTTTCCACCGCTTATTTTAACTTTATAACATCATAAATTTTTTTCTTAAGTTAATGATTATAAAATGCAATTATTAGATTTATCGGCAATTCTGCATTACAAAGTATCAAATTTCTCATTATTGAGATTGTCTAAATTCCATTAGACAAAAAAATAAAAGGAAAGAATCGTTCTTAACTCCATCGCATTTATTTATAGATCAGTCTGAAATCTTTCTTTGGTAGAGGCAAACGTTCTGTCGCTACTTTGGCTTTTAAATCGCAAATTACTCTTTTATACTCAATTACAATGTCAAAAAAGGTATTAGAAACTCAATTAATTGATAGACTGAGAAGTGAAAGTTACAATTATATTGATTGTATTCCAAAAATAATAGCACTAAAAATACATTCAATCATATTTCCAACTGATACAGCTATTAATACATATTTCCTTATGTAAATATTTACAGTTTTGAAATTCTTTCACCACCATTTTTTTATATCTTTGCAGTACATTGTTCTTTTCGCACTTGTTCTCTGCACGAAACTACTTTTGGGTGAACATCAAGATGATGATACTCCTAAAAATGAAGATTTAACATCAATTCGGGCATCTATTCAATCAATTCAGAGTGCTGTTGACAATCTCAATGGGATTTTCTTGCACAATCTTGAGCCAAAACTTATGATGATCTTCACACAAACCACAAACTTGGACACCAGCATAAAAAATCTGCAAGAAAAAACACAAAATTGGTATATTTTGCAACATCATATCAATGCATGGTCAGATCACATGAAATCTATGGATAAGAAAATTGATCTTCTAAAGTTGTAAGTTCTATTTTTTTCGAAAAGTGTATATCAATAACATATTCATTGTGTTTCAGAGGCCAAGAAAATGATTTACCACTAGAGAAGATAATTGCAGACTTCGAATTCAAAGTCAATCATATTTTTGAGAAAGTAGATATTTTGAATGAAAAGATGCATGAAATGCTATCAATTTTGTATCATTTTAAGAATCCTAATGCTAAAAACGATTCACATTTGGAGAAAATCATTAAAAATTTATCAACCATTGAGAATCAAATAAGGACTTTTGAAAGATTTGTTAAACAAACTAATGCCGATATCTTCAAAAACCTTCCCAATTCTTCTCAATTGCCAACTGAAAATATCGAGAGCAGAGAAATGAAGCAAATTCTTCAGCATTTAAAAAATCTCATGAAGAAAGTTGATAGTGTGATAAATTCTTTAGAAAAGCTAAGCAAAAATGGATCAAATGAGATAGGTGATGAAAACCCAAAAAATTATGATAGAGTTCTGCAGAATCTTAAGTCAATTGACGAGAAATTGGATGATCAAATCAATTTTGTCCAGACTGGTTTTGATAGATTTGAAGAAGTGATCTACAAAATCCAAAAGATCTTCGAAGAAAACTTTTCTGCACTGAAAAAATCCTGCACAAGTACAAATATTACATCTTCTCCGATTGAATCTGACAAAGCTATCATTAATGAATTCAGACAGCCCTTTAAATCTTCATGCCACGAAGTGGAAGTAAGAAAAAACGGAGTCTACCACTTTGGTCTCTATGATCAGCCAAATGATAATGGGAAATTGTACAATAGAAGACTCTGTGAATTTGCTACAACCGGACCAGCATGGACTGTTATTCAAAGAAGAGGAAATTTCCCTATCAATGAGAATTTCAACAGATCCTGGAATGACTACAAATATGGATTTGGAAGCCTTGAGGGTGAATTTTGGTTTGGAAATGACTTTATTCATCAACTAACAAATGAGGAAGATCAAGAACTTCGTGTAGAACTGGAAGATTTTGCGGGAAATGCTGTTTGGGCTGAATATCATACATTTTATGTTGGTGCAGAGGAATCTCTCTATCATCTGGAGATAAATGGCTATCGTGGAATTGTTCCAGACTCTCTTCTCTATCACAATCTTCAGCTATTCAGCACTTTTGACCGAGACAATGATAAGAGCAATGCAAATCTTCTGCCTTGTGCTTTGTCTTTTGGCAGTGGCTGGTGGTTCCGGGGATGTGGTGAATCCAATCTCAATGGGAAGTATTTTACTGAGCCAAGGAGTGGAAAATTCACTGGCATTCTTTGGGAACACTGGTTGGGAAATTATTCTTTAAAATCGGCCAAAATGCTCATTAGACCACGTCAACAGAATTCTACTCTGTGGGAGGATGAATATAAATCCAATCGAACAGTTCATCTTGAGGAAGATCCTTAAAAATATATACTAAAAAAATTATTATTAATATGTCTTGGTTTAAACATGTTGCAAAATTAAATAAAATAATAAAATAAACAAATAGGAAAATTATTAATCCACCTTCATATATTCATCTGTCTGTAATCTTACATCTAATCTTAATTCTAATATAATTCTGGTAAATCGAATATTGGGTAAAGAAGAGATTCTTCTAATTATATTTTTTCTCAGTGTTAATGCCCTAGACACACTTATGACTAAAGTCCAGAGACGACTAAGCTCGTTTATAGCCAAGTCAGTTCCTGACACACTACAAACGAGGCTTAACATTTTCTGGCACTCACAAAACATAACTCGTGGGTTTTTATGCAGATATTTCTACTGAAATGAACTAATACTCCTCTGAAAATGAAACTATATTTGTAAATTCATGTTTCAGTACACGTGCAATAATTATTGTTAATTACAATTATTTGTGAGGTGGAAGTTAACTCGCGACTTAAGCCAATTTAGGCAATTCTAGTGAATAATTCTTGTTCTTATGCGTGAATTGTGAAGTAAATTTAAAAGTAGTTTCATTTTCAAAGGTGTACTAGTAAGGGGAAGTGGGGCACCTTTGAAATTGGGATTTTTCACCTATTTTCAAATAAAATTGAGCCTTATCGTAATATAATTTAGCTGTTCAAACAGATTGAGAAGGTAAATTACGTTATGATATGTCCATATTCAATTTAAAAATAGGATAAAAATTCCAATTTCAAAAGTGCCCCACTTTCAAAGGTGCCCCACTTCCCCCTATGATATGTCTATATTCAATTTAAAAATAGGATAAAAATTCCAATTTCAAAAGTGCCCCACTTTCAAAGGTGCCCCACTTTCAAAGGTGCCCCACTTTCAAAGGTGCCCCACTTCCCCCTATTCAATTTAAAAATAGGATAAAAATTCCAATTTCAAAAGTGCCCCACTTTCAAAGGTGCCCCACTTCCCCCTATGTCTATTCAATTTAAAAATAGGATAAAAATTCCAATTTCAAAAGTGCCCCACTTTCTTCAAAGGAGCCCCACTTCCCCCTACTGGGGCATAAAATATTTTAGTTTACAAATTTCCGTTACAAAAACACAAAAAAAATATTTTTGAAAAAGTCGCTCAGTTTTAATCGGAAATCCTCGGCTTTCGTTGAGTATGACGATTGTCAAACAAAAGTACGGTTCCCTTTTTTCTTCGCGACACCTCCTGTGAAGTTTTTCGCAAATAATTCCTGATTCCCAGTAATTTAGTGAACATTTTTATTCAAAATGGTAAGATCCTGCAACAAGGAACCTCTATTTTAGTAATAATTCTATTCTGACTTTGTTATTGTCGTAAAAACGAGCATAACAAAATGCCGATGGTTGAGATCATGTGCTTTCTGTTTTTGCACATTTTTTTGGAAATTTGGACAGAAATTTAGTATTTTTTGCGGATCACGGTCTCGAATTGTTGTGGCTTAGTGCATTTAGAGAAAATTTTCCAAGGAAATTGGTTTTCTTTGAATGTCGGAGAACATAACCTCACTTGATGGAACATTCTGGAGCTCTCTCAAAATAAAGGTTTTTGCTTTTGGTTTCAGCAACCCCAGATTGTTCTATTGAAGGAGGGCACTGATACTTCTCAGGGAAAGCCTCAGTTGATCTCTAACATCAATGCATGCCAAGCTATTGTGGATGCTGTCCGGACAACTCTTGGTCCTCGTGGAATGGACAAACTTATCGTCAGTGGCGGTAAGTCCACGATATCCAACGATGGGGCGACCATCATGAAGCTGCTGGACATTGTCCATCCGGCAGCCAGGACACTGGTAGACATTGCCAAGTCGCAGGATGCTGAAGTAGGAGATGGAACAACGAGTGTTGTGCTCCTGGCTGGAGAGTTTTTGAAGCAAGTGAAGCCCTTTGTTGAGGAAGGAGTTCACCCGCGCATTATCATTAAAGCCATAAGAAAAGCTCTGCAATTGTGCGTGGACAAAATTGAGGAACTGGCAGTGAAGATTGAGAAGAACAATGAGGCGGAAACTCGTTCTCTCCTCACAAAATGCGCAGCCACAGCCATGAATTCCAAGCTGATCCATCAGCAAAAGGATTTCTTCTCAAAGATGGTGGTGGATGCTGTCCTGCAACTGGATGAGCTTCTGCCTCTGGATATGATAGGAATCAAAAAAGTGTCTGGAGGAGCTCTTGAGGATTCCCTCTTGGTGGCTGGAGTGGCTTTCAAGAAGACTTTCTCGTACGCTGGCTTTGAGATGCAGCCCAAATCGTATGAGAATTGCAAAATAGCCCTGCTCAACATCGAGCTGGAGCTCAAAGCTGAACGTTCCAATGCCGAAATCCGCGTTGACAATGTCCAGGAATATCAGAAAATTGTTGATGCCGAATGGCAGATTCTCTATGACAAACTGGCCAAGATTCATGCTTCAGGAGCCAATGTTGTTCTCTCCAAATTGCCCATTGGAGATGTAGCTACGCAGTATTTCGCCGACAGAGACATGTTCTGCGCTGGACGCGTTCCAGACGAAGATCTCCGTCGTACACTGAAAGCCTGTGGAGGAGCTGTCCTGACCACAGTTCATGATCTCGTTGATTCCAATCTCGGAACCTGTCAGCACTTCGAAGAACGTCAAATTGGCGGAGAACGTTTCAATCTCTTCCAGGGCTGCACCAATGCCAAGACCTGCACTTTGATCCTCCGTGGAGGTGCTGAGCAGTTCCTCGAGGAGACAGAGAGATCACTTCATGATGCAATTATGATTGTGAGGCGTACCATCAAGAATGACGCTGTTGTGGCTGGCGGAGGAGCCATTGAGATGGAACTGTCCAAAATTCTCAGGGATTACTCACGCACAATTGCAGGAAAGGAGCAACTTCTTATTGGAGCCATTGCTAAAGCTCTCGAAGTGATTCCCAGGCAACTCTGTGACAATGCTGGCTTCGATGCCACAAACATTCTCAACAAATTGCGCCAGAAGCATGCTCAAGGTAAGAAATTTCACTTTCAACTAAATCAGATAAGCCAATGAACCGATTTAAAATAAATCGCGCTGAATGACGTCTAATGGGCTACGCACAATTGATTTTGTGTTGTTACGGTTGTTAGAGTTTTAAAACCGCGTTGTTAATGCCTAAATGTCTTGAAAGACAAAATTCATAATATTTGCTTTAAATTACACGATTTATTATCTTCAAAATTAACCTTAAAATGATTTTATGATTTTTTGCAACTATTGTTTGCTTTATATCCCTTTTAACCCTTTAAGGACGATTGGAACACCGGTGTCCCATAAAGAAAATAATTTTTCCTGACTACCTAAAGTTGTCTTTTTTTCTTATATTTGTACGTAATTGCAAAGTAGAAGGCTTGCAGGAAACTAGGATAATTTTGCAAGTCTTCAGCTATTTGTTATAAGGGAAGAGCACCCCGGATCGGAATGTTAAGAGACATGCTCCATGTTTACTTGAAAATATAAGCCCTAAAATATTATTTGGTATTTTTGTTTATGCTAAATGGTCTATTAGTTATCCATTTAAATATATCTGTGCATTTGAATTTTTTATTTTTACAATAAATTAATAAAAAATAGGTGTAACTGCAACATTTCACTCTGTACCTCGGATCGTCACGAATTTTATAAAATGTCTTACGGAAAATTGGTTTTATAAATTAAATCTGAGCTAATGTAGTGCATTCTTGTGAGAGTTAAATAGTAAAAAATAGATAATATTTTTTTTTAAATTATTTTGTTTGGAGCAACAATACGGTATTAATCTGACAATCCGAGGAACACTGCCGATCGCTGGTACTCTTCCCTTATAGTAAATTTATAAGCTCAAAAAAAATGACGAATTTTTAAATTCTGATATTGAAAATTGATTTTAATTATTTTTTATAACTCCCAATTTTTTAAGAAAACCTTTTTAGAACAAGAAAGTACAATAACTGAAACATAATATTTTTTATTAGAGTGAAAATTATCAGTCATTGGTATTGTCCGAAAAATTACTTAAATTTTTTGGCTATTTTTGTCCCTATCGTTCGTATAGGCAAGAAATACACAGAATCAGTATTAGACTCTGTTTGCTTTTCGAAGATTAGATGTAGGGGAAAATGACCATGCTTGATACTGTAAAATGATGTCCGAGTTTTGGATTTTTTTTCTGACTACCACATAAATCGCAGCGTTTTTTCCACTATGACAAAAAAATGTTTTACTTATAAGGTTCATAATCCCACCTGAAGTAATTCCCTGAAATCCTTCTAATTTCCTCAGAAGGAAAATGAAAATACAATGGCGATTTTTATAAAGGTTGGACCAGATGCCTACCTGTATAGAGATTTTCCCTACCTATATAAGCCCATTTTCCGCTGTAAATATTACACCGGACACAAAAAATGACACATTAATATTTAGACAGAACTCTAATCTACCTGATTAATTTGTTTGCACATGGGATAAGATAATAAAGAATCACTTTTAAGCAATTTTTCTAGGACGTATTTTCACAACAAAAATGAAACCATTCTTCTAAAATATGGACACGAAAGTTGAAGGTTATGTCAATTGACATAAACGAAAATAAAACATCTGATGAATAATATTACTAAACAATTCTATTTTCCATTGTTTTATGAATTTTTAAGTTAATAAGTGAGTATAGAAACGTGGAGAGGAAGACCACCTAAGTTCCACTGTTGCCATGTGAAGCCTGATATCCTCTAAAAATTTCTTTGGAGGCACGCACAACTCCCTGAAGATATCCAATCTACACAGTAGCAGAATTAGGGATTTGGCTCAGGATTAAAGCTTTATCGGATGAACAGGACCATCAGTATAGATTTTGAGAAACCCTCAGGGGCAGTTGAGCATCTCAAGCGGTTTTCATTGAGAAAGATTTTCGTAAGATTTCATTGAGTAAGATACCACTTCCGGAAACCATTGAACTCAAAGTCCACTGCTGACTTTCCGGAAGATCAGGATTCCAAAGGCTGCAGAAGTGTCCTGTCCCTAGTTTTCGTTCTGTTTTGGGAAATTTCCTGAAGATTAGTCTGCATTGACTGTCTCATCCAAACTGTTGCGTTTCTCGCTTCTCACTTTGTTTTTAACCATCTTCTGGATCTTCTGCGTAAATAAATAGAATATATTTTATATTGTATTTATCGCTAAAATAAATAAAATAATTAACTCACCTTACTTTGAACTGAATCACAAAATGTTTCACAATCTTCATGAACTTACTTCTTTTGAAAAAAAAACAAAATATGAAAGTGAGGTTATGTTAAAGATACACAAAAATCAGTTATAAGCTGTAGGAGCTTATGTTAGATGTGATTCTTTCATTGTGTAATCGGTTTTTGCAATTTTGAAAAAATATTCTTATGTGAAAATAATGCAAATTTGTTCCATAAATACTCAACTGCGGCATAATTGTGTGAGATTATTTTTGATTTATTGACTTTATAGTTATTACTTTCTAGATTCTAGTATTCGATCAAATCGCATGATTGCAATAGGTGTGAGGACGAAAGAATCTGACATAATGATAGTGAATTATCAAGCATGGCTCTTTCTTATTTTAAAGCATGGACTCAGGCAGGATTTATTAATTTTCCACCACCTACACAACAAGGCTTTCTTAGGAAAAAGATTTTTCCAGAAATATTAACCATGGTCAACCCTCAATGACCTGTAATTGAAATTTCTTTTGATAAATAATATTAACTATGAAAAATCGTATGAAATATCATCCATCGAAATTACAGATTTGGGTCTATTTTTGATTTTTGCTTCCCAAAACTGGGAAAAAAGGGCTACGCTCCTAATTTTTTCAGGAAATGTGAGGCTTAGGACTAGCTATTAAAATATATTGCCATGAGTCACAATTATTGATTAACATAGGAAAAAATTAGTTATTATCAAGGTTGGACATTATCAAGCATGGTCACTTTCTCTTTTTCAGTCACTTTTTTCAGTCAGCGAAAACTGTCTCGTCGTTAAAGGGTTAAACGTGAGATTCTCAAAACAGAAAGAAAAGTTCATTTAAATTGGTAAATAAACTGCCGGAGATGTATGACCATGTTCAGAGCTGGAATTCAAGAGCGTAACCACATAAGATTGAGGCTGGATACTGTCTGTTTGTAAAGCAAATTTTATTTTTCTGTTTAAAAGAAGAGAATATTCCGAATTAACAAGAAAATAATTTGTTAGTTAGGTTGATTATGATCAGACAATCGCTTAAGTTTCAACTAGTAATGCTCTTGTATTTCTGGACCGGTAAGTATGTATCCGGTAGTGCTTTTATTTTGTTTGAAAGATCTGAGTGCCACCCAAATAATCCAAAAATTTTTCATTAAAATTATTTTAATCAGTTTTTTGTAATCATTCAAAATTAGTTTCAAAGAAAAAAAACCTTCTCAAAAGCTGTTCTTTGAGTATTCCAAATCCTATGAGAGATCCAAACCGATTCATTACCGATTGGGGCTGATGCAGTCGCAATTGAAATTTCAAGGCCTTTCAAATAAATTAAAATTTTGTGAAATCCTGTGAAAAATAGACCTTCAGAGGGGTTAAAGTTTGACCTTGCATAATTCAGGATGACGACTTTTCCGGTATGGAAGATGGACGAAATGCTCAGCTGAACTAGCTACAAGATGTAACCGAAAATCATTGAAAAAGCTTGCGATAAATCGAAAAAAAAAACTTTTTTAACATATTAGAAGGGGGATAGTGTAAGATCGAAGGGGAGGGGGAGAAAAAATATAGTTACGAGATACAGTAGACGAGTAGACTCTTCGTTATCCGGCTGACTGGGAGACAAAATGACATTTAGGTTTTTTGAATGATCAACGGTTTTTCTATTTTGTGCAGTGTGAATTTATTTTCTGTCTGACAAAGAAAAGGAGAATTTTCTTGATGGTGTGCTTATGTTTCATTTTTTATCACAATTATGTGTTAAAAACTTCGATACAATGTTAATAATACTTTAATTCACTCTGGACAAACTTCATGTTTAGTGAAAATAATTTTGAATATATCAACCGCCAGTGTATGGCAGCTGTCACCCGGATAACCAAGTGCCGGATAACGAAGAGTTGAGTGTACAGTAAACTCTCACTCAATCGCCCCTTTTTTTCAATCGGGCGAAAAATTTTGTATTTTATCGTGATTCTTTATAATTGAGCGCTTTTTGTGGAATTTACAAAGGCTTTGACGCCCAAATCTATCGATAAACCGGATAACATTTCGCCCCAAATGCCCATTTGAGAGAGAGTCTATACTGTAACGTCATTTTTGGAGGGGTCATCGGAGACTAGAAATCAATATCTCTTGAAGTTTGGAATCTAGACTGGTGAGAAAGTGAAAAAAAGTGGATTGTAGTCATTTAAGAAGACATGGACCACCTTTTTAATTGAATTTAATCAGGAGAGCCCTTTGGAGTTTGAAGTTGGCGATTTCCTATGATGCCCGTGGAAATTTTTTTCGAAAAAATCTCGTTACCCGAACGCTGGATGACCACTAAATTTTCACCAGTTGTAGATCTCGGTCCCAGGAAGAACATACATATCTCTCTGAGTAATATAATTCTAAGTCGACTTAGAATAGGGTGAATGGTGGAAAGCGAGACACTTAAGAAAAAGTTCAATTTCAAATGAATTTTTAAGCCGAATAAATTTATATTTTTTCATTTTCTTTGCATCATGAAATTGTTTGTGAAATATTTTAACAGAATCTTAACAGTTTTTAATAGATATTTCAACCAATTAATTGGAATATTCTATCAAATTAAAAAACAACACATTTTGAAAAGATGGACAAAATTTTGAAAAGCTGGACAAAATTTTTGGAAAGCTGGACATATTGATATTAACGACAAAATATCATACGAAATATGTAGAAAATCAAATGTTGAGGGTTTTCTGTGTATACTTGCAAATTGTATGGTAATGCTAATTCCTCCATTATGTCCGGTTAACAGTTCAGGAGCCCTAATTGCCAAGAACTTCCTGGACATCCAACCAAAAAGAGGTTCTGTAAATTTCACAGACGCCTCGCGCTGTCCAGCAGTTACAGCTTTAAAGCAAATGAAACTTTTTAGCAGATTTGGATACTCAATCCGCCCAGGTCCTTTTCCACTTCCTTTGGGAGTTCTGTAGAGGCTCCTCTTTGTCGTTCTTCAGATGTTTTTTGCGATATTTACTATCCATTCTTCCAGAAAAAGAGGTCTTAGGAATCTGGAAATCTTTGCGGCCTTTTCCAGGAGCTTTTCTCCTTATCAGCTGCTAACTGCTGTTGCAACTATTTCTCTGGGTACCTAAGGATCTTTCTCTTCCTTGTGAACATGATTTCACTGCACAAAACCACCAAATTCATTCACAAAATCAACTTGTCCAAGATTTCACAAAACTTGTTTTGAATGCAACACGAAATTAAATCACTTTTCTCTCCTTTTTAACTTCAAATTATCACAAATATTTTTTATTAGCCTTTTATATGGATGTATGACCTTCGATTTTCACTGCAGACTTTATAATATTTCACAAATTATGCCGAAAAATCAAACAAAACACTTTGATACTTTCCTAGCAACTTCCATAAAAAAACAAAGAAAATGACAAATACCGTGTCAAGGTTATGAATTTCACGCAATGAACTTTTAAATTCTTCTTGTAAGTCACCCTTTGAGTGTTTAATAACGACTTTTGCAGTTTTAGCTTCTCAAATAATCACAATAATACGTTTGGAGGTGTCAGAGAAAATCCGAGGATTACAATAGGTGTGATTATAAGAGAATCACACCTAACCGAGCTCTGAACTGACTGTCAGAATGCAGGGAAAACATGGTTTTCCGATTGCAAAAAACATGTGTTAGAAAAATAGCTTAAAATTGATCTTTTAATGCGTGATATCTTCTACAAACAGTGAAAAGAAGTAGATGAAAGTTCCATCTAAGTAGTGATGCCCAAATTTTTGTTTCCGGTGTAACGTTTCCGGGGAAAATGAGGCCTACAGGGGTTGGAAGAAATGGTACGAAGCATTCCGATACCGGATACATTCGTAAAAAATACTACTACATTTTCATTTTCCTGTAGAGGAAAATCCAAGGACTTCCAGGAATTTTGTGAGGCAGAATTATGAACCCAATAAATAAGAGATTTTTTTGACATAGTGATATAATTGATTCGGTTTGTGTGGCATTCAGTAAAAAATCTTAAATCTTGGATTCCTTTTTTAGTACGAAGGTTCAAAACCTTCCCCTATATGTTTAAGATATGTATAAATAAATATAAATATCAAAATGAAGGGCATGTTTACCGTGTTCTTGGGTCGATTTATGGGGCACGTCTCTCGAAGGTCTCAGGTCTCTATCTCCAACCGTTTGACCTCTAGGCGTAGTAATGTAACGCCTGGACCTTTAACGCGAAGATTATGTCGAGAAAACTGGTTCACGGTGGTCGAAAAAACAGCGGAAGGCGGATATTTTGCACGGGGTAAAAAAATCGAGGGATTATTTTTTTATACTGCTTTCTCTGTGGAGTTCGAGCAGTATAAAAAAATCAGCTCTCTACCTGAACATTGAAAAGTAAGCTAGACAATGCGCACTGAAAGAAGGATGCTAAAACATTTCGTGAAGAGCACTTCAGGGTTAATGAAAAATGCTGGATTAGCCTATTTTTGCTTTCATTGTATTTCTTAAGCTGTTTTTGTTGATACAAAAGGGGCGTATTATGTAAACAGTATGGTGCTTCGAATAAATAGACTGTGTTATCGGTATATTTGATATGAGCTTAACAAAAAAAAAATTCAAAGATTTCAAACTTGATTATATTCTTTCTTATAGTGAATTTTAAGAACAATAATTTAAGTGGGAATTCCTGGATGACTTTAGGGAAAATATCTCGCTTTTTTTTTCAGGACATTGCTGGTATGGTGTGGACATTATGAAGGAGCATATAGCTGATAATTTTGAGGCTTGCGTTTGGGAGCCATCTGTTGTGAAGATAAATGCTCTGACGGCTGCCTGTGAAGCTGCAACGATGATCCTGTCCGTGGATGAGACGATTAAGAGTCCCAAATCTCAAGAAGCACCACAGGCCGGAGGAATGCCAATGGGCCGAGGAATGGGTCGTCCAATGATGTAAACTCTAATAACTTCTCATAATAAGCTTCTTTTTTTTTCCACAATACATCATTTATTCGTGCATTGATCCACCCGCTCCCTCCTTAATTGTCTCTTAGGAATATATTGTAACATTTTCAGTGTCTTGCATTTTACACAGAGAAATAAAGAAAAAAACAATTAACAGGAATTTCGAGTCGAGAACCTCATGCGCTAAAACCCACGATAAATGCTTCCGGGTGAGTGACAATGATTTGTTGTAGCTGCTGCGAATAGATCTGGGGCTTTTCCAAGTACTTCACAGATATTGCGTGTGATTCGAAATCCGGTTATCTTTTGGCTTAACGAGAGGATTATTGACTGGCTGAATGATGAATCCACTGAAGTTTGAGGTAATTATGAAAGTGTTTTTTTTTTAAGAAAATTTTTAATTTAAATTACAAATATTTATGGATACATTTATGAAGAAATAATCACAATTTCCATAAGATGCGGTAGGGTTTATCTGTGGTGTTTATTCTTTTCGGCTCAGATTCTTTACAATCTCTTTTTCAATCTCCAAGAGACTCATTTATGTTTTACCTGAACGCAGAATGCAATATTTTTTAAACAATTCTCAATGAATTTCACACAATGGATCCATTAGTGTTGCAATTCATATTGTTATGCAAGATTCTCTCCTATTATTACGGACTTATGCTTTTTTTATGGGTCGATTAGAGTTTTTGATTCACTACTATTTCGCCAAAGTTCGCAACATTTTACTAGTCATCATCTATCAGCCGTGTCTGAGTCAGAGCTACTTGAATATTCATCAACAGAAAAAAGTTATCGTTGATTCAGCAATATTTAAATTTCAATGGGCGTTTGAAATTTAAAAAAAAATAAATAAAAGAGAATCGAACGCAATTTGCATTTTCAATAAACTCTCCGCGCAGTTCAAATCCTTTTTGTGAATTTTATCGTGCGAAATCTGGCGCAATTTTGACTACATGAATAAGAAAATTGCGCCAAAATGATTACACAGTCTCTCTCCAGCATTTTGCTAAATTTACCCTAAATAAAGTGCTATTTATTTCGGTTGTTTTGCAAAAAATCACACTTCATTAATCAATTTGGGCATTTTCACAATCGCAATTTCATTTTGTTCTTTTTGCTGGAAAATTTTGGGGGTCATTTGAAGATTGTTTTGGTTTATTTTTAGAAAACTTGGCTTGAATTATGTTTACCAATTTTTGCGAAAGTCTCTTCTTGGGGAAAAATTGAAAAATTTATAGCCCTTGCAAGATATCAGATACAATCTGCTTGCGTGTTATTAATCTGTTTGGCGGAAAGTGTGCTGAAAATAGAAAATAAATCGATCTAAAATTGCCAAATTGAAAAGCACGGGTTCACGAATTGTGCTTAGTAATTTATATTTTATAAACAAAATAAGAGAGTATGTCCAGAATTAGAAGGTATAGCATCAAGGAAGATTTAGGAAGGAGATTGTTACTTTATATGGGCTTTTTTTACTCAATAAATTGGATTAGGGGATTTCCGCAAAAAAAAATCAAATCAGTCAGAAAAAGATTAAATAAACTAAGAATATTTATTTTTGGTTAGTAAATAAATCAATAGTAAAAAACGGTTCGAAAAAATTCTTAATTTTCTCTTTTCAAAGAATATTTTATTTCTCTTAAGTCACTTTTAATTCCCATTTTATTTTTATACGAAATAATTGTGATCTAAATTTATAGTCTAATCTAATCTATTGCAACATTTTTTTTTATTATTTTCGTTCAATTATGCACTTTACTGAAATTTTCTTTGCTAGGCAGAAAATTATTAATTATTCTTTTGGTGTTTGTAATTCAAAATATCTCATCAAAGTTCAGTTTTTACTAAAAATTGGAAAAATTGATTAAATATAAACTCTTGAAAAGTAATCATCTACCACATTCGATATTACAAGAATTGTCAAAATTAATTGGCAAGCTAAAACTATAATATTTTTACTGTTTTAATGACAATTTTAATATCTTATTAAAATTGTAGTTTTTCATTACATTTATCTCTAAAATCTACCTTTTTATAATTTAATTCTGAAGAAAATGTGAAAAGATTAACGTTCGAAGGAATACAGTTCATGACGTTTTCTTTATTAACCTTGGTGTAAAAATTTTATTTTCTAATGTTATGAAATTCTTTAAAATGATGTGAATCCGTTTTTTATCCTTATCAATGCATCGTAACTTCTTTTTGGCTGACTTTTAGGAGGATTTTCTTAACTCTTTAAAGACGATTAGAATACCACCGGCGTCGGGCGTCCTAATTTTTTAGGTGTGATTTCTTCTAATCACAACTTTTTTCTCTTGGCCTTTTAAAGTTATTTTTCCCTCTAACTAACCCTTCACTTCTAATTTTTACAAGCTATTATCGAGGGTGAGCTTCAGTGACCTAAGCTCACTTCAGTTGACCTTTTTATATGGAGCTAGAAGCCAATTTTCTGAATTGATCTTGGACTCAGTTCACAGTGCTCCGAGGAAAAAATGTATTTATTATAAACAAAAGAGATGGCAAAGCGTCCCAGCTTTGCGGAATGCTCGAACTAACGAGATAGAGTTCACCGTGAATTAGTTTTTTTGCATGATCTTCTGGTATTACTGATCTACTGGAGACAGGGCCGGACTTAGAAATGTGGAGGCCCAATGCCCATTTGTGGGGGCCCTAAAAATTTTACGTTTTCCAACAGTTCGACATGTAAGTCAGCAAAAAAATTCCAAATGGTCAGTACAAAATAAAAAAATGGTCAGTAAAAAATTAAAAAGAGCAGTATTTTATTAAAAGCGGTCAGTAAGAAGTGAAACATGATCAGCACAAAATCAAAAGTGATCAGCAAAAAACAAAACATTATCATATGATCAATACCCAAACGGCAATTTTGAAGAAGATTATTGTTCGATATATGTATTCTGGATCCAAAAATGGGTCCTGTGACGGTCGTCAGAGCGTCGAATGACGGAAAGTGGGGAATCATATGACGGTTTTTACGAAAGCCACTTGGCGTCGTAATAAATCTGAGATTACTCGCCCACGACTAAAATATGACGCGCCAAAATGGGCTCTTCCAGTGACTTCCAGTGTCCCTATAAATAATCTTGTCCTCGCTGGGTATGTCTGAGGGAAATTTCACTTATCAAAAGGAGGAAAAGCTCCTCCAGTAGATAAATGTGTTGTAATTTAGAAAAAGACAGTGCCAACAAAAAATAAGCAAAAATCAGGCAGTGTTTTGCTTAATAAATACCCAGACAATTTTTATGGAAAATTAAATTTCGTTATTCAGGTGTTTGCTCCTGTCTCAGGAGTATTGTGTGATAAAAATCTTGTGTCTAAAAGTCCTATTTAGTGAAAATTTTAAAAAATTTTTGTGTGTTGTTATCATCCAGCTGGAACATTTTCGACATGTCGGACAACTTATTCAGCAATAATCGAATGAGAAAAATGTTCGCAAATCTGAGTAGTGAAATTGGAAAAAATTGACCAAAATTCCATAAAAAGTAGCAAAAAAACAAGAAAATATGTGAAGAATTAATGAGAAAACAGTGTTTAAGGTGATAGTATAGTACAAAATTGTGGAGTGCATTTGACTTTTTCATTGAGATTACGTACGTCGATTTCGTACATATGCGGTAGAGAAGGATGGCAAGTGCATTGTTTTTGGCGCGTCATTTTTTCGTACGGAAAAGGACCGTCCCTTGGAGTCGCTTTTATTACTTCATGTTAGAGTAAATTTTAAGCCCGTAAAATAACTAATGTATTACTAACTCAATTTTGAGTAATGCTCTGACTAAAATTTGACGCGAATACGACTAATTTTTAAGATTCCAATTAGGAGTAATTTTTTGACCATTTCTTGTACAACAAAATCCAGTCATTTTTGAGTCGGAGTAATTGTTTGCACATTGGGTAAAAAATAAAAATTGGTCAGTAAAAAATAAAAAAGTGGTCAGTAAAAAATTAAAAACGAGCAGTAAAAAATTAAAAGCAGCCAAAAAAAATTAAAAATGAGCAGTAAAAAATAAAGTGGTCAACAAAAAATTAAATATGAGTAGAAATATTCGAGTAGATCAGTGAAAAAATTAAAAAGTGGTCAGTAAAAAATTAAAAATCAGCAGTAAAAAATAAAAATCGGTCAGAAAAAAATAAAAAGTGTCTGCCTTAAGACTAGCTAGTAAAATATATTATATATTGCCACTATAGGTCAGATTCGCTAAAGAAATATGGGGTAAATATGAATTATTTGAAGCCGTGCGTGCGAAGCCTAAAAATCTTCCCCTACTACATTTTACGGGCTAAATTTTCCCAAGAATCAACGGGTTTATTTGGACCCTAAGCATTTATTAGTCTAAAAACCGCTTTGGATTCTCTTAGACATTGGGCTATCTGACAGTGAGCTATATTAAAATAGGGACGAATCTTTTAGATTTAGGGAGTGTAATATGGGTCTACCCAAAAACACTTTTTATAGTAGTGACCCACGTTCATTTGCATTCGTATGTGTACGCCATCCAAAATATTAATTTTTTGGGCGATTTAGTACAAAATTCAAATATAAAACTATGCCGATTTAATTTAAATAAGAATGAAAATGTTTAATCAACGAGAATAATTTCAATGCTTTGTATTTTTTAGGCATATTGTTAAGATCAATTTACGACGAATTTTCAGTTCAATTTACTCCATGCGCATCTAGCATGATTGAGCTCCTCTACGGTCCGACAGTGCTTACTTCCTCTGTAAATATTATATATCTTAATTCCTTACAGATTTTCAATAGGATTTACGGTAAGTGTACCAAATTCCGGCCACCTTTTTTATTCCTCGAATTTCCATGAATTTTTAGTTTTTGCATACCCAAGAGATTATAATACAATGCAAAAAAAAATAACAAAAAAATTAGCTTCGATAAACGAGATGTGAAAAGGACATTTGAAAAATTCCCGAAGGGCAAGGAACTATGGGAATGAAGGTGGCGGAAATAGGCCACCATGGCTATGTCTACATTTTTAAGATGTTTTAAGAAAATTAACACGATAAACTGTCTATAAAGGTTCCAAGCAATACTACTTAAGGAATAATACAAATCAATTTATTTTAAAAATATTACATATCAAACTTGAGACTGGCGTTTGCATGCAACTATGCCGAAATTTGGCGCACTTACCGTAGGTTGGGGACATTGCTGACCAAATTTAATTTTGCAATTCTTTTCTCCTGGAACCACTCCATTACAAGTCTTGCTTTGTGAATTGCCTTATCATCCTGCTGCAAGATGACATCATCACAGTGTTGGGCTTTGGAAAAGGATACCAGGACATCTTCAAGTATTACTCAACACTTTTCAGATGTCATTTTAGTTGTGATCCACAAAATTTATCTTCCCATAAAATGTATAAGGTATAAGAAAAAATAATAATGGATGTCCCGAACTCCCCTTGTGGGAAGGCCTAGTTCCTCTATGGAACGTTGTGCACCATTATTATTATTATAGAAAATGAATATAAAACTAAAAATTTTAATAAATTCAGTACTGATGAAAAGAAGTTTAATCTGGACGGACCACGGACCACACGGTTTCAAGCATTATATACTATGGAATGATATACAGAGCCTTATATAATTCTAATAAAATTTAGCCCTTTAACTCTTTCGCGTCATTAGGGTCATATACGACCCGGGGAAAAAACAATTTTTTTTGACTATTTACATTAATTGAAATCTATCGGTTTGTGCACGACATCATAATAGAAGAATGTAAGATTCTTGGCTAATTTTCTCAAGACTCCAGATATTCAGGAAAGGAAAATATTGGAGATCAAAAATCACTATTTTCGAACTTTGTGAAATGACTTTTCTTTTTCAAAATTTTTTATATTAATTTATTTTTTTCAGCAAAAAGTTCTTTAGAAACACAAAATAGAATATCCAAAGAGTGTATATTGCATATTTTGATATAATAAACTACTCTCAATTTTCCAGAAAAGCGTGTAGAATTTTCCGGGTCATATATGACCCTATTGTCGGCAAGGGTAACAGTGTTTTCGTCCCAAACCTATAGCGAAATGTAGTTGGGACATTGTTTTTCTTTGTGAAATGCAGGTGGGACATCTTGCTCCTGGACATTTCATCTTATATCTGATGAATTATAACATATTTTGCAATATTTTAGAGTATTCTGCAAGCGTCTCATCATATTGTGCAATTGTATTGTGTGTGAATAAATATGTGGATAAGTTTATTTTTGCCAAAAACCACTCAAAATATTGTGACAGTGACTGTTCAAGGGATTACCAGGAAAATTCCTTGAACACCAGGAGTATAGTGTTCATCAAAACAATCCAGTTTGCCATGGTTTTGGCCAAATTAGTAACTTCAAGCAAAAAAAAACTCTTAAAAAGCCCGTGATATAGATTTTGAAAATGGCATGTACACTTCCCTTGAGGACAACAGGGTCATGATCCGGACTTTTTCCGAGTTTTCACGCAATGGAAAATTTTTTTCCTCTCAGAACTATTATATTTGATCACAAAGCATTAGGAAAAACTCAATTTTACATGAATTCATCTGCTGAATAAAAGTGGGACGCGAAAGGGTTAAGGACGAGAAACTTTCTGCTGAGCGAAATTCAACAAAATCAAGTTTCCCTCGATATTTTAGCCTAAATAAGAGATTTACGGTTAAAAAGAAATTTTCCCATCCCTAGAAGTCCTAGAAAACTATGGGTCATATATGACCCAATCGTCCTTAAAGGTAAAAAAGCACAAAATTTTCCAGACGATTAGTTTACTCGTTTGCTGTTATTTTTGAAAGATAAATTACTTGAATATGTTTGTAATAATAAAAAAATATTTAGAGTACGAGTAAAAATTAAAACGATCAAAAATTAATTTTAAGAAATCTCATTCAATTTTTGGTGTCAAAGACTCTTGAAGATTTGTACACAAAAACAATATTTTTTATGAAAAAATGTATTATTGTTTACTTCATTTTTAATTTTTATGATATTCATCGAAACAAATTTCGCATACTGGTAAGGTAACACAGAGATAAATGTTGCATGCCTCACAAAACAATTGGTCTTATAATCCTCTTTTCTGATAGCACCATGTGCACCTCAGTTTTCTTCGAAACATGTTTGATGGTAATGGGTAGGTGCAATGTTGTTTGTCTCTGGGAATTTAAGACGTACAGTTGCACATTGCTGTGGATCTGGAAGTTCTTCCGGAGTTGATGCGTTTTCGATGAAGACTTCAAAGTCCACTTCATCCACGTCTTGTTCCAAATATATGATGTCGCTTTCGTTCAGGACAAGATTGTCGACATCATCGCTATCTTCCGGGCATAATATGTGGATGATTTCGGGCTCATTGATCATGAAATTTTTTTTTCTATTTTTGAAATCATGTACAAGAGTAAAAAGTTATGAATTTATAACATTTATAACATATACAACCTGTGAAGGAGTTTTCCACCGTTTTTACTCTGGAGGTTGGACACCAACACTTAGACCGCGGTGGCCGCAAATTTACAAATCTCCCATTACAACTGAGCTGTATTGCGTTCGCAAAGCGTTGTGATGAATAAAATTATCTATCTATCTATCTATACGCAGAAGTTTCTTATAAACTATCAAAATATTACCTTCTTCAGTCAGTATTGCACTGGGAAATCTCAGCTAATTGATATATCACACAATATTACACGAATAATTAACTATTTTGCGCACACATAAACACAAACATGAAACAGTCTAACCTCAAATCTTCGAAAATCGACTAGAGCCAGATTCGGTGTTTTTTACCTTTAAGGACGATTGGGTCATATATGACCCATGAAAATTATGAAGCTTTCCTGAAAATACCAACAAACTATAATTTTTACTTTGTTGAGAAATATTATGTATAGTTATTGTAGTTCCTAGTCACAAGAGGATTTTGCTTAAAAAAATTATAAATATTAAAAATATTAAAAATCAAACACCAACGTGAAAATTCGTTATTTTTTACCTCAAATATTTTTTATATAGCAAATAGCTGGAGATTTGCAAAAAATATCCTAGATTCCTACATCTTTCTACTTCGTGATTAGGGTAAATTAAGCTAATTCAAAACCTGCTCTAAATGGAAATTTTTCGCTACTCCAAATGGAAACGTCATTGTTTTCGTGATAAATATAGTACTAAATTATTATATTTATATATTTTCTATACCACAATTTCATTATTTAGTTAATTTTGCTCCAAATAAAGCGAAAATCCATTCATATTCACAAATTTTAATTTGTTAATTTCTCAGAAAAATTAAAAGTGTACCTTTTCACCATTGAATTTTTCATCGATCAACCATGTTTTCCAATGAAAAACACAATGAGGTGACTGTTGTTTATTTGTTTTGTTTAACATTTATGTCATATTTATGGGTGATTTTAGTTAAATTAAGTGCTTATCTTTATTGTTAACGGTACGTGAAGTTTTCAAATGAAATAATTACCTATTTTGAAAACAAAAAGGGTTTTTCTGAAGTGTCTGCAAATGCTTCAATAGGAAACCCCGGAAATATGATTTTTTGGAGAGATTTTCTTATTGTTTTAGATGGGAAAGGAGAAAAGATCAGGAATAAGAAGAAATCCTGAACTCAGGCGCAACTCAACAGTTTTGGAAGCCTTTCGTCGCGGTTTCACTTACACTGTTTGTCTCCGATTAGAGAATTTCCCTTGTCTCCATTTGGATTAATATGTTTCCAATAGAATCATTTTGCACTCGCGTATTTTTCTTGTATTTAAGAACTTTTCGAATTGTATCTGAAGAATTTTCACTAAACAGTAACATTCTAGAAGAGTCAAGGAGCAAATTTATGTAATTCTCTTCAGAAAAAATATAAACATAATGTGTTGAATCTTCTGTCAAAGTTAAAGCGTCTGGAAATGGTTTTGAATTAGGACATTTACCCTATGTACAAACATTAGAAAGAAATAACTTCAGGTAGTCAGGAAAAATTATATTCTCTATGGGTCACGGGTGACCCAATCGTCCTTAAAGGGTTAATATAATTTTGCATTTCTAAAGCGCCTACACATTGAAAAAAAAAAAAATTTGTCAGGGATAGATTCACAAAATTATGCGTATGATGACCTTTTGAATGGAAAAATCGAAGAAATATTACTCCTCTCTCTTTGATTGAGACTTGAGCTTGAGTGGGATCGATAAAACGTCTACTTAACAAATAAATTTCCCTATTTAATTTTATGAGACTAGCTGAAACTACTCCATATTCCCCTTCTAAAAAACGCCTTCTGTACATTCCATTGAGCTTAATGGTTTCTCAAGGTGCAGAGGATTATTTATATTAAGTACTACCCCTGTGAAATCAAATGGTAGGTATATAAAAGCAAATAAATGATAACACTCACCTACTTTTTCAGCGATTATTTGCATTTTTTAAATGATTTAACCCGATTGTCTATTAAGAAAAAAATACACTCAGTTCTCTGCTACTAAGAGCGCACCTTCATTATTATTTTATAGCCTCCAAAGTAAACCTGAAAACTCAATTTTTAAAATCATCTCCTATACTTTCGACAGCCATCTTCCTCGGTCTTCTTCCAATTTAGCTCCAATGCCTCTTCTGAAAAAGAAACCTGACAAAAAAAAACCTCGTATATGGATACAATCAGAAAGTTCACAAAGACTGAAGCTGTGGGTTGTAAAGAAAGTTGAAGAGAGAAAAAGCCAATAATAAATTCCATAATGGAATCTCTTATGTAGCAAATGGTATGATTTCTTTTTATATATTCTCTCTTACCATCATTTCCTCCGCGGTATTATTGGGAGCACCAGCAGCTGAGAAATTGGATTGAGAACGTTTTTCCAGGCAGAGGGAGTTCATTGTTCTATCAGTCACTTCTTTGTCTGCTTCGAGCACTCTGCATAGCATCCTTCCTCCAGACCGGGTTTGATATGATTTTTTTTAGTCCTCAAAAGGACTGGTTTTTGTGTTTTTTTTTTTTAAGATTTGATGTTAAACTCTTTAATGATCTCTGTGGGGACCGTTCGGGTCCCGAGGAATGGAAAGGAATATTTGGGATTGGGGAAAAGGGTAAGTGATTGTTTAGGAAAATTTTTCTTTTTTTTTGTGCAGTTTTTTTTTATCTTGTCTTTTATGAAAGTAAATATGCATCTTCTTTTTTTTCTTAAAACTTATTCTGTAATCATTTGTTTCTTTTTATCATGAAAATCACATTTTTCAATCTTTACGCTTGTTTATTTCTCACATTTAAAATCTCTATTTTATTTTTTTCTCCATCTTTTGAATTGATTTTGAGGTTGCATTAGTCAGAAAAATTCAACCATAATTGACGCTCATCGATTTTGAAAGAATTATTTTTAAATACTGTTGTTCGCTAGAATTAAAAAAAAAAGATATATAAGCTGGGAAATTTTGGTTTTATTATCTATTTAGCAAAAAAAATGTGGAATTTTTAAAATTTTGGTAAAAGGTTTTGTTCTCTTGTTGTTGTTTTTTTTTTTTAAATTAAAGACCTCATTTATTTCTTGGTATAATTTTTTTCTTGTTTAAATCTACAATATACTGCAAAATTCTATATTTATTTAAAAATAATAAAATATCTCTTGAAAAAAAACAAAATGATGAGCATATAAAACAAAAATTAAACAAAAACACATTGCATTATTGGGTAATAATAAAAGTATTCTGATTTTTTTTTCTTTTAGGTGAAGAAAGTAAATTTGAACTATTGCAATTTTGCCATTAATAATTTCTTGTTTCTTTTTTTTTAAATGTACAATGTCTACAGTAATTTTTGGTTGAGAATTTCTATTTTTAGAGTTATACACGGATTTTTTTTTACATTTATCTTCTTGATTTTTTTTTCTGTTCTGAATATTATAAATTTTACACGGATTTCAAATCACATTTAAAACACCATTTGAAATGTATTCTTTATGTTTATCCTTAAAATCTTTCATTATTCTTCTTTCAAACTTCTTTTTGCTTTTCCCTTAATAATTATTTAGTTTATTAGAAATTTGTGTTTCCATCAATTTCTTCTTCTATTATTGCGTGAATTTACGAAAATACGCCGATTTTTATTGAATGTATTATTGTTATCAATAAAAATCACTTCTACAAAAAAATTACTAATTTTTTTTCTGTAGCAAATTAGAAAATTTTATCTATCGCAAATTCAACACAATTCGATGTTGCACAATTTTCTGTTGACCATCATCAGCTCATTCTTATCATCATGTCTTCTCACATTTTTATTTTTGTTTGTTTTTATTTAGAAAAGTTGACAAAATGTTTCGTGGAAGACATATAAAATAAAAATTCTTCCCTTTGCATATTGTTATTTCTTTTCATATCACCTTATTAATCCTTAAAAACTATATTTTGAAATTTTATCCTTCACTCTTGTAAAACTATCTTTAGGGTTTACTAAGGTTTTTTTTTTGTGTTCTTACACCTTTCCAACTTCTTAAAGGCCAAAAGTAAATTCAAATTTACATTTTTTTTTCAAAATTCTATACGTTGCATTGCAAAAAAAAGTATTTCGGGATTTAAAACAAATTAAAAGATAATCTTTTGAAAACTTTATTAACATTCATTTAAATAAAAAAAAGAAAGAAAAACCTAAAAGCGCGATATAATAAAATTTGAATTTACCTGTGGCTCTCACTGAAATGATAATTCATCAAAAATTCTTATGCTTAACAAGCCAATTTGTTTACCTTTCAAATTTAATATTTCATCAAAATGGTATTGAAGCAAACATTAAATTGTCTTCCCATCATGCATTTTTTTTTCTTAATGCCTTTTACTCTATTAATTACATTTTGAATTTTTTGGCGAAGAATGTCAGTAGTTTCTCGATGGCAACATTTATTTTCTTTTCATCCTCTACTCTCACTTCACTATTTGTAATTTTTTCCTTAAATCATTGTTTTATTTTCTTCTTGTAATTACCTTTTATTGAAATCGAGTGGGTTACACCTCTTCTTCCTTCCACCTAAATTCATCATCAATTTTCATTTACCATCATTATTTTTCTATCTTTGTACTGTTTAACTTGTTTAAAATATTTTTTTTTACCCATCAGATTCTTCTTGCCTTTCTTGTCTTCCACAAGGACTCATGACATTTCTTTTTTACTTCAATTCTTTGACTTTCAATTTTTTTTTACCATTAATTTTTTGTTTATTCCAATAGATTCGGGTCACACTTTGAAATATTTTGGGCGGTTGTGTGATATCTACTGCTTTACAATTTATTTTCAAAATTTTTTTTATAATATTTTATTTCATATTGATTTTAATTTGACTAATTGAAAGTAAAAAAAAAACCAAACAAAAAAATTTAAAAAACAAAAAAGATCTTCGAGAATGCGTATTAGTGTTTCACGGTGTTCCATTTAAGAGAGCAACTGATTTTTTTTTTAAAGTAAAATGTAGAAAATTATTGCAAATATTTACTACTGAAGAATACAATCATTAATACGTGGAATGTTAAAACTACTATTTTTCCTATCAGTGATTGGGAAATTGTCCAATTTTTATTTATTTATTTTTTAGTGAAAATCTACTTTCCATATCTTATAAATGCAATATTTTATTTATTTAAAATTCTGCAAGGGAACTCTGTCCACATTTTTCCAAAAAGTTGCATGAAACTGAAAAAAGTAGCTACTAGAAATAATTCTAATAGCTTTAAATTTAAATCAGCATATGCAACTTCTTTTGGTTTTTCTTTCTAAAATTATACGCCCGATTGTATAATCCCATATTACTAAAAACTTAGTAAAATAGAATGTACTAACGCATTGATTTTGGATTAAGCACCATTAATTCTAGCAGTTCCGAGTTAGTCTCTGTACATTTTACGAAGATTGAGAACAAATTTCCTTATATTTTTTTTATGAAATGATTATCAAACTGCTAGAAATATTGATATGAATTCTAGTAGTTTTGATTTTTTCCCATTCCCGAGGCGTAGAGCTATAGGGAATTAAAGCAATTTGTTGTTGACAGCTAATGTCAAACTGCGAATGTATATTCTAGCAGTTTTGACGTACCTTCGGCAATTGTTGCATCCGCTGTGTAATATAAACAGTAGACACAAAAACTGCTGATTAATCAATAAGTTGTTAAAATGTTCCCTCTTTTGATGGCATTTCTTCGCAAATGCAGAGTTCGTGATATTACTGCTAGGTAAATTCTAGCAGTTTTGACATTTCATAATTTCCCACGACAATTTTGAATCTTCTGTTTTGAACATCAGATAACTATGCTGAGAAACGATGAACTTGTTCAAAAATTTATACTCTCCAGATGAAAGCCAAACTGCTAGAACTTATACATCAAAATCTAAAAATTTCCTGTTTTCTTCACGAAATCAAAGATCAAGTTTTCCGATTCGACAATGTAAGTACTAGCAGTTTAGACATTTTGTTAAACTGCTAGAATTAAAATGCATAGTGAAATGGTAATTTGTTCGTTCCAATGCACTTGTACACTTCTACTTTACTTTAGGATTCAACAATCAAACGCTAAAATGAATGCTTCAAGAGTCCCCTTGCATTGATCCATTTTACAGCTACTAGAAATGATTTCTAAAAAAAAATACACAGTGATAAACTTAAATTGCCAAGAATTCTATTCAAGTCCATTTCATTGTCAAATTGTACACAAAATGAAAGCTCTTGTGCTTCAATCATGAATCTCCTAATTTCTGCAATATCTCTTCCTTTTTCGCTATAGCCATCGTATTTCAGCCAAAAACTTTCTGGTGTGTAAAGTTTTACAAGTCGTCCCTTATATCAATTATCACAGGATCAACTAGTTGTAATTGTTATTCAAAATCTAGAGACTCTGTTTTCTCTTAGTCAAAATTCATTTTTTTTTTCAAATACTGACATCTATATTATTAGTTTACTTCATTTTTTTTTATATAGATCAAATGAGGTGGTTCTTTTATTTTAAAAGTAACAATTAATTATGTTGCAAGAAACACTAATATGGTTTGTCGAAGTTTTGAGGTTTTTGTCAAAAAGCACACTGGTGAAAAATGACAAGAAAAATAGTATTCGTTTTGTGTTGAGTGTTTTTTTTTAAATCTTTTTATTCTACATTTATAAAAATCGTCTAATTGGTTTGTTATCTGTTTTGCATCAACTGATTAATTTACAAAAATGAGATTATTTTCAGAAAAAAAAATCTTTGTAAAATAACACAATTTCCAAATAAAACTATTCTTTTTTTTCTCGAAAAAAATAATCAATAAAGATTAAAAATTGTAGATTATACAGGTCAAGGATTTAGTTTTCAATGATTCTTTCAAATGATTAGGGTAAAAAAGAAACTTTCATCAATTTCAATACAAAACGACATTTTTCCTTCTCCATGTAATGCTTATATCTCTCTCTCTTAATGTTGAAATGTTCTCCCCTGGGATAGTCTTTCAAATGATTTACAATAGTATTTTGTGTGATTGTCCACATCAATCAAAATGATGCTTCTCCATCACACACTCACTGAGTCACTCAAATAGTCAAAATACTATTATTAAAAATTTAAAAGATACACCTCTCCTCGATTAATTTTCTTTTGAAATGGTAAACAGTTACTAAAAAAAAATTATAAAATATTCTTAATAATTTGCAGAGACAAAAAAAAACTTGTAGAACAGAAATAAAAGAAGAATTACTTGTCAAACGGCTGCACATTGTCGTATCTTGGCTCCCCTTTCTTACTACATCATCATCATCACACTCTAAATCTAAAGCTCACGATTTGAATCCTCCTTTGCTCTAATCATATCCACAGCTTGACGATTTTGTCAATTTTTTTTTTTAGCATCAATGCTATTTTTCACCTAGGCCTTTATATTGAGCAGCATTTTGAGATTGTGCGAGAAGATGTCAGATTTTCCGTCTGTCAGAACACCAGCACAACTTTTGCTGGATGTACTTAGGACTGGCACCATTTTTGGAGGCGTAGGTATCATCGTCCCCTTGGCCGTTGGCACCTTCCAGTGATCTGGGGGCCGCGGGAGTGCCGTGGGGGCGGGTGCCTCGTAGCACTTACTGCCGGCAAAATGTGAGAAATTGGGCGGTGAAGAGCTCATCATCTGGTGCTGACCGGTTGGTGTCACTGACTGGCTGGTCGGATTCTTTTGCCTAACTGGCGTAAAGTACAGTGTCGACTGACTTGCAAAGTACGTGACTCCGCTCGGTGATCTCTGACTACGAGACTTCCGCGCACTACCCTTACTTGGTGCCCCATTTGGCGTTGAAGTCGCAGAGGCACCGCCTCCTTTCTGCTGCTGCTGCTGCTGCTGATGATGATGTGGCGGACTAAATTGTCCACCACCGCTATAGCGATTTCCGCCACTGCTGGGTCTATTCTGCGAATTCGTCATTGTTTCTGTGGCTCCTCGTTTTGTACTCTCCTGTGAAGTCTTATCCTTTTTGTCCTTTATTTATTTTTTTCTTCCCAAAATTGTCAGGGTGGCAATTCACTCAATGAAAAATTCGGAATTGCCACTGAACATGTATAATATGTTACGCAGCTCCCTTAATAACTATTCTCCACGCGGTAGTAAAATTGGTGATTTGTTTCTTACACGAATAAGAAAAATGCAATGTGTGTTCCCTCCAGGTGATGTCCTATATTACCACGCAGTCGATATCAAAGAGAATTTTTCATGTTGTATGAACGTAAAAAAAACCGTAATGTACAGTAATCGTAAAAATAATATACAGTAGATTCTCGCTCAATCGGCTCTTTTTCCATCGGGCAAAACATTTTGTTGACAATATTCACGATCAATTATGAAGCTAATTCCATCAAATTCCCTGTAGTTCTTCCTATTTTATCGTGATTCTTTATAATTGAGCAATTTTTGTGGAATTTACAAAGTCTTTGACGCCCCAATCTATCGATAAACCGGATGACATTTTGCCCCAAATGCCCAATTGAGAGAGAGTCTACTGTAGTCACCTTATTTCTCATTTAGAGAAAATTAATAGCATTGTGGGTGTTTTCGATTTTTAAATATTTTTATCCTGTATAAGAAATATAATGCTTCTGTAATTTCACATAAAGAGTACATCTTTGTAGAATTTAAAAAAAAAAATGGAATATTTCGCGGTTTCATTAAATTATCATGAAAGTCAAATGAAGATCATTAAGATTAGGTGAATTCTTTTTTATATTCCAAAAAAAAAAATTAATATTATTACACTTAAAATCTATTATATTACTTTAATTGGAACACTCCTGAGTTCAAGTTCACGTGCGTAACCAGGTAAGTATTTGTCTGGTTACCGGTTAATATATTTTATAAAGATAATTTTGCATTACTGCTTAAAAGAAAAAGTGTCTCAGATTAAGGGCAGAATCACATTGACCGTGAAATGCTCACCGTATTTCGTTAATTTACGCATTTTCTTTGGAATTCTTACGCAAATTCTCGATTACCATATTACCTTATCTCACACTCGGTGATAATAACATAAGAAAATTGAAGATATAAAACAAAAATGCGATAAAAGGCGAGCAAAAAAAAACTGAACGATTAATTTCTCGTAGTTTTCTTTGCTCACCATTTATCGAAATTTCCTTTTCTTATCTTCAATTTTCTTATAATTATTAATTATGAGATAAGGTAATACGGTAATGGAAAATTTGCGTAAGAATTGCAATGAAAATGCGTAAATTAACGAAATACGGTGAGGCTACGGCGAGCATTTTATTGTTAATGTGATTCTGTCCTAAAGTGTAAAGCTCTAAACGCTCTAAATAGTATCAGGTTGATCCTGAAAGATATGTATAGTTCGGAAGATTTGGTGATATACTGTTTTAAGTTGTCACATTAGGAAAAAAATTTCATCAATATAACAAAGTGTTATTAATGAAACGAATAAATTTCTTTGTGGAGGCATTTTCTTCAGTAATTCTCTTCAATTTATTGAAGTTTTTATCAATTTTATTGAAGGTCCACGTATCCTTATTTTAGCTAATGCGTAGCCAGCTTTACACTGAGAGCTTTGAATCCGAGAATTGACGCTCTTTGCATAAATTTCCTTAACTGATAAATTTTACGGGTTAAACAATCTCGAGGATCAGCTTGAGTCCGTGTCCACATAATAAATTCTCTCACTTTTGGGCTAGAAAATTTTATTATTTTATGTTAGGGTTGTAAAGTACCGGGCAAGGGTTCCTAACATAACAGAAATTCTACTTCTCTAATTTCGTCTTACTAAATATCCTCTGATTACCCAATCAACGAAGGATGTATTTATGCCTGCCCTAATTTTCAAACGTTTAATTAAAAAAAATCTTTGTGGACTTTGAAAAAATGGTTAATGGGTTACAGTGCTAAAGGAAAACAATTATATTAAAATAAAGATTTCTCTAATGTTTGTTTTATTTTTTTTAGTCCTCTGGCCTACAAGTTGAAATAAAACTCACGTTATATCCTGGAAAATATTTTACCGTGAAATCTTCTTCTTCTGAACATCACACCAAATTTAATTTAGTTCGGTCCAATTTTTAAACCGAAAGAGTGGGATAGACTTATGCAAACCTTTTGAGGAAAAAAGAGAAGCGAATTTTTACTCTATGAAATTTTCCTGATCTAAAAGGTGTGCCGGACCCATAACATTCGACATTAGAATAGTTGAATAAGGCCAAATAATCCATGAGACTCTTAAAATTTAAAGCATTCGTTTGTTTAGTTGTTCATAAATCGGGAATGGTTTTGGTACACCTTTCATTTTCAAAGGTTTTGCATATACTTGTTACACCCTTTCGCTCTTAAAATTAGGCTGAACTAAATTGAATTTTGTGTGATGCTTAAAAGAAGAAAAGTACAAAAGACTGGGATAAACTTATGCAAAAAGTTTCGGAATTAATGGTACATGAATTTCGATTTGATGAAATTATTCTGATTTAAAAGCTGTCCGTCCGAAGCTATTAATGTTATAATTTTTATCTGAATGCCGTATAGATCTCAGATCTTGAAAGCTTTTACTTATTAGGGCCTTGCATAATTTTGAGAATGTAAAATATTGGATTAAAATAAAATTGCAAAACAATCGTGTATATACGTATAGACTTCATTATGTTGGGATATCATGATGGTGTTGTTGTTGTGAGGTGCTTCAACTCTTACAAAGTGGTAAAAATAAATTTAAGCTTTTTGCTTCGCAATCAAGTCTAAACTGAAATGGTGAAGTATCGAAAGATATGGGTGACTAGCGTAACTAGCTATGATGCCCAAAATCCGCGATCACAGTAGAGGCAAGGGGTTTATTTATTTATTTTATTTATTTCGATGTAACCGGGCTTTTATTGCCATTTTGTACATTGTGTAGTTTACAAGTTTATTATTCAGACGCTTCAATTATTTGCACCGGGCGGGACTCGAACTCACAACTGTGACAGTCGAGCCAAGGGTCACACCGCCCAAAAGCCGAACGCTCTTACTAATTGCACCACGGAAAATGGATAAATGTTCTACCCTTTGGAGACGAGTGGATTAAAAATTGGCAGTCAGAAAAAATGATTCTTTTCTACTAAATTTTTAGACATAACTTGAGATAACCGTATGGATTTATTTATTGGGTCATTCGAGGCCCAATGGTCCTTAAAGGGTTACGGACGAGTAGGTCACAAAAGACAATCCTTCTGAATATGCAGAGAAAAAATTATACGGCTCTCAAAATTAAGATGTATAAAAAAATGCAAAATTTCAAAAAAGATTTCAGTGAGGGGAAAATGATCTGTTACATATTGAATCTAGATATAGATAGATATATAGATAATTGTATTCATCAACAAAGTTTTCGAAGTACAGTTTCGTTTTAATGAGATCCCGGTTAGTTTTCAGCGTCCACCGTCATCTTAGCGTTGGTGACCAACCTCCAGAGCAAGGCGGTGGAACGCAGCTCTTTCTCAGGTTGTACATGCCAGTCATGTAAGAACATCTTAGAATTTTTTGAATACACAAAATCTCAATAAAAGAATAAAAAACTAAAAGAGAAAATTCTGCTCGACATCGAAATAGATCAGAGATTGTTTAGAGAAATTTATGATCTTATGCCCTAGACACACTTACGACTTAAGCCGAGAGACGACTTAGTGGAAAATGATGGAAATGTGGTTTAACGATTATTTCCAATACAATTACTCTAAGCCGTCTCTCGGCTAATCCTCATGTCTGTCAAGGCCCTTAAGGAACTGGGCTAAGCCTATAAGCTGAAGACCGATACTCAAGACATTTTTTGGAACTTGATGTTTAAAGGATGAGTAATCAAAGTGCTATTCCAATGAAAATTTATAATTTTTTAGCACTGTAATGTTTTCAAAAATTTATAATTGAAGGATATGATTTATATTATAGAAAAATAAAGTTTATTGTAGATATTTTTTAAAAGATATATTTTTATTTTTACGATTCCACATGAGTATATGAGTCGCAATTTTTTTCAATTTTTAAAAATATTGAATTTAAACCTTTTATAAGTGGAAATACAGGATTTTTTTTTGTGACTGATTCTATTATTTTTACGACAACTGTAATATCTATTTTTTTTAAATTATCTTTTTTTCTCACCTTTTTGTTTGCTCTGGATCACACAATTTTAGTTGCTACACAATGATCTTTATGATAAGTGCGGGTGGTATTTTCCAGTGTTTTTTTCTTTACCGAAATAGAATGAAATTTTATCACAGAACAAAACACCGTTGATTGCTGGATCCAAAACAACACCATTTGTGTCTCTCGTTTGAATTTTTCTGCATTGAACAGCGCAACGCAGCGGCGGGAAACTGTACTACGACAAATGTTGTGTCGTAGAAATGGAGAGGGGGTAAAAGAGAAATTTTCTTTCTTTCAAAAAAATGAACTTTTTTTTCAGACAGAAAACTCTTTTTTTTGCCAAATGAAACCACTATTTCTGCACTATTGTCCAATCCCTAATAGTAATCAGTCCACTGAGACACTGTTTTAAGGGGCCAAAAGAGACTTTAGGGTGCTCTTTTGCGTATCACACAGAAACTGCGTCTCAAACACAAGCTTCGAAGAGAAAATTTAAAACAAGATGGCCGCTTCGTTGCAAACAAAGAACAATGGAGATTTATTGCGTTTCAATGCTCTCTGGGGGGAATTTTTTGCTGCTAACTTTTGTCTCTTGTTGGATTTTGGGTCTTCAAATCACTCACTTTTAGCACAAAGACAAGAAATTCGATCAATTATTAATTATACCATCACAATTAGTAACCATCAAATTTTCGTCAAATGGCTGCAGAGAAAATATCGTCTTTGCCTGTAAATTTTTTGCAAAGATTTATAAGCTACGCCGTCTTTCCACTTTTTAAAAGTCCAAACGATCAATGCTGGGTTGTTCTTATAGCCACTGTCCTATATTGTTAAAATTTCCTCTTTTCTCTCTGCTCCAAAACTCTTCCAAAAAGGAGAATTTTCTTCCTTCCACACGTCCTCTACTTACGGCTATTTCCGTTTGACTGAGGGTAAAACATCGGCGGATTGAAGGGGAAATTTTTCAGTAGAGTAAAAAAGGAGGGGAAAATGCCTGCAGATCTAAATGTGAAATCTGCAGGCGAATGTGCTGCCATCTGCATATGTGTTTCATCTGGCAATACAGTGTAGTGCGCTCTTGAAGAAAAACACAAAGGCTGAGGTGGTCTTGCAATTTTGGGCTTTTTCACCTGAAAAACTCGAGCAGTGTGTGCTGAAAAGTGTGGAAAAATGCTCAAAAGTGCTTTCTAGAGAGGTTTGTGATACACCAATGATGTTCTAGAGAGGTGAATTGTGTGAAAATTGATGGGAAATTAGTACACATCGAGTCAGCGATCAATATAAAGTGCAAATAGGAGTGTGTGCGAGTCATATTGCATAAAGAGTGTGTGTTGCGAGACGTAAGTAGTGTGGAAATGTGCGTAGATTTTGTAAGTGTGTGTGTGAATGAATGATGGGGAGCCTCAGCAGCTGCCACGGAAAAAAATACCTTCAATTTTTCCTAGTAAAATCCCATCGCAAAATAATTCATTTTGCCCAGAAATTGTATGAGTCCAATGACAAAATTACGCCTGGATATGGGGGAGGCTCCCGTTCAAAATCCGGAAGTCTCGAGCTGAAAATGCCCATGAGCAATGGCGCTGTGTGCAAAAAATGGGGTGGGGTTTGATGTTTATTTCATACCGTCGTCGTAGTCCAAAGAAAGTGATTTCACGTCGTAGAGTGAAATGGATCAATAGCAAAAATTTCGTTTTTACTTAATGCCACGAGCATAAATTACCATGCATCATCTTTACTCTCTCTTCCCCAAAAAGCACCCACACGATGTTCCATGGAGCAAAATTTTCTGTTCACAATTTGTTGGACAGAAAATGGCGACCCTGATTGTGTAGGAACGGAACAAA
The DNA here is from genome assembly GCF_024763615.1 of Phlebotomus papatasi. Lineage (NCBI taxonomy): Eukaryota > Metazoa > Arthropoda > Insecta > Diptera > Psychodidae > Phlebotomus > Phlebotomus papatasi. Next base: position 57,424,313 of record NC_077222.1, read on the forward strand.
AAAAAAAACAAGAGGCCCCATCAGCAATCTCAGCTGTTTTTGCCCAATGATTCCAACTCTCTGGGCGAGACAATAAACATTACAGTAAGTGTCTACACCCGAACACATCCTCCATCGGAGTGACCTTTTGCAAAAAAAAAAAATTGTTCAGTCTCTGTGCAAAATCCATGGGAAGTCAATTTTCAGTTGCTATTTGCATTTTTACCAAATTCACTTCCTACCGTGAAAATCCCAAGGAAGCCTTTTTCCCAGCGGTCTCCGCTGTCTGAAGAAAATCCCAGCTATTGTATTTCCGGGAAGCTGGTCACTCCAAGGGCTTCATCTGGTTTTCCAGAGAGTGCTACGCAATTCCGATGCCCATCTGTGTTTGTGGTTCGTGTGAAAGTACAGCATACTTATTTTTGAGAGATTTCTCGCTGAGGAGGCTATTTGGGTAGTCTTTTTTGGCTTTGGCCAAGTTGTTGAGAAAGCAATTGGCACGGAGTTTGGGTGAGAAGAATTTGCGAGGAACACAAATTTTCAGCACAGTGTGTGTAAAAACTGTAAACAATGGGAAAGTGCTGAGGAACATCAGCACATTCCGAGTTATAATCTTTATATTTTGAAAAAGACTCAAATGACGGAATCACGGGCTGTTTTTTTAGTTCGAAAAATCCTATTATTAGAGAATGGCAAGTCCTATAAAAAAAATTAAAGTCCCAAGGACATGTTTTTGAAGACTTAAATTCAAGAGAAAATTTATGTAATTTTGTTAACCCTAAATGGCCTTAGAGCACAAATAGACTCAAGCTGATCCTCGAAAATATTTTGCCAGTAATATTTGGTAGTGAATGAAATAAATAATATCGCTCCTTGGAAATTACAAGGGGTCAACTCACTTTTTTGCGATTTTGAGATTCTAATGCACTTAAAAAGACAATTTAATAAATTTTCAGATGATATAGGGTAAGTGTGCCAAATTTCGGCATAGTTGCATATAACCACCGAAGTCCTAAGTTTGAAATGCATTATTTTTAATTCATATTGATATTTTTTGTTACTTCCTTTTCGGGAGGGTTGTGTGGAACCTTGAAAACTAGTTTATCATCTTTGTTTTCTTTAAATCACTTCCTAAAATATTGAAAAATTATTAAAAATATAGACATTGCTTTGGGTCGTATTCCGGCCACTTTGTGTGGAATACCGGCCAACTTTTTTCTGACCGCCTTTTGTGACGCAACGGATAGAAAATTTCAAAACGTCAAACGGAACGAGTTTAATATTTAGTTTAATACGTTTATATGACCAACAAGCCCTGAGATCTTCCGTGTAATTTGTCCTGAAAACCTGAAGAGTAGCATCTCAAATTTACGCGCAGATTCCCGTAGCAATTTGCCCTTCCTGAACTTTTCCAAGGCCTTTTCCACATCATCTTTTTCATAGAAGCGATGGTGTTTTTCTCTCGACATTGTAGAACTCAGAAATTGAAAAAAAAAACATAAAATGGATAAGAAATTTAGGAAAGCAAAAGATGTTGCCGGAATAGGCAACATTTCCTCACCGGAGAGACGCTCACAAAGTATATACTTGTTTACGCGAAATAAAGGATCCAGTTGGGAAATTTAACCCGAAATTTAAAGATTGATTCACTATTAACATAAACAGAAACAATCTTTAATGAAAATTAATCAATTTTCATGAAAAATACAGAAGGAAAACCTTCTGCACTTCACCATAAATCACAAGACTGCTAGAAACACAATCGATCTGTCACATTTTTTGTAAGACTCTTTCCATACTGAGTTTTTACAACGCAATTTAAATTCAAATTATACCTAAAATTTAATGGTCTTTGTGTTAATACATCCTACAATGAATAAATATTTGAAAGCAAAATGAATTCATTGACTATTCGAAGATTACATACATAATTTTAATTAATTTATTTGCATTGCCGAAATTACACACAAAGTGGCCGAAATTAGAAGCTGGCCGAAATTTGGTACACTTCCCCTAAGTCATTAAATTTCGTTATTAGAAAAGTTTTTCAAAATTTTAATCTTTTTGAATACTTGCATAATTTTGTTTGAAATAAAGGGGCACAAAATATATCCATTGTTAAAATTTTTGTGAAACAGGGGACTAACTCAAGCAAGTTGACTTGTCATTCTAATTTCAGCAAAGTTTGCACATCATTTAGAACGACAAGGAGCTAACTCATTAAAAAACATGTTTTAAAAGGTAAAAATATAAAAGTTTCAATGTTTATATTAATGCTCATACAAATAGAAAAGAAATAAATTGTTTTTGTTCAGTCATTAAATTGAGATACTTATTTACACAAAGTTGAATCTTTCATGCTGTTTCCTGAAAAATGGCCGAAAAATAGTTGGCCCCTTGTAATTTCCAAGGAGCGATATGTAAATGGTTTCTAAACGATGATCCTATGGTTCTTGAGACACTTACGACTTAAGCCGAAAGATGACTTCACGTAATTATATTCAAAAAAAAAAAAAATAACATTACATTTCCATCAGTTTCTGACCAATCTGTCTTCCGGCTTATGGCCTATACGCATTAGAGAAATTTATGTCCATATTAAAGAGTTTTTCCTACACAAGAATAGGGAATTTGCTTCAAGATGCACATAAATTTTTCTAGTGTGTAAAGGCCATTAAGCCAAAAAACGGCTTAGTTAGTGGGAAATTGATAGAAATTTAGTCATGTCATTATTTTGATTATAGTTACTCTTAAGACATCTCTCGGCTTAAGTCGTAAGAATGTATAAACACATAAGTTTTCAGTGTATTACAGTTTGGGATTAATCTTTGCAACGAAATTTTACTGGCTAAATATTGGGAGACGACTTAGTGGAAAATGATGGAAATGTAATTTGACAATTATTTCTAAACTAATTACTCTAAGCCGTCTCTCGGCTAATCCTCAGGTCTGTCAAGGCCCTTAGGGCCCAAACAGACTCAGGCCGATCCTCAAGTATATTTAGTCTGTAAAACTTGACAATAAAGGATTATGTAATGAAAATTTATAAAAAGGAACTCTAACTGGATGTTCCTAAGCCCTAAGTGTATGACAGTTTAAGATAAATCTTTACTGGCAAATTTACAGGCTAAATATTCTCGAGGATCAGCCTGAGTCTATTTGGGCCCTTACACAGGTTTCAGACTGGAGGATTAGCTCAGTTCCTAAAATTCTCGACCAGCAATTTTAATGCATATTTGCAGATACAGTGGCACCTCGATAGAGTCAATCTCCAATAGAGTCAACAGCTATTTTTCACTCTACTCTACGGACTTCGATAGAGTCAACTTGGATCCAAATTGACTCAGATCAACAGAGTCAACAGGCCTGGAAATAATTACTTGACTCTATCGAGGTCCCACTGTATTTCCAAAAATTTTGCGTGACAAGGAAAAAGATAAGAAAATTCACATGACTAAACCTTATGTCTGAATACCGTGTAAGGGCAGAATCACATTAACAGTAAAATACTCACCGTATTTCGTTAATTTAGGCATTTTCATTGCAATTCTTACGCATATTCTCTATTACCGTATTACCTTATCTCATACTCAGTGGCACTAGGTGAGAATAATATAAGAAAATTGAAGAAATTTAACGAAAATTCGAAAAACGGTGAGCAAAGAAAAACTGTACGAGAAATTATTTGTACAGTTTTTTTGCTCACCGTTTATCGAATTTTCGTTTTATTTCTTCAATTTTTTATATTATTTTCACCTAGTGCCACCGAGTATGAGATAAGTAATACGGTAATAGAAAATTTGCTTATGAATTACAAGAAAATGCGTAAATTAACGAAATGCGGTGAGTACGGCGAGCGTTTTATTGTCAATGTGATTCTGCCCTAAAGTGTAAAGCTCTTCTAAACGCTCTAAATAGTATCAGGTTGATCCTGAAAGATATGTAGTTCGGAAGATTTGGTGATTACTGTTTTATGCTGTCACATTAGGAAAAAATTTCATCAATATAACAAAGTGTTATTAATGAAACGAATAAATTTCTCTGTGGAGGCATTTTCATCAGTAATTCTCTTCAATTTATTGAAGTTTTTATCAATTTTATTGAAGGTCCACGTATCCTTATTTTAGCTAATGCGTAGCCAGCTTTACAATGAGAGCTTTGAATCCGAGAATTGACGCTCTTTGCATAAATCTTTCGTTAAAATGCGAGTTCTTCCTATCTTCTAATAGAAAATGTTTGTTTTTTTTTGACTTCGTATAAATCCACAGTAGACTCTCGCAAATTCGGCTCTTTTAAGATTGGGATACTTTTTAATTCGGGCAGTGGTTACATTTAAAAAAAAAGGTTGTCATTTTTCAAGTTTGATTATGATTATCAAATGAATCAAATATGCTCAAATTTGGCATGGTTTGTCTTAGTTTTGATGTGATTTTGCATTATTGAGGGATTTTCATGCAATTTACGATATATATGAGTGTGTAAACTCAATATCTATATGAACATGAATAAGAAATCGTTGCATTTCAAAAAGTTTGTCGCCCGAATTTCTGTCTAATTCGGCTGACATTTCGGTCCCACATGCCCGAATTTGAGAGAGTCTACTGTACTAGTAACACTGTCTACTTCTTCAAATGATTTTTTTGTAAGTGGCCTCAGAAAATCTCCAATTCCAACACCTGCATTTTTAAAAGAAAAAAAAAAAGAATTTCAGAAAAATTGTTAAAATGTAGGGAAAAGTGCCAATGCTTTGTAATGCCCATATTTCATAATAACTCAATTTATACTCTCAAAGCTGTGATTCATGGTAATATATCTGAATATCTAGTTCTACCTCTCTTTTGTTAAAATTGGGAGCCTTGCCCATTTAGGTGAGATTCTTAACAAAATCTCACCTACTTTTTCTTTCTATTACTAAACTTTAGGTCTGACGGGCTATGCATAATTTCAGCTAACTAAATAAAACTTTAAATTTTAAAATTGGAAAACATTATAAAAGTAAAACAAGTCAAAATTTTTATGATGTCGTGTTGATAAATTTCACTCCTCATTTCTCAATATCCTGAAGTGACGGAGGATGATCTTCAGGCGTAGGCTGCTAACCTAGAAGTCCTAAGCCCGTGACCCCTAATAGGGATAAGCAGTTGAAAATGATAATGATGATTTCGCAATATTGATGAAAATATTTAGAAAAAAAATATTGATCCTAATACCAAACATAAATCGGGTTCCTCATTTTGTATGTGTGTTGTCCATCCATATCTTAAATATCATTTTTTTTTAATATTCACGGAAGACTTATGTATGTATATGAATAAGTTTATTTTAACATTTCTTTTTAGATTAATCCATTTTGATCCCTTCTCTACGATAGGGGGCAATGGGTCACCTTTGAATTGGGGCAGCTTTAAAATTGGGCTTTATTCTCTTATTTTTAAATGAAACTGTGTCTTATTATCATATAATTTAGCTAAATTTAAATTACATTGTAATAAGGATCAATTCCATTATTCAAGTATTGAATAGTAGGAAAACCCAATTTTAGAGCTGCCCCACTTCCCCGAACTTTTCATAAATTTCGATTTTCTTCTAATAGTCTCATTCCTCATATCAATCTCATTTTCAAAATATGCTATAGAGAGAAAAGCGCGCTTCGAACAACTCATTTTTTTCTATGTCATAATGGATTTGACCCAGGGTTATTTTCTAGAAATTTGAGGCATTGGACTGACGATTAATGTGTAATTATTAATAGGTCAAATTATTTAAAACACGTATTGAAAAAAAAACTCAGTTGTTCGAAGCTATAGTCGTCCGAAGGTAGCACACTTTCTCCTACGTTTCTTTTAAATCTTCTACTGGTGTTAAAATTGCGTTTGTCCGATTGAATTCAGCTATTTCACATAAAGCATATGCTTCCTACCGTTTTCCAAGATAAGTCAATATTTTCTGAATATTAACTATTCATTTTATACTGTTGCAAAACTGTTAGAACATCTCTACATTTCAATTCAACATTACGTTGTGCTTTTTCTGGAATCTACGTTCAGCTTTTGTTTTCTGAAAGCTACTTCAAGCTGCCTCTGAGTGCTCGAGTAACCTTCAAGCTCACTCACAACAAAATCCCAGATAAAGAAATGATTATTCCGTCGTATAAATTGCTTTTACTTGTGGTTTGGGTCACAAGATATTGTTCCTATATAAGTGCCAGGGTCTTACAATTTAACTCAATATTGTGGACAAATTTTATTGCAGTTTTAAAATTTTTCAAACTGGCTTTTTTTTTGTATCTTGAATGTAGGGGGAGGCTTTGAACTTTCGCACACAAAAATGATGTTCAAGTTCAGTGATTTTTTCTGACTACCATGCAAACCGTATGGATTCTCCAACTATGCCAAAAAAATGTCTTACTTATAAGGTTCATAATCCCACCAAACAAAATCCCAGGAAATCCTTAGATTTTCCTCCAGAGGAAAATGAAAATTGAATGGTGATTTGTCCGATAGATGAATCAAGTTTCTATTATCGCACACGATTCACGCCATCATTGAACACCCCATTTTCACCGTAAATTTTGCACCGGACACTAAAAGTTGCACATCATTGTTTAAAGGGAACTCTAATCTACTTGATTAAACCATTTTTATAAGAAATAAAACATTTTAATATCACTTTTTTGGAACTTTTATGAGAGATGTTTTATTGACATTAAAAACCATTTTTTTGCTTGATTCTACGAGAATTTCACTCCGGAAACGGTTAAATCTGATGAATACTTTCTTGAAAAGTCCAAATATCACCAAATTTACACGAATCAATAAGTTTTTAAAGCTAAAAATTGACTAAAACTTTGCAAGCGAGAAGACCACACAAGATTCCACCATTCCTCCACGGAGCCGGATATGCACAAAAACCTTTGAATGCGCATCATTGAAGATTTCCCTGTTCCTGCAGCTGCAGGAATCGGGATTTAGCACAGATATTGAGCTTCAGCAGGTGAACAAGCTAAAATTTTCACAAAACATCTTCTTACGGACAATTTCTTTTCTTTGACATGAAAAACAACACAATAGTGAGGTTATGTCAAAGATTGTCAAAAACCAGTTGTAAACTGTGTGAGCTTATTGTAGATGTGATTCTTTCATTGCACATTCAGTTTGTGCAAGCTTGAAAAATATTTTTATATCAAAGAAATGCAAAATTGCTTAATAATTACTCAACTGCAACCTATTTGAGTCAAATTACTTCTTGTTTATCAACTTTACGATTTTTAAGTTTTCCTTTTTAGTGGTGGATCAAATCGGTAGATTACAATAGATGTGAATATGAGGGATCGCATCTAAAATGAAGTTTCTTGGAAAATGTGAGAGAAGCCATGTCTTCTATGTGCGATCGATGAATCTGAGTCAAGTTTGTGAATTTTGTTCCACCCACAAAAAGTGCCTGTTCAGCCTAAAAGATTTTTACTTAAATCTGATTCCTAATAACCCTTCTACCCTGTGTGATAGTAGTTTTTCAGAAAAGTGATATTAATTGTGCACAATCGTATGAAATATTGCACAGCAAAATTACAGTTTTGGACCTGTTTTTAATTTTTGTTTCCTAAAACTAGGGGAAAAGGATTAGACTCCCAATTTTTTCAGGAAAGGTGTGATTTAAGACTAGCTACTAAAATATATAGCCATCAGTGAAAGTTATAAAGTAATACCGGAGAAATTCGAAGTGTCCGATGGTAGCGTATGTGCGAAACATCAAAGCCTCCCCCTACGTTCACCTTCTTTGGTATAATAAATGTGAGCAAAAATATTAAGATAAAAGGAATGACGTAAATTTCAACAATTTCAATAATATTTTCACAATTGTTTTTTTTTTTTTTTTCAAGTAAATATATTACAATTTTATTATTGTCAACCTAAATACGAAAGAGACTATTCGAGACACTTCTGAGAATAGCAATATTTACACCACACGATATTATTAATAATTCTTTTGCGGATATTTTGAGTTTAGTTTGCTGTTTAACTCCTCGCTAAATTCTCCAAATATTTATCATTCGACATGAGTGCGGTAATTCCTTTTCGTGATATTTTCTGCAAATATTCGGTTAGTTACCTTAAAGAAGTGTATGACTTTTTTTTTAAAGTTATGTTATTCCTTGAAACTTTGGCCGAAGTTACACAAAAAACAATTCAATTGTATTAAAAAAAAAATCAAAAATTCGTTTCTCTGCCAAGTTTCAGTGTAATAATTTGAGTGTATTTTTTTTGTTGTACTTTTTGCGTTCATTGTGATTTTGCTGAAAAAAAATATCCTCAACTGGCAGTGTCGTTTTTGTCTTCTTGGCTGATTTTTTAATGACGCAAAAATGAAGACGAAAAAAAAATGCGAGACAACCTTAAGCCACACGAGTCAAAGAACACAGAGAGAGGCAAAAATTGGAGGAGAGTTAAAGTTATGCGATCCGTTGGTAAAATATTGCCACTATCGTGATTTCCCAAGGAGAAGTAGTAGTAGGGTAGCGGCATTACTTATGGCCATATTAAGGACATATTTGCTCACAGCTTCTTTTCTTTTTGACTATATAAGATAAAATTTTAATTGTAATTTCTTTAAAGTACCTCCTTTCGATATATCACGGTGAATGTATTAGGAAATTTCCTTAAGCCTCAGAAAAAGTATGATTTTTCCCAAAATGTAAAATTCATAACTTATGGCCACTTTTACGAACTTATGGCCGCTCGTGGAATGACTTATGGCCACAATGTAAAATGATGCAAAATAAACTTAGAAATAAAATATTTTAAGTGCAAAAGAAAAGAAAAAGATTTTAGGTAGTTTCATAAATTTTTATTATTTTTTTTCTTAAGTTTTTATAGTTTTTACTCATGATTGTAGCATTGCACTATTAATTGCTTGTCATCCTTCTATTCACTGAGGCCCGCCATCCGTTTTTTATAATGAAAAATGCATATTTGACTGCATGAAAAACCCACCTCATAATTCCCTCTGTCTCCATTTGTAAGGGCATTGCGAAAGCCTTCGTGGTCTGATATTTCTTCCGGATCCTTTCCGAAGATTTTATTGAGGAGAGTTGTGAGAGGCATGTGATACACGTGAAATACTCTGGTCGCGGTCATTGCATTATCAATGCCTCTTAATGCCTGTGAGTTGAATATTGAGGCTCTTTTTTGTTTCTTTATATTTATTTACTGGTATCATTGTCCTAAAATAGTGAAAAAAAAGGTTAGGTTATCTGTAACAAACTACAAATTCATGAGATAAATGTGCAACTCTCGAGGAATCTTGAAATCAGATTTTACACTACATTTATTTATAAACTATTTTATATTACAATTTCATTACTTACCTTAAATTTCATTAAATGTTTGCCAGAAAACACCGAATTATTGAATAAAAACAATACAATTGACAACTCTCCAAATCAAAATAGTGTCACATATGGTGTGAGGGCGCCACACGTTGAATACCGTGGCCACAAGTCCGTAATCCTATCAATTTGGTCATAACTTATGGCCTCATCTTAATTTTATATTTGTTGTTTAAAAACTTATCAAAATTTAATAGTAAAAGAACATATAGTTATTAAGGAAAGAAGTTTTGAAAAATAGTACTAAATATTTTCGATTGAACATACAATATTTAATTGTTAAAATTTTTGAGATCGTTAGTAAATTTCTTAACGATTTGACGTATTAGGTGAGATTCTTAACAATCTCACCTACTATAATCCTAACAAAATTTCATGTCGTCCGATCGACCTCAAACTTGGCCAAAATGTGTTTCGCCACTTCCTGATTCCGAATATATATGTGGCTATTTTACGTTCCCGGCCGGCCGGCCGGCCGCTCTTTGGAGCTTAATAGCTCCTAAACTAAAAAAGATATCGACTTGCGGTTTTCGGCAAAGGTTATATATCGGATGAAAATTGCAACTTGGTGCATTGACCCCCCCACCCCCCACCCCTCCTTCCGCCATTTTGAAGACCCCCTTTTTTTGTTTTCTCAATAGCTCCGTCCCTATGGCATCGAGCGGACTCAAATTTTAGTATGTTATAACGAGGCCTTAGAGCTTTCCATCAATACCAAACTTAAGGTCCCCCGACCCCCCTGACCCGAGCTATAAGGGTCCAAAAAAAATTTCTTAAAATGGCCATAACTCCGGTTCTAATTGTCAGAATTTAAAAAGTGAGGGCTTTTTGGAAAGCTCTCGTGAAATGCCACTTTCCCTTCTAACATCGCAAATTCATAAAACCACCGCTAGGGGCGCTATTATTAAAAAGAAAATTTTTAAATCTTATAAGTTAAATAACTCAAAAATTCCATTGTGCATCGGGCTGAAATTTTAGTATGTTGTAGCCGTTGATTATACCTATCAAACAAAAAAACCTTAAGTCGATCCATAACCCCTGACCCGAGCTATAAGGGGTCAAAGTTCGAACATTGACCGGCCTCTATCTCCGGTTCTAACTAACATAGCGACCTAAATTTTACCTTTTTGGTTTCGTCTCGATGAGCACTTTCAGATGGAAGTTCAAAAAGTCACCACAGGTGGCGCTGTGATAGCGTCAAAATTCATCGAAATTCAAAGTAACTTTTGTCAAAAACTGCATTGTGCAAGTTAATGAAATTTTAGTATGTTGTAGTCCAGTCTAAGACGTTTCCAAAATGGTGCGTATGTGCGCTGTGGTTTCAATAGAACCGGAGATATGAGGGGTCAAAGTTCACGAAATTCAAAAAATCATATCTGCGGTTCTATGTGACCGATTTTGATGAATGAGGGCTTAAACGAAAGATCTCACCAAATGCTACAACTTTCTAGAATATTTGAACTTCGTGGGACCAACACCAGGGGCGCCACAGTCGAAAAACCAATTTCAATATCACATAACCTCAATTATCTCGACTGTCGCTGAACCGATTTTGATGATTACTTCAACATAATTGTAGAGCACATTTGTCTCTACATTTCGTCCATACATCATTTTCCGCTCAGACTACGCTATCACTCAGATTTTGCCGTTTAAGTGTGAAAAAATTGATTTTTCAAATAATAACGCTTTGAAATCACTCAGATGCCAATTTGACTGCCTCTACTCCACCGAGACACTTAAAATAGGGGTTTAAATGGAAAGTCCCGCAAATTACAACAATTCTTTGATTTAGTTGAAGTTCAACAAATGAACACTTGGGGCACTCTGGATGAAAAAACGAGTTAAGAAACAAAAAACCTCGCTTATCTTGGCTTCTGAGTAGTCGATGAGTTCAAGTTCTACGGCAAAATTATAGAGAATATTCTGGTCTACATTTCACCCATATAACACTTTTCTGTCAGTTCATCCAAATCCTTGACATTTTGGTTCAAATACAAAACTTGTATAATTTCACGAATTTGATTCAAGATAACTGAATGGCGTCTCCCTACTTCAGCATCAAATCGAATTTGCATGCACTCCGAGTTAGCTCACGTTAAGAATCTCACCTACATAAGCCGGTTAGGATTATCTGTCCCTTTTTAATCGTAATCCGCATCAGTAAAATATTTTCCTTAAATTTTTTATTATTGTACCGAAATATTAAAGTAAGTCAATTTAAAATTTTCATTTAATGATAGCACATCAAATATTGGTAATTTTGTGGTTCTTTGAAATCATCTTGTGAGAAAAAATTGAAGATTTTTTGCGAAGAGGCCGCAAGTATAGACTGGCTATAAGTAATGCCACCACCCTATATATTTTTTTTCACGACTGCACATTATTACAAACCATGGAGTGTGAACTGCCACAAGTCTCATGGTGAGATTCATAAGACGAGAAGGATGATTGTGATCTACTTGGATGGAGATAATTTTTTTTTGTCTGTGTGTCTTTTGAGTTAAAAGAAGTTTATCTGGGTCCAATATTTCAGGCAGAGAGATGAGTTTAGCTTATTTTCTGCAAATATCTCTTGGAGTGCAAAATGTGAAATCTAAACTAAAAAAAAAGACACTATAGATGTTAAAAAAAAGAGTCAGTTGGAATGGTCGCGGCGCCAAATCCAATGAGAGATATTACTTTCACTTGGGGGCAAAATGCTGGAATTGCGTGCTGAATGAGTAACAACAAGAGTGTATCATAGCATTTTGTGTATTTTGATGTAAATGTGCCTTCCAAAAGAGCTAAAAAAAAAATAGATTCAATTTTTTTCAACATCTCCCATTTGTCTGTGAAACAATCAAAAACCTATTTTTTTGCATACTATTCTCTTTTGTCACTTACGTAATGTCTTTCCTGTGTGATTTTACTTTTTGCTGGTTCTTTATTTATTTATTTTTTTTGCAAATACATGGGCAAATGATGTTATTGTACTATTTCTTTTCTTTTCATTTCAGAGTAATCTAAGCGGGTGGTTTAATTGACGAAAAAAAAACAAGACGTTTGTGAAGAAAGACAAAATATGAATTCCAATCATACGGGATCATCTAGGCGTCCATATTCACGTGGGGCTGCACCTAGAAATCGTTCCAGAATACCATTTTCATCCCACCCTCACTCGCAACGCAACCATAGTCATGGCCAGTGGTATAAAGACATGGAGCCGTGCTACAATCACGGGTGAGACCAATATACACAATGATATATTTTGTGCTAAAGAATAATAATAACTTTATACTTGGCCACACTGGATCATTTTCCTCGTTCTTTGTTCAATATGTGAGAGCGCTGGTGAGCAGCAATCTCGCACTGAAATTGTTTAGGACTCTGTGAGAGGACTTTCAATTGCTCGGTTTATATTGTATTCACAAAAGAACTCTCACTGACTCTGCGTAGAGGAAGTAATACTATTCAACTGCATCAATGGAGTTGAAATGATTAAAGTGACTTTTGGCACTATCGCCTTTAATTTCTTGAATTTAACTAAATTCAACTGAAAAAAATTATTTAAAGATCAAAGCATGGATTTTTTTTTAAAGAAAAATTTATCAATCTCTCATTCTTATCATAAATATGGTAAAAAGTTGTTTGTTCCTTCAACTTTTTATAATATCTATACACTCTAAAAAAAATATTCATCAATATTTAGGATATTGAAACATGCTGTATAAGAAAAATACAATAAATAGAAATAACCAATATTGACTGTGTATAAAAATCTTAATCTATAAAAAGGCTCTAACTCGTAACTTAGATGATACACCCAAAAAATAAATAACTTTCGCATTATTTACTGTTCACCGGATTTCAATCAATTTGCACCGATTCATAAATCACTCAAAAGATTGCCCAAAATAGTTTTTGGAGTAATAAAATTGATTTTCGGACAAAAATTACTTATCGGTTCATAACCGGTTAATTACTGGTTCACAAATGACTTGAATCACTTTATAAATTACACAAAACATTGCCCAAAATATCCTAGACGTCATATAATTGAATTTCGGATAAAAATAGTTATCAGTTATGAACCGGTTCATCATCGGTTCATAACCGATTGAAATTGGCTTCAGTTTGTCAGATTTACAACGTGCAAGACCTTTACAACGAGCCCAAAAATGATACGATTTATCGATAAATACGCTATCTAGAACTTTTTTAACATTTGACCTTCACAAACCGTTATTAGGAATGATCGAATAGTATTTTCGTGGACGAAATATGCACCTGAACAACCTCAAAAACATATTCAAAAATGAAAACAATCGCACTGCGCGTATTCGAGCAATCCCAAAAATTATGGTTTTATCTATAACCGTTTGAGCTCTAGGCGTGATAACGGGTGAATGCACAGACGGACAGCGTTTCGTCAAAAAACTCGAAACTTCAGATTTCCAAAATTCTATCAAAATACGACTTCTTGGGGGATAAGGAGTTGAAATATTTGAGTTGAAATATTTATTTGAGTTGAAATATTTGAGTTGAAATATTTATTTGAGTTGAAATATTTGAGTTGAAATATTTATTTGAGTTGAAATATTTCGTCAGTTAAATCAGCATTTATCGTAACTTCATTTTTGCGATTTTGAGATATATACATATTTGGAATCAGCGTAATTTTGTTTATTAAACACACTTGTGAAAAAGAAACTTTTATAATCCCAATAAAAATTATTTTAAACAAAAATTATCGTAAGTGCCCTTAATTAAGAAAAATTTATCAGAATTTGTCGTAACTTCCATTTTTGGGGAAGTTACGACAAATTTCCATACAAAATTTTCAATAATCAGAATTTGCCGTAACTTCTTTTGCTCACTTGCGTGGCTTGTAATTTGCAGCAAAATTGCAATATTTCTCAATAAAACGTTTATACACTCTTCCAAATATCGAAAGACAGTGCGAATATTGTAACATGAAATCTTTTTAATTCAATATTTGCAAGAAAAAAGTGAGAAAAAATCCCTACCCATCTGTCATTGAATTCAAAACAAAACAAGCGACACGTGGCGCACAAAGTTTATTCAATAAAACTTATGAAATAAAAGCTTTTAAGGACAGTGATAACAGTATTATTGACTAATGCAGTCAAAAAAGGCGCTTATTATCACTAGAATAATTCAAATTGATATAATGCATTTTAGAAAATTGTCGTAACTTCCAGAATCTCCATACGTTGGAAGTTACGGCTTTATAAACGATGGAAGTTACGATAAAATATTATTGTGTTTCTTCTAACATATATCTCAATATCTCAGCTTTTAAATAATTTTATGAAGATTTTCTCGAGTTAACTTACAGTTTATTAGTGCCACTTTTATTATTTTGACTCAAAAGTATCGCATTCGGGTCTCATTTTTAAGAAAAATAATATGAAAAGATCTCAGTCTGGAAAATATAGCGTGGGCGATAGCATATCCCAATTCAGCGTTTTAATGTTGGTTTGGACTATAGAAGTGCTATATCATGGCACGTAGTCACGTGTCACAATATTACTCGCTCGTGTTTGACCTATTATGTCCGTTTTTGAGATATTGGCCTCAATTCTGAGACCAAGATCAAGATCAAGATAATTTCGATTTTGGTATTCTGAAATCAAAAAATCAAGATCAAGATGTCAAATCTGTCAAATGTCTTGAAATCTTGAAATCCAAGACACAAACCGTGTGGATATCAAGATTTGCAATTCTGGAACCAATATTTCAAGATTTCAAAACGTCAAATTTCTTGTTTTCTTGAAATAATTCCAAGAACCTTCTGGAGGTAGTTGGAATTTTCAAGATAGTAACAATTCGAAGAGTTTCATACGGAAATTGTTTTTGATGAGGAATATTTCTATAAGAAATGATACAAAAAGCGAAAATGATTATGAAAAATGCTATATTTGATCTTGTAATTTAATCGTAATGGCGCTGACACACCTTTTCAATTGTGTGAATTTCAACCGATTGAAATTTTACCTCTTACTATTTCAAAGTAGACTAAGATATATGTGTTTCTTTCTGTCAAATGAAAATTGAAATTGAAATTTAAATTCCAATTTCAAATTTAAATTTCATTTGACAGAAAGAGACACCTATATCTGATTTCACCTTGAAAGAGTAAGAGGTAAAATTTCAATCGATTGAAATTCACTCAATTGAAAAGGTGTGCCAGCACCATAATGGTACATATTTCTAGATGTACGTTTCAAAGTACAACACCCTGAGAATACCTGCAAAAGAATCACATCTTGCATAAGCATTTCAGGGTTTATCACATGTCACAAGTTTTGTTTGCACTTCTTTTATTCCCGATTATGTACTGTAATGACTGTAATATATTATTTAATACAACATATAATTAATTTTTCTAATTTATACGGCGAGATTTCAACAAATTCGGCAAAGAAATGAAAATATTTGTCAAGAGTGACGTGTCGTTAATTGTGGAAAATCTTGAAATCTTGGTTCTTAGCTAAGACATTTTAAGTTCCATTAATGTTTCGCGTCAGAATATGAAATCTTGATCTTGGAAATATTTGACAGTTTGAAATTTTGATCTTGATCTTGGTCTCAGAATTGAAGCCATTACATGGTCCAAATCAATCAAAAATTATTGGTAACAAAGTAATCAGCATTGTCTTCTTCTTGGAGTTATTTAACCGTTTTACCGATTTTAATTCTACACGAGGTGAAAGCTATATGTGAAAGCTATATGTACTTTAGAATACTCGAACAATAGCCTTCCCATCGTCTGTGCCACTTCGATGCTAAAAAAATGCTTTTTTCATACCGCAAAGACACAATTTCGGAAGTAGATTTTTGAATTGCACTACTACGGGACACGAAAATTTTTACATAATGAACTTATTCGTAGTTTAGTACATGTATTTTATAAATGTTTTACAGCATCATAATAAATGTAAAACGTCAACTAAATTACATAAATATTCGATTACAGACATTTGCATATTAAGTGTCTTTTTGTTGCCGAAGTGAAAAAAAAATTGGTACATGACTGTACTAAATCAACACTTTATCTATTATTTAGATTTTATCTTTTATAATAATTCCTTTTCTTTGCATGACTTATTTTTACAAGTTAAGAAAATCACTTTAAGCAACTAATATGTCCTGTTTCTAATGCATAGGCATTACTTATTGTTTTAGTACACTTATTTGATATGTAATAAAGTGTTATAACTCTTTTATTCATTGCCAAGATAGAAATTATTTTTAGTTAGATAGTAATACCTTTTTAAACTTATTTTTGGCGATATACTTCACATTTTTAAGGATTATTTCCTAAAACATTTTGAACACCTGGAATTTTTGTTGTACACCCTGTGCCAGACAGAAAAACCTCTCAATATAAAAAGGACTAAATGTACCTGCTCTCCAGCATCGACAACCATTTTCAATTTTTGTTATTTATTGCAATACATTTTCGAGATTATAGTACATAGGGACCCAGATATGATGAAGGAATAAAAAGAAAAAAATAACACATGTCTACACATAAATGTACGGTCTTTTGCAAGATTTGCCTTTCAAAATGAGAACTAACTTTCAGGCATATATTTCTCCCTCAAATTCGATCCTCTACCAATTCAACACGTTGGTGTTGAATTCCTTGATGGCAAATGCATGTATATGAGTATATGTGACTCCTTAGTCCTCTCAAGGGTCTCATAGAAAATTTTTCTTTACATTGGCCTCACTTTAAGTTCGTTGGTTGCATCTCAAACTGTGAAGCGGCTTTCTTCAAGAGTCAACCCCTAGTGAAAAATGTGCATTGTGATGATGTGGTGCAGTTTGGCTTGGTTTTCCACCAAATATTCACAAGAGAGTAGTTCTAGTGAAATTTTTTGATAGCATCTTTTTTTTTAAATATAAATTTTAGTGAAAAACTTTGAAAAAAATGAGCAACAGTAGTGAATTGGAATAGTAAGAAATTTCTACGTTGTTTCCTTTGTTTCTAAAATGCACTCTCCCGGGAGCTTTGTGCATTTTATACATACGGATTCGGTTAGCAAGAGGCAAATGGTAGAATGAGAATTTTAATATGATTATACTTTTTTTTTTAAGTTTATAATATTTTGTTTCATAAAGTGTTAATTTTAGATTCTTTATTCAGTTGTGAAACAGAGAGGAATTTTACCAATAATTTTAATAAAATCAAACGAGTAAACTACAAAAGTCGACCTCTCATAAAAAAAATGTCCTACTTATGATTTATGTTTAATAAATTCGATTAATAGCACGGCAGAAAGAATATTTACGGACTTCAAGAGACAGGTTTCATTTTGCTATCAAGTTAACACATTAACTTTAAATGTTTTTAGACCTACAGTGCCGGACAAAATTGTACCAATGTTTCAAAATTCTCTATAAAGGATTTAATATCTCAAGATCTAATTTATATTTTGACTGAAACTTTTTTTTTCTTAGTGAGCTTTCTTATAAAGCTACAAATTATGTCTTATTAGAATTTTTTAGGAGAATTACTAATATTTTTGTAGAGCCTTTTAAAAAAAGGATGCATTGGTACAATTTTGTCACTTGTACCCAAACGCTACTTTTTGTTCTAAGATTTTATTTTATGAACTATTTACGTAAAAAGTAGGGCCTCGAGTGGGTCAGTGGATAGAGTAGTAGCTCTATGACTGCGAGGTCTGGGGTTCAAAGCTGAGCAGCAGCAGAAAAAGATTTCTCATGCCATATCGGCTTTGAATTCGTCCAGTGAATGAATGAATAGTAATGCCAATGGTGCATATTGGCAAAAAAAAGTGAACCGCCTAAACAATAGAGGCTGGTACGAAAACGAGTTTCGACATGAAAGCGGTACTTCAGTCGATACAAATATTCGCTGTCACTGATCCCAAACACACACCGAGAAGGGATGCTGATATAGTAGCGGCACTGACTGCTCACAGAGCTGTGATATTGAGCGGCTACCCGTATCGGGGGATAAGATAGAATAGGAGTGGGGAAGCATAAGGGGCCCAATTGGTGGCCTGGATGCATCGGAATATCCGAAATGGAGAACTGACCCCTGGCAAAATCTTATCTTATCTTACGTAAAAAGTAATTTAATATAATGACTTCCGGCTGTTTTTAATGCATTTTGCATGAACACTTCCGGAATTTTTTCACTTACAACCTAAGTAATGGTATATTTGAGTAAACTACGCTCTTATATGAAAAAGTGTATCAATAACGGATTTTTGTCCAACAAAATGGCTGCAAAACATGACGTAGGCCATATCACAGAGATCAGACTACGTATCTAGACATGATCCAGTGGCAGGACTATCAAATCCGGACTCCAATCACAGTTTATTACCATTTATTGCTGTATTTAGGCGAAAAAATCACGTTTGGCGAGATCTAAACTATTGGCTAGCCTTTCAAACTAATCAAAATCGATATCCTAAGCAACAACAGCTTCAGGACATGATAACTAAGCCATGAATTACCCGGCTGAATAGCCTGCTATATACACTGTATAATAGGCAAAAAAGCAGCGAAATTATTTATAAAGATTTTACAAACTGATGTAGTATCATAAAGTGTAATACCAAAATCGGACGATTGCGCTGTAAGACCATGGAAATTACTCTCCATTTTGACTAAAATTGACTAAAATACTCTCCATTTTGACAATAAAAAATTGCACGCCATGTGCAATCTTGTGGAAAATCAACATCCCATTCATCCCCTTTCAGGTGTCCCAAACATCCCCGCTGTTAGTTTTGGTATTTAAAACCTTTAAGTAAAAAACAAGAGCATATAATCTCTGAAACTTTTATAAAAATATGTTTCCAGATTATACTGCTAGCTAATGAGATAAAAAAGTTTTGATTATATACCGCTGATATAAAATACAAAGAGCAAAACTGAGAAATCAAAAAATACAATTTTTATCGATTTTTAGGATAGTGCTCATAGAATTAATACAATAATACTGAGAATATCCATTCTTTTAGTCAAGATACATCTTAATATTGTTTACGATTGAATAGTGGTTAAATCCCATTTAGGGTAGAGTAAGCCCTTTTCGCCACCTTAAGGTTTTGTACCCTTGTAATTCTTACAATTTTTGTCGAAATAAAAAGAAATTTTCTGTACAAGTGCTTTGAAGCATTGTCTCTCTAATGAACCAGGAGACTTTCCGGGAATTTTTGGGCATCTAGTTGAAAAAATACATTTCCTGCAACAATGCATGTTTCAGTACTTTTCGCCACTTTGTAAACACTTTTTCGCCACTGTGTAAGCACTTTTTCGCCACTTGTTTTTAATTGATTTTTAAGAAACAGCAGCTTTCGAAAACCCGCAAAAGTACATTGCACAGTACTTTTCTTATTTAACACCTATATTAGACAATTATTAGAGGATTTCGAATGATTTTTTGCACATTTTTTGTTTGCGACAAAAATCAATTGACAATTACGTCTGTTTCAACTAAATTCCGCGAGGTGCGCCACTTGTAAAATGCTTGGAAAAATGAGTGGCGAAAAGTACTTACACAACCGAAAAAAGTAAGCCCTATTTCACCACATCCGTATTTCTTTATTTTTTTGGAAAACATTATTAAATAATGATATTAGAGCGAAGCTTAGTTAATAACAAAGTTACTTTCAGTGAAAAAATATCAAATACTGTACTGCAAAAACATAAAATATTGCAAGACAATTTGTCTGAGCGTTGACAAGTTTATTAAGAACTCCATATTTTTTTGGTGACTGTTCACCTTGTCGACAATTTCTTCAATTAACTTGTAAATAATCTAGTCGGTGGAGCACCAGTTATGGTTTTCTGATCCGTTGGACTAGAGGTTACGAAGTAATAGTCATTTCGTAGTTCCATGAGCTCATAATTCTCTGAAAAAGTGATTTTATTTGTAGGTGGCGAAAAAGTGCTTACTGGCGAAAAAGTACTGACTCTACCCTATTTCAAAAATTCCCTTGTCCCACACTACCTCTGTCCCAAACCTCCCCGGTCTCCCCTATGTCTAACAAAACTTTACCAACATTTACGAACAAAAGTTTGTAAAACAATAAAAAATGTTCGTTAAGTGATCGTGCTATAAACAATGTTTGTGGAAAAAGTATGAATTTTTACGAAATATTTTTTTCTGTGTATGACAATTACTGATTCAAGAAGAGATGATCTCTTTTTATAACACAATATCCTTTTTAATGTAACTAACGGCGTTATCACACTTGCGCATTAAAATTTTAATATGATTCACATTAATTGTCGCTGGTGAGAGTCCAAATGTGTAATTTGTGTGTTTGAATCATTTTATATTCAAAATCTAATCTATTTGTTGATAAAAATGTAGACTTGGCCCGCAAAATTTTATATAGGGTAAAGGCTCATAATTTGGGACATTTTGCTTATAAGCATCAAAGTTCCAAGTTTGAAGTGCGATATTTTCAATACTAATTGACTTTTTTTGTTACCCTCTTTTCAGAAGAGTTGTTTAGAAACTTAGCAATGGTTTATTGTCTTTGTTTTTACTAAAATTAGTCTTAAGACATTTAAAAATGAATAAATATGTAGAGGGGAATTTGACTATTATTTTGGACAACTTGGTTATTAATTTGGACAACTTGGCTGTAAATTTGGACAGCTAATTCGTCTCAACAGGATACCCATTGATCTTCATTTCATGAACCAATCTTACCAAGTCCTCTTCCTGTTTATGTAAGGGAAACGTAGAATGTTACAAGAAGCCCGGAAACTTTCCATATCATTTATTAAAGTGGGTTGACTTCGGTACCCCAAGTACGTGCGGATTCGCTCATTCCCTGGCCTTTCCGGGAGACTTTCAAGGCTTTTCTCGCTACATCTCTTTCGTAGAGATGATGCTCCTTTGTTTCTCCAGGCACTTGTCCAACCTAGTCATCACAAAAGCTAAAACTTCACGAAATTTCGTGAGAAAAACACCTGTCCAAAATAAGAACCATCACCTCACTGGTGAATGTCTTAAAAAATTTCCCATTTTTCACACGAAAAAATATATTCCACAAGGCAAATCTCACTTCAGGTCAAATGTACAAATCACCAATAACGTGAATCAACACAATATTCAATAATATCACTCAAAAAACCGAAGTAACATTGTTAGTACTTTACCAAAACTAAATAAGACTGAAGTAAAGCCACGAAGTTCTGTCATATTTCTCGTAAGCAATTGCTCACACTGAATTTTCAACAAAGCAATTTTAGCTCAAATCATATTCAAAATTTAACGTATTTAGTGTTAAAATCTTCCAAAAAGAACAAATATTTAGATAGAATTCATTTTTCATCAAATATTGGAATTAAAATCCATCATTTTAATCAATTTATTTTTAGTGTACAATTTTATCTTCAAAGTGTCCAAAATAAGAAACTGGACAAAATTATGAGCCTTTCCCCTAAATTGATTTATAGCATTAATGCGAAAAATTAATGAGATTTTCTCTTTAATTTTTTAATGTGGAAAATATTTATGCTTTTGGGTAAATTTAAACTTATTTTTGCAGGCAAAGTCCACTTCTTTATCAATAAATAGAAAAACCCCAAATATTAAGTGACTCAAAGACACAAATAAAATATTTGGACGCTCACAAGCGACAATGAATGTGAATCACATTAAAATTTTAATGTGCAAGTGTGATAACGCCGTAAGGCAGTCAATCAGTATTTAGTCATTGATACTGTCTTGAAATTTTCCTATATGAAGAGCTTTTAGATTTATTTAAGAAGTTTTGATTTAAAAAGAAAAACAAGTTTTTTTTTTAATTTAAATCTTGCACTAATAAGAAGTATTATTGAAATATATATTTTATTGCAATCATTACCAGTGCTGGACCTAGTCAATCGGATAGACGCATGGGGATGTCTGATCGGCGACATACAATGGGAGCCGCGTCATTGGATCATCAGCGACATTCGGTAAGACCTTCATTAATTTTTTGTGTGTTTTTATTGTAAATGTTTCCAATGAAAAAAAAAATTAAAATTCCCAAATTGGGATAAGCAGAGTTCTCGCAGTGGAGACCTACATATCGATGCCAGATCGGTTGATGGAGGAGCTGGTGGTGGAGGTGGTGCTGGTCCCAGAAATCCAAACAGGGATCGCATTAGTCCTCATCATCACTATCAAAATCAACATCAGCATCAAAATCCGTACTGTCCGGACAATAGCATTAAATCGGACAGTCCATCGAGGAAGCGGAGGCGTGTTTCGCGGATGCCATCGCAGTCTCCGCCGGCTGTTTGGGAGCATCATCGATCACCACGGAGTCAGCAGCAGACACAGATGGGACAACAGGGCTCACCACCAATTCGAAGGGCTCGCTTGAGAGATCAACAGCGTGCTTGGGATTCTCTTCCGTCGATCTTTCAGCAGGCACCATCGCCACAGCACCAACCACCACCGCTCATGGTGGACATCAATCAAGTGCCCGTGAGTCTGCCGCTGCGCCATGAGCCACTGTGGACCTATTCGACCACTCCCCATATCTCCGTGTGCTCGCCACCGCCTCACATTCCCCAGTGCATGTACTCACCACCACCGCCGCCCTTTGCGCAATCCTGCGGAATCGGCAACCACCATCATCATCATCATCATCACCATTTCAGCGGATTTGCCTCCACTGCAGCCCCCATGGCTGTGCCCCAACAGCCTCACTATCAGCATCCTCATATTCCGCAGCAGGTGAGTGCCAAAACCTTTCCCATCGATTTCATTTCCTTTGCATTAATGATTAAATATTTCAAGAATAGGGTAAGTGTGCCAAATTTCGGCATAGTTGCAAGCAAGCGCCAAAGTCTCAAGTTTGAAATGCAATATCTTTAATAGAAATTGATTTTTTTTATTCCTTCTACTTAAGGAGTGTTGCTTAGAACCTCGTAGACAGTTTATCGTCTTTATTTACTCTAAAATAATTCTTAATATATTTTAAAATGAATAAAAATTTAGACATAGCTTTGGAGCCCTATTTCGGCCACCTTCATTCTCATAGTTCCTTGCCCTTCAGGAATTTTTCCAATGCCCTTTTCACGTCATCTCGTTTGTCGAAGCTACATTTTTTTTATTATTTTGCATTGTATAATCTCTGGAGTACGTAAAATCTAAAAGTTCATGGAAATTCGAGGAACAAAAAAGGTGGCCGAAATTGCAAGCTGG
This sequence comes from Phlebotomus papatasi, assembly GCF_024763615.1. NCBI lineage: Eukaryota > Metazoa > Arthropoda > Insecta > Diptera > Psychodidae > Phlebotomus > Phlebotomus papatasi. The sequence continues at coordinate 57,447,883 of NC_077222.1, forward strand.
CCGGAATTTGGAACACTTACCCTAAATTGGGACAATTTTCTACTTGAAATTTTTCATTTTTAGAGGTTTTGCAAGCCTTCAAAAAGTTTTGAAATTTTTTATTTGAATTATGAATTTTTAATGAAAATTTATACATCATTCTTCATGAGAATGTTTCGAAATGTATCATACAGTAAATTCTATGTTGGCGTTGATAGATTTTGGTAAGATGAACATATTGGTTGGATCGAAACGGAAATTTCATTGCGGAGTTAAAAAAAAAGTATAAAAGTTGTGAATTTCATGATCTTTTCAAAATACTAAATTTTTAACGATAGATTAGGGTAAAGGCTCATAATTTTGTACAGTCTACTTATAATCATCGATGTTCCAAGTTTGAAGTGCAATATTTTCAATACTAATTGATTTATTTTTGTTACTCTCTTTTCCAAAAGGGTTCTTTCGAAACTTGGCTAGCTTTTTGTCGTCTTTTTTCTAACTAAAATTAGTTTTAAAATAAGTTTAAAAATAAATTGATATGTAGAGGTGAATTTGACTCTTATTTTGGACAACTTGGTTATTAATTTGGACAACTTGGCTGTAAATTTGGACAGCTAATCCGCCTCAACAGGATGCCCATTGTTCTTCATTTCATGAACCAATCTTACCAAGTTATCTTCCTGTTCGTATAAGAGAAACGTAGAATGTCACAAGAAGCCCGGAAACTTTCCATATCATTCATTAAACTGAGTTGACTTCGGTACTACAAGTACGTGCTCATTCCCTGGCCTTTCCGGGAGTCTGTCCAAGGCTTTTCTCGCTACATCTCTTTCGTAGAGATGATGCTCCTTTGTTTCTCCAGGCATTTGTCCAACCTGGTCATCACAAAAGCTAAAATTTCACAAAATTTCGATAAAAAAAAACATCTGTCCAAAATAAGGACTATCACATCACTGGTGAATGCTTAGAAAATTTCCCATTTTTCACACGAAAAATCTAATTCACAAGGCAAATCTCACTTCAGGTCAAATGTAAAAATCACCAATAATGTGAATCAATACAATATTCAATGAATATTCAATAATATCATTCAAAAAAGGCGAAGAAACATTGTTAGTACTTCACCATAGCTAAATAATGCCCAACGCACAATAATGACCAGCGCACAATAAGTTTTGTTTGTAAACATGTTTTCGAAATTTCCTATGAGAATGAGCGAGATGACTAGATCTAGATATCATTCACTCTCACTGAAATGTCAAAAACATGTTTACTAAACAAAAGTTATTGTGCGTTGGGCATAACGTTTCTTTTGTAAACATATTTTGACATTACAATAAAAGTCAGTGAGATCTAGATCTAGTCATCTCGCTCACTCTCATATAAAATTTTGAAAACATGTTTACAAATAATAGTTATTGTGTGCTGGGCATAATGCCCAACGCACAATAACTTTTGTTTATAAACATGTTTTCAAAAATTTCTATGAGAGAGAGCGAGATGACTAGATCTACATTTCATTCACTCTTATGGGCAATTTTGAAAATTTGTTTACAAACAAAATTTATTGTGCATTGGGCATAATGCTCAACGCACAATAACTTTTGTTTTGTAAACATGTTTTTGACATTTCAATTAGAGTGAATGAGATCTAGATCTAGTCATCTCGCTCATTCCCTTGGGAAATTTTGAAAACATGTTTACAAACAAAAGTTATTGTGCGTCGGTCATAATGCCCAGCGCACAATAACTTTTGTTTATAAACATGTTTTCAAAATTTCCTATGACATAGAGCGAAATGACTAGATCTAGATCTCACTCACTCTCATTGAAATGTCAAAAACATGTTTACTAAACAAAAATTAATGTGCGTTGGGCATAAGACTGAAGTAAACACAAAGTTCTGTAATATTTCTCGTAAGCAATTGCTCACACTGAATTTTCAACAAAGCAATTTCAACTCAAATCATATTCAAAATTTAACGTATTTAGTGTTAAAATCTTCCAAAAAGAACAAATATTTAGATAAAATTCATTTATTCATCAAATATTGGAATAAATATATAAATAAATAAATAAAAATCCATAATTTTAATCAATTTATTTTTAGTGTCCAATTTTATCCTCAAAGTGTCTAAAATAAGAAACTGACCAAAATTATGAGCCTTTCCCCTAAGTGTTAAGCAGAAAATAAATAAAAGACTCCAAAAGAAAGTTTTGGCGTACAAGGACATCATCTTGATTTTTTGCAAATAATCTTGCGTAATCTTAAAGAGGTTATGTTAAACATAACCTTAAATAAGCAGAACGAATTTTAGATAAATTGTTTTTACAGTAGCAATTTATTGTTAATTTAATGATTCAAGAGATATACGCATACTCCACGATTTTTATGTTTTCTTAAATTTTCAGTTTTTGCTTTACTTCTTTTGTTCTAAAATGTATCAAATTCTAACCTGAAAATTTTTGTATAGAGCGTCTAGTTCTTTATTATATCTGTGATTTTTTTTGGCTTTATTCAAATTATTTAGAATCTGTTTTCAAAACTACAGTAGACTCTCTCTCAAATGGGCATTTGGGGCAAAATGTTATCCGGTTTATCGATAGATTTGGGCATCAAAGCCTTTGTAAATTCCACAAAAAGCGCTCAATTATAAAGGATCACGATAAAATAGGAAGAACTACAGCGAACTTGAGCGAATTAGCTTCATAATTAAACGTGAAAATTGTGAACAAAATTTTTCGCCCGATTGAAAAAGAGCCGATTGAGCGAGAGTCTACTGTATTTCAATACAGAATTAATCATATGGAAATCAGCATCCAATATTTTAGGTTATGTCCAAAATAACCTCAAAATTTTTGGTAATATCTTGTCATGAAAATAAAGTTCAAAGTTTACTGCGTTTGATTTACAGTCTGATGATGACGATTTACAATTATCGTTTTATAATTTTTTTCTTTGTTACAAACAGTGAGAAAAACTCAAAAAATAACCATTGACGTTGACGCATTATAGGTTATACGGGCTACAGACCTGAGGTTTAGCCATATGGCTTAAATACTCTAATTCTTTATCAGTCAAGATTTTTTATGAAATTGTTACTCCGAATTGGATATTAAGGGGAAAATTATCAACAAAATTGTTTGTTATTTATATTTTTGGGGCTCTCGGGAACTAGGCTAAACCTCCAGTCTGAAACCGGTATTAGAGAAAAAATTGGAAATCATCCAAATTTTGAATATAGCATAAAGATACTTTTAATTATTACCTTGTGTTATGATTCATTTCCTAAATAATCTCAAATTTACAGCTGACTGTTTTGCAATTGATATTTAATCGGTGTTTATTTAGCTGCGATTACTTTCAATTGCCCACAAATAGTTGGTCATATCTTAATGAGATAATTCTGTGGTTTTTATGGCTCTTACGAGTGTTTTATCGGTCGTAAAAATAACATGTCCCATGTCACTGAATTGTTACTATTGTGTAATTTATCTTCCATATTATCAAAGATTTTATTTTAGCACTTCCGGCTTCTTATTTTTTGAGGAAGAATTTAAAATTGTCGTTTATCTTCATTTTCGGTAATTTTTATTTTCTTTTAGAATTTTTAATAGTGTATATCTCAATGTCAAATTCTTCAATTCTTTGTTTGTAATTTTGCAAAATTTTACAATAAGAGTGATCTCGATTTTTTAACCAACAAATTCTTGGATTCTAGAAGTTTATTGAGCCTCTTAAACCAGAAAAATCAGTTCATGAAATGAATTCACATAAATAGATTGAGGGCTTTCGTATTGTAACACAGAAAGATCGATCAGCTTCCTATTATATTATTGCTTTAATTATTTGAGAATCGTTTTTGTCTTGCCAAAATCTACTTCAACGTCGATCGAAGAATTCTCATGAAAAGAAAAGAAATAAAATAACATTCTCAGCCAATGTGGTTTTCAACATTTTCAAATTATTTGTAAAGTCTTTTGTAAAAATTACAAAGGCTTTAGAAATTGCATTTTTTTACAATGAAGTTTAATAGCTTTTGCTTGAAAATTGCTTACGTGAATTGTCTGTCTGATGGCAATTGTTCGCCTGGTTTTTTTTTCTGTGTCGTTGCATAAGCGACCGGATGGAATCACTCTTGATCCAATGGATCACCAAACCCAGATGCACGTGACCCCTCTGGCTGCTGCTCATCATATACATTCCTCATCGCAAATGGCCCAAGTATCTCCGCCACCGCCCATCTTTATCTCCACGGAGAACAGGTCGCATCAGCAGATTGAACTGCTGCACCGGACAGCGAGACGGTCCATAGCCCCACCGAGGCGCAATTATACGCGTCTCCATTGGCCCCCGCAGCCTCTGTCACATCCACATGCTCACCGACACACCATCCAGCATCAAGCGCTGGGCTCCCACCAGACTCCCATGCCACTCCAGGCCACTTCCGCCTACTCGGGCATCCTGCTCAACTTCCTCGCCATGTTCCCAATGTCTCCATATGGGCAGCCAGAGCTCAATTCCCCAGACTCACCCGAGACGGAAAATTACGAGGCCCTGCTCAGTTTGGCTGAACGTTTGGGTGAGGCTAAGCCACGCGGTCTGGCCAGACCTGAAATTGATCAGTTGCCCAGTTACAAGTTCAACGCTGAGACACATACAGGTAAGATTATTTATGTAGACTCACATAGGGAAATGTAGGCATGGTTCGCGCACAGTGAACCTTCAAACGATGCGATTTTTTTTTTGGTTGCAAAGAGCTAGTTCGTCATTTCTTAGCCATATGATAGATAATTATTAACTTCATGAGACGAGATGAGAAATGGTAAACAAGCCAAACCGTGGTATCACAACAGAGAATTTCGCATTAAAATTTTAATGTGATTCACATTAATTGTTGCAGATATGTGTGTCCTAATGTGCAATTTTCGTCAAGAGCTTTTAGAAAATGATTCATTTAGTGATTAAAAAGTGGACTCGAGTCACAAAAATTGGTTTAAATAGATTAAAATAGCATAAATACGATTGATAATTAATGAGCAAATTAATGAGAATTGAGCAAATTTATGAGCAAAATTTGCTCATTAAATGTTCATCAGGTACTGCTTTATTGCAATCAATCGCGTAGTTTCTGCGCCACAATTTTCTCACCAATTTATTGGTGATTAAATTGTGATAAAAAGTAGTGCTAATACCAACTATTTATCGCGCACGAGATGGAGAAAGGACAAAAGACCTTGAAAAAGATCTGTGCAGAGGATAAGTAAGAAAAAAGCTAAAGAGAAATATGTTCGATCTGCATTTTATATTCCTTCATACAAAAATAGAGGCAGCCGATCTGATGGTTTTGAGGCCGTTTGCGACAAATTGAGTCACCAATCGCCGGAACTCACACCTCAGTCGGGATTTGGGTGATATTGGCTCCCTCATTTTCGTAGTCTTTTTTTTTTTTTGAAAATAAAGCCCTACGATTTGAAGCAGCTCTTTTTAAATTCATCCGAAGTCATCCGGAGAAAATTATTATGTCCAAAAAAATCGCCCCAGAGAATTTCAACGACACCATGTGAAGGTCGCGTTCTTCTCGCTTAGCGGGTCCTTTTGCACGACATAAAAGTAGTGTACAGGAGGAAAACTTCCTCTTCATCACTTAAATCGCACATTTATGCTCAAACGACTGAAATGCTTCAAAAACAAAAACACTCATCTGACAACCCGTGTGCCGCCATCGTGACATTGAGCAATTCTAGCAATGTGTCCTGACTAAATCAGCGATTTCGAGTGGTTCTAGAAGTTTTAATGAGCAATTTTTCACTTTAACTTTAATGTGAAATTTTCTAGTGTGATAACTCCGAAAGACAAGCCAACAGACAAGGTGAAAATTTCCATCGTTTTAAGGTTCACTATCTGCGAACCATGGTTACGTTCCCCTATAAATTTTTTATTACAATTATGGATTGATTTTTAAAGAAAAAAAGCTAATAATTTTAAGGGTTTTCAATTTCTGATTTTTTTTTATGACAGAAATTCTAATAAATTAAATATAAATTTGACTTTTCTATATCAGTGAGTGTATCGTAAATAGATTTGAGGTTATTATTTTGCAGAGAGAAAAAGTAATTTAATTGATCATAAAGAAGTATGATGACTATTAGTGCCATTTTTTTTGGAAAATTTATTAAAATGATTTTCTTTTACACTAAATATTTTTTAACTGACATCACAAGTTTATTACTCAAAAACTCAGTGAAATTATATGATTTATCATAAATTGTTTGTTTAATTATTGTTCTAAAATACGTTGATAGGGGAGAGCTTGCATGTTTGAGATGCGAGTAGTAAATGTTTTTCCAAAAATTTTTGTGTTCTTAATTTACTTCAATTTGTATTTTTTATGGTAGAGCTATTAGTTTTAAAATTGATAAAAAGAATGATCTCTTGATTATAATTCCAGACGGAAATTGCACAAAGAATATTTATTTTTTTATAAGCATACTTGAATTTCAAGAAATATCCAAAGTTGTAGAGAAGTCAAAGAATTTAATTTTGGACAAAAATCAATTTACCAAATTATTGTCGGTTAAATTACCAGTTCACATTTGTCCGGAAACTATAGACATTTTAAATTAATCCATTTGCTTCAATAATACGCTTCCTCGAGGCTTTATTATTTGATTGCTTTTATTGATCTCTCTTTGGAATCTGAAATGAACATTAAGTTTGAAAAATTCCAAAAAATTTACAATTAGGGGGAAGTGGTGCACTTTTTAAACAGGTTTTTTTTCTACAATTTTTAAATGGAATTGAGCCTTATCACAATGTTATTTAACTTTACAATTGATTTGTGGAGCTAAATTATATCATGATAAATTCCAGTTTCAGTTAAAACTATGAGAAAAATAACCTATTTCAAGAGTAGCCCAATCCAAAGGTACTCCACTTCCTCATAGAAAAACGGTACAGGGGATCCCGGAATTATGTACATTTTCGGGATCGAAAAAAAACGCGCGAAATAGTATTATGCATCCAGAATGGGGTACCCAATGGGTCAAGTTGTAGAGCACTCGCTCTATGATGCAAGTATCCCTTGTTCGAATCCCCTTTAGGTCACCAGGAATTTTCCTGGCGTTTAAAGTGTTCGAATTGCATCCAGTGAGCTTCACTGCACTTGATTCCACGGGCATGGGACTGACAACCTCATCCTGTACAAGAAAAAATAATGCATGTCTGGAAATCCACTTGCGGGAAGGCCTTGTTCCTTCACGGAATGTTGTGCCGGCATTATTATTATTATTATTATTATTATCCAGAAAATTTGCAAATGCACAGGAGATTTCTTTCAAATAAGTCTAGAACAAGAAAATGCAACTGTTCAAAAGAAATGCAGTTTAAATAATACTTTTTTGTCTTCAGGTCTTCAATATATTGTTAAAATATTTAAAAACAATTATCTTAATAAAAGAATTTTTTTCTGATGAATAACCTAAATAACCAAAAAATGTTTCCAAATTTCCGTAGTCACAAAGTAGTATACATTCAGGTGTATTTCAAAAATTATTTCATAAATTGTTGTCTCCCAAAAGTAGGCAAAAATGCATAATTGTGTGTGCATAATCCCGGGACCTCCTGTAATTTGAGCGACTCAAGCTTCGAATAACTTGTATTTTATATATTGAGAAAAACGGAATACCAAAACATTCTAGTTTTTGCGAAGTGCTCGAAATCTTGACTTAGATGGGGTCCCGGTCAAAATCCCGAAAGCCAAAATCCCGAAAGCCAAAATCCCGAACGCCAAAATCCCGAACGCCAAAATCCCGAAAGCCAAAATCCCAAATTCTTAGTGTCATGCTACTCCCACGATTGCACCCTCGCTTGCTGGAGGCAAAGGGAAATCTTCTGTGTCTTGGAAAATTATTCTAAACATTTTCCTCCATATAATTTCATCCCTTTCAGGATTTTAAAAATTTGGGATGGCTTTCGGGATTTTGGCTTTCGGGATTTTGGCCTTTTCGGGATTTTGGCGTTCGGGATTATGGCTGCCACCGCTTAGATGCTATACCTCAAAAGCACTTTCGCATCAGTTACTGTTTACCGGTTGTCAACCGATTTAAAAATTACTCAAAACATTGCCCAAAAATACACCTCAGGAGTAATATATTTTATTTTCGTATAAAAATTAGTTATCGGTTAATCGGATTCAGAACCGATTGGAACCGGTTCAGACCTTTCCAACAAGCCGAAACATAGTATACCATTCGGTTGGGAAATACACTCAATCCCGACATTAAGTCCTTCGGGATTATGCACCTGACGGAATTATACACATACAATTATGCAAGTTTGCCTACCATTGGGAGTCAATTTATGAAATCATTTTTGAAATACGCCTGAATGTATACTATGTCGCAACACGGGATATTTGAAAACACTGTGCTTCTTTTTCATAATAAAACTTTAATTTCTTTTATTAATTTGAAAGAAAGCCCCTGAGGGTATGCAAATTTTCTCGATGCATAATGCCATTTCGTGCGTTTTTTCGGTCCCGAAAATGTTCATAATCCCGGGATTGAGTGTACGCTCTCTGTCGAGCATTTTAACCTTTAGACATTGAAAAACCGTCATTGAGAATGATTTAACTGTATTTTCGTATAAGGTCGAAATGTCCGCCTAAGTAACCTCTAAATCGTACTACGCGTTTTCGAGCAATTCCAAAAAAGCATGGTTTTGGTGGGGAAGGGGAGGGGTGGGGTTAAAATTAGGGGCACGTTAAAGATACTTGGATCGACTTATGGGGGCGGGGGGTCCCCCGAAGGTCCCAAGTCACTATCTCTTACCGTTTGGACTCTAGAGCTTGCGACAGCCGGACGGATAAACGTGCAAACAGCGTAATCTGAGACGCGAAGATTTATTGAGAAAAGTCATCCCCGGAGGGTTGAAGGTGTAAATTTGGGGGAGGGGGTGGAAAAATCGTGCAGCATGCATACTTCTCATATAGAAGTACTGTGTCAAATTTTGGTCAGCTTATAATATCGGACACTTTTTTTGTTTCTTAAATTCCTTTTTTATTTATAGAATTATAAAGAAAATGAACCAGATTTTGAAAAAAAATGAACGAAATTTTGTAGTAGAATTCTTGAAAGAGTTTTGCAAGGGCGAGAGACTTTGAGAAACTTGCTGTCCGATATACCACACAAAGCAATATCTATATATTTTTGTTCAATTTTAAATGTATTAAGAATAAGTTTATAGGGAAAAGAAATATTATTGCTATATATTTCAAGCTTCCAACGAAGACTCCTGAAAAGGAAGAAACAAAAAATTTCAATTGAATATTTCATTTCAAATTTAGGACTTTGAGGCTTGTCCGATATTTGACACAATTCCTCTAACAATTTATTATCTCGATATTTTGAAAATGTGAATGTGAATGTTTTTAAAGGGTTAATTTACGGACACTTTATAAGGAATACTAATTTAAGTTCAGCGGAAATAAGTTGATTACCAAGAATAAAATAAAAGTTATTCTTTACATGTATAATACATTTAATGATTTTTTTTAAGTTTGGCATTTGAGTTTTCGGTGTGTTTAAATATAAGATCTTCCGACAAGATTTTATTGCACAGTTTTTGAGAAAAAAAAACACTGTCATAAAATGTTACTTTCAAATCATAACGGTATCGTGATACTTTTCTGCAAAATTCTCGTCACCTTTTTGTGGTGATCCTAAAAGTTGTAAAGTAATTTGGGTGAAAATTTAGTGACTTCTAGCTATGATAAAACCTTCTCTTTATATCCTCTTCTCTTCTTCGAATAGGTGACCAGACATCGTGTGTTGTTTGCATGTGTGACTTCGAGGCACGCCAAATGCTGCGAGTTCTGCCATGTTCTCATGAATTCCATGCTAAATGTGTTGACAAATGGCTGAGAGTGAGTATATTTTGTTTATTATTGAATCATATTTCTTTTTCAGAGAAAAAAAAATTCTAATTGCCACAACTTTTTTTTGTCATCAGTCAAATCGAACGTGCCCTATTTGTCGTGGTAATGCTTCAGATTACTTTGAAAGCAGTGAAGAGCAATAAATTTTCAAATAACAAAATTATATATTTCATACACTTAAAAAACAAAAAAAAATCAGAATGAAAAGTAAGTTGTAATCTGTTGGAGCTCTAAAACAAGTTGGTCCGAAAGTTTGTAACACTTGCAAATTACCTAAAAAAAAATGCAAAGTCTGTTTTCTTCTCCTGCCATCAAATTATTCTTATAAATATATATGTAAAAAAAAAGTCTAAATTTCTTGCATGTACTCTTAAAAAAAAACAAAATGATTAAAAAAAATCGTGGTGAAAAGAATATGAGTAACAATTACAGTGTGTTTGCATGATAGGGTGATGTGTAATCGTAATTAAAAAGAAAAAAAGGCGGAAGAAAAGAGAAGATAAGATCTTTTTGGGAAAAAAGAGATAGTGTTAACTGGGTGTTGAAAAATTCGCTTCTTTTCAATTATCACGGAAAACAAATATTGAACAGAGATGAAAAAAAATTTTATCGTTTGGGAAGAAAATAAAATTTGTATCATAACTTGATCAGTAAAAAAAAATCATGTAATCTCGTAAATGTCAGAAATGTGAAAAAATTGTTGTTTCATGTGTTTCTATAAAAGGTAAATTAATCTATGTGAGAGTGAGACAGATGAGAAATAAAACAACTATGAATTAGGAATTAGAGAAGTATAAATGGTTAAATATAGGGCTTCAGTATTTTTGCAATTTTACATTTAAACGCTGAAAAGAGTTGAAAAGGTGTGAACAAGAAACAATTTAAATGGAATTCTTTCGCTATTTTTTCTGCTACAGACTTTTGCGAAAGTGAATTTTTCTTAAGGGTGTAATTTTCCAGTGCCATCCTCTTTTCACAAAACAGTGTCTTCTTCTTTTTTCCAACAATATAAACTTGAGAAAGAAATTTTGAAAAGGAAATTTAGACTCCCTCACTTTCACACGACATTTTTTGATTTTTGTATTTGGCATGAATACAGCATAAAAGACCATTTGAGTAAGCCTCGCAATAATTGATTTGTCGTTCGACTTTGAGAAATTTTTGAGGTTGAGGTGATCCGATTTTGAGGTGTTCCGATAGGAAAGATAGAAGCCAGAATAGCTTCCAAAGTTTATCTGGACAACTTTTCATTGGAACTGATTTTTTTCAGCATAAAAAGCAGCTCTTTTACGCTCATATTCCGAACTTTACAGGTTTACGGGATTCTTTATCATTGCCTTTAATTAAAAAAAAAGAGTTTAAAAGAATTCAGAAAAAATTCTCAAAGACACAAAATTGAGGTATTCTAAAGTAGAAAAAATTGGATAATCTCGAAGCTGAGTAAATTTTTATACTGCCCCGTGTAATTTTTATTTTTGAAGATATTGGATGGATATCTTTTTACCCGAAAGTGTCACTACACTGAGAGAAATCCGAAAAAGTTAAAATAATATTCCGGAAATGTTTATTTTACCCTGCAGTATTGATCCGAAATCGGTGTAAATATTATGCTTTTTAGGTGTATTAGGGGTTAAAGTTACCCTTTTTCATGTTAATTTTACCCTTAAAAAGATGTAAAATTAACATTAAAAAATGTTGATATATTTTTACACATCAAAAGTGATAAAGTTATAAGGAAAAAAAGTTAATCGCATCCCCTTTTTTCTCAGTGTACCTTTTAAAAATCTTAATTCTGATGTCTGAGAATTTGGAATGGAAATATAAAATATGTGCTATTGCTTCCAAACTCTCTCCAAAATTTCTACAAGTTGAGGTAACCGTTTACATCCAACTTGGCAAGATGTGAATTTAGCCAGTATCCTATATATTCCTATAAATTCCCTCACTTTTCGTCTGTTAAAATTTAATAAGAGTTGAGATCTATTTCAAACATCTGCTACAGTCTTGGATTTTATTCCAAGGAGCTGTAGGGGTATGTGGGCATATTTCGCACGCAAAAAGCCTTTAAAAGATGCGAATTTCCATTAAAGCGCTTAAGATCAACCTCATGTGAAATATACTGAGAAAAAAAGAGGGTGCGATTAACTTTTTTTCCTCTTAACTTTAACACTTTTTAGGTGTAAAAATATATCAAAATTTTTTAATGTTAATTTTACATCTTTTTAAGGGTAAAATTAACATGAAAAAGGGTAACTTTAACCCCCAATACACCTAAAAAGGGTAATATTTATACCGTTTTTGTATCAATACTGCAAGGTAAAATTAACATTTCCAGAATCTTATTTTAACTTTTGCGGATTTCTCTTAGTGTAACCAATCGGGGTGAAATTGAGTAATTTGGAACCATTTCCAATTTGGAATATTTGAGATTGCGTCACTGTTTCAGATAAGCAAACAGAAAAAGATGACCACGGCGTGGGATATGAGTACACACAGAAAAATTTTGACACTAAATTCAAGAAATTTCTTGAAGAAGAGAAGAAGAAATTTGACGTGACTTCACGAAGCATTTAAGTTTAGAAGCTCTGAGTAAATGAAATGGACTAGTAAATCCCTACATTTTCACGCTAAGAGATCGGGAACTTAAGTTCAGCATTAGCTGAAAAATGAAAAATGTTTTGAAACTTAAAAATTTCAATTGAAACTAAATGATTAAGATTTCAGAACTAGGTCATTTGCATACGCATCGGATGGGATTTGCGTTTCTGTTTAAGAATTTTCCATTTTTCTGTGTCTAAAGAAAAAAAGGAACAGCTTTTATACGTGCCTTTCTTCTTTTGCACATCTAACACTTTAAGGAAATCCCAAAAATTCAAAATGGAAATGGTTCCAAATTATCCCATCAGTGAGAAAAAAACGGGGGTGCGATTAACTTTTTTTCCTCATAACTTTAACACTTTTTAGGTGTAAAAATATATCAAAATTTTTTAATGTTAATTTTACATCTTTTTAAGGGTAAAAATAACATGAAAAAGGGTAACTTTAACCCCCAATACACCTAAAAAGGGTAATATTTATACCGTTTTTGTATCAATACTGCAAGGTAAAATAAACATTTCCGGAATGTTATTTTAACTTTTTCGGTTTTCTCTCAATGATTCTATCACACTTCTTTTGCAAACAAAGAAAAAAATACTTGCTTTGAAGGATTATTACGCGCGAACCTTGTCTAGATCCCCCTATGCTCTATTCCTATAATATCCGAAGAACGGGTCCACAACCAAAAGTCCTGTTGTGCACCAATTTTTGAATTTGCGATCCAGATAATTAAGACGATTAAGATTTTTGAAAATAGGGCTCTTAAAAGCAAATTCTAAGGACATCCTGCAGTTGTTCAGCCAATTTTTAGAAGAATTGGGGGTAAGGACCCAATTAGACTGACTAAGGCTGATCCTCGAAAATATTTAGCCTGTAAAATTCGGCAGTAAAGATTTATCTGAAACTGCTGTCACACATTGAGAGCTTATTATCAACCATTAGAGGTCCTTCGCATAAGTTTTCTTTGTTAAATTATTTACTACCAAATTTCACAAGCGCCAAATTTTACCGATTTAGTTGTAAAACCTAGCTCTAAATACGCGTGGAGTTTCCTTCCTTGCTCCCACAATCTAATGTAATTCTGATTGAGTTAGTTATCAGGAATTGCATATCGTTCTTTATCTCGACGGTTGTTGTATCTGCGTTTATTTTGTATCAGAATTGGCATCATAATTGCAAACATCATAAAGTAGAATTTTTATCAAATGTTGATATAAAATAAATACAGATACGACAACGGCCCACACAATCGATGATATCTTTCGGAGTAAAACTATCTTTACGACATAAAGCACATTTGGAAGAGCAAATTGCGCAAATTGGACCGAACACCAAATTCTAAAACTATATAGACGACTAAGTCGAACAACTTGATATTTTTTTTTACAAAAATCATTTTATTCGCTTTTTGGAGACTTCTTTATACCTTCTACCTTCCCCGTGAATATTATACTTGAAAGATAATTATTTTCAAAGTTACGGAGATTTTAAATCTCAATAATCCTATACTCTGCATGTAAAATCTCAGCTTCAAATCGCTCTCTTGTAAATTATTGCCTTGCGAGTTATTCGTTTCGTATTCTGAGCGATCGATATGATCACATATAGGCGCAAATACAAAGTTTTGGACAAATAAACATTTTTAGACCTATCAACTAGCAAGATGAATAGTATAAACAAACGCACAAAATTTCTGTTCCAAACGAACTATATTTACTCCTTTTTCTCTTTTTTCGTACCGAAACATATCCAGTGAGCCAATATCATATCATTGCTCAGGAATTAATCAAGATTTTGGATGAAATATCCTAGTTTTTGACAACCTTTTTTATCGATTTTTGGGATACTTAATAATTCAAAAAAATTTGTTGTCCTAAAATATCCATATTTTTCCTTGGGTACTCAGAGTCCCAAAAGATACGAAAATGAATCACCTAATATACCTTTCAAATTAACCGAATAGAATTTTTAAAAGGACACTTTTAATTATTTACTGGCCAAGGCTACTGAAACTGTGTAATATTTTGGGAAGGAAGTACCTATCTCTCACATTCTTATTATTTTCTACTCTCACTATTGCCTAATTTCTAAAACTAATTGGCTGCTAATATGGAAAGCAATTGCAGAAGAAATTCATTTTTTGAAGTGACGAAATTGTCAGTCTCATATCCTGTGGACGTAAGGGAAAGAAAGGTATCTTAGAACTGGGTACCTGCTAAAATAGAGCTCCTTTGTTCTATTTTTTTTTAAATGAAAATGAACCAAAATAATTTCAAGATTTCTCCTCAAAATCTTCAAATTAACTTTTTGTTTCTTTAGTTCAAAATTGAAGGCTGATATCTCCTTTCTACGAAATATACGCGGTGTACTTTTATATTTCATGATGATCATGGGAATGATTAATTTTTAAAATATCATTGGTACTCTAATTTACTACTTCTGAAGACCTTTAGGCGACATTGATTCAGGAGTACGGTTTACTCAAAAGGTCATGCTTAACCTGCCAAATACATAAAGAACAAGATCAAAAGAAACGTTGCAAAAAAATGAAGGTATGCCTAAAAATGATACAGCCTAACCCAATACATTAGTTGAAGTAAATGTGCCATTTTCTATGAGTATCTAAGGTTAAAGAAAAATAGTTAATAATTAATTAGAGTTTAACAGAAATCACAATTTCTTAAAGGAAACTACCACTAAAAAAATGATCTTTTAATTTTAATATTACTTTCACGTAGGACTTTTGTTGAATAAGAAACAATGATTATATAGGCCACCACGTATTTTGAGTAAAGTATAAATCCTAAAACTGATAAAATATTTGAAGGAAAAAAAAGTAACTCTGGGTGATAATCTTTTTTTTTATAGTAATAATGTTCTTTCCAAAAACGCTTTTTTCTAACACTGGATGAGGTAGTTGTGTAAGTTTTTTAAGAAAGATATTTTTTTTCTCTAAAATGACATTTTTTGTGAATAAAATACAATGGTATGAAGCTTTTTTTTTGGGTTATTGAGACATCTAGCCTACATTAGTTTCTCTTTTTTTTGTGTAATTTGGTAATTCTTAACAAAATATATTTGTTAAACAAAGATTTGAGAAGAATTAACAAATCAAGTGGGAAAATAATTATCAAATTTCATTGGTAATCTCATTTAATAGCTTTAATCTAATGTTATTTCACTTTTAGTTACATGTTTTATTACAAAATACCCTTTCTTTTTTGCTATTATTGTATTTTTAGCATTATTATTATTATTATTATTAAAAAATCATTGAATAAAAACAAAAATTAGTTATTGCAATTTATTTCATAGAATTTGTGTTACTTCCAAAATTATATTATATTTTTTAGACAAAGGAAAAAAAAAACAGAAAATAAAACTTTCAGCATTGTTTTTTATAGACTTATTAACAATTTGTGTTATTTTTTTTTGCGTTTTCATCTACTTGTTTGTGTCTCTTTCTTTGGGCATTCTCTGGTTTTTTCTTTCTGTATGTTCTTCACATACTAAAAAAAACATCAATAGGATTTTGCAGAGTAGCACTTGTATTTACTACTATGATACTTAGAAGTATGATTGTGTAATTGATAATGAAATAATTCTTCCTTTTCTTGTATACTTAAAAAGCAGCAGATTTAATGGTGACGATTTCTTCTGACTTGTGAGCACAGACTGCAGCATATCAAGTGTATTTTTTCTTTAAACTTTAGAATAATATCAAAAGGTTTTTTTTCATTCTTACTTGTTTTTTCTTATTTACGATGAATGCTTCATGTGAAATTTGTAAGTTATTTAATCTAATATATGCGATTTTGGCACCATCTATGATGAGTTAACAAACTTCAATTGTTCTTGCAGAATAATAATTTGCACTTCAACATTTCGTAAAAGAAACTAATCGAATGAGAAAGTTCAGAGGTTTAATAAATACAAATAAAGTTCGTCAAAATATTAAGGCATTAATGATTTCTGAACTTATTACTTTTGTTATGTAAATGTGTTTTTGAACTTTCGTACATGATACAGAGAGATGACTGAAACTATTTATCTTTCTCTGTTGAATTTTTTAAAATTAATTCTGTGGAGCAATGAAATTTCGGGAATTCTAGATTAATGATGCTATTCCAAGGGAACATGAAAATGTTTTTTTAGCATTTTACTGTTCCCAAGTGTCTCTACATTATCGACTTTTCTTTATATTGGTTCCTGTCTCGACTGTTTTTTACAGTCTTCGGCGTGTTCTAAACTATCAAACAGTCATGACAGCAACCAACACACAGTGCTGTCTCTCTATATGCATAGTTTGGGTACTTTTTTTGACAGTTCTCTCTCTGAATATGCACAACATTATTTTTGAAATTCCTGTTTTTTTTCTTTTAATAAATTTTTTTTTCTAGAATTTCTCGTGCTATTTTAACGATTATATGAGACAGACAAATAAAATTAAGAAAATTAAAAACGAGAAAAATTAGTTATCAAGAAAATAATTTTCTTTTTTACTTTGTCAAAATGTAAACAAATTGATTTTGAATGCAACCGACACAAAAGCTGTGCATCGTCACGTTATGCATATAGAGAGACAGCACTGTATGTACTTCTGGTTGACGACCGTATGAATATTTAAGTCAAGTCAAGGTGAGAGTTCGGTCTATTTTTCTTCTTTCAATTTATTTTTATCAGCCAACGTTTCGATTCTGGATGGGATCTTTTTCAGTGTATCAAAAATCTGAGAGAACAATTATCAGGCAATTTTTAGGACTCATCCAGTGGAGTTTTCCACTAGTAATGGATGAGGAAGTGTTGAAAGAGGAATTGGTGGAAAAGTAGTGCTCCTAAAAATTGCTTGATAATTGTTCTCTCTCAGATTTTTGATGCCCTGAAAAAGATCCCATTCAGGATCGAAAGATTGGCTGATAAAAATAAATTGAAGAACGAAAACTAGACCGAACTCCCACCTTGACTTGCCTTAAACAAACTAATACATAGTAGCACTTGAGAACAGTCATGTACTAAAAAAAATTGTTAATGTTTCAATGGAATAGCACCATAATACTTTTCTACATCTAATTTTAAATATTTAATATTGTAAAATATTTTTATTCCATTATGATCTCTGATTGGATGGAGCTTTACGTATTATGAATGCTTTCATACTTTGACGATTAAGATAACACGATAAAACAATAATGTTCAATAGGATTAAATATCCAGTACTTTAATCATTATCCAAATGTAATTAAATATTTAATCTTTAAAAATATTCCGTCTCATCGTGTTTTCTGATTGGCTAGATCTTTAAAGCTTTAAAAGTCTTTCGCCGATCATACATTACATTCAAACTAAAAGATTTTATGAAAATTCCTTGAGGATTAGCATGTTTTTTTACAAATTTTTATATTGGAAAACTTGACACATTTTCCCTATTCTTGTTCTTAATATTGTTTATGCTTACCATCTTAAAGACTTTCATTCTAAATTTCAAACTTCAATTCCACATTTGATATGCCGCAGTGTACAGAGAAATATTTTGGTTTAACAATGTTTTTTTGGCTTGAGATTTAGTTTGATATATAGAAACGTGTGTGAGATGTGCCTTTTATACATTGTACAATTTCGTGTGGCCACATTTTGTTAGTGAAGAGATAAACAAGATGGGATAAAATATGATGAAGAAAAAAAATCTGCAAAAAAAAGCACCTCTGTATTAGGATAACATTTTATCATAGTCTCAACCGCTTTTGTACCTCAATCTCCGTATAAAATAGTGTAATTTTGTGCAGCCTCTAGTCGAGTGAAGTAGATATTCGTGAGTGTGTCCACACGTCCCTCCCGTGTTTTTCTCAGTGGAAAACAAAGAAAAACTATTTTGCATTTTTGAAAATCCATACAAAATAGATATCTCCAATTTATCCAGAAACCAATATTTCTTTAACATTTTCTTCCTGCAAAATAAAGCAATTTAATAATAGACAACAAAAAGAAACTTTTGCAAAATGCCAAGAAAATAAGTGTGTGTTAGCTATTTACTATATTGTCAAATTAAATAATTAGGAAAGGCAGACAAAAATGGTAACAACAATCAAATCGACGAAATAAGAAGATGCACAAACATTTGCTCATTTTTAAATGATGAACTCAATGTCCTTTACTTAGCGTCATTTAAAATAAAACACATAATGCATGTAAACAAGTAGAGAGAGAGAGAAAAAAAGTGGAAAAAATGGCAGAATAACACTATATTTAATACTAAATGACAAAGAAAGAAAATATAACTAAAAATAAAATCAAAAAGAAGCAATATAACATATTAGACATTCTTCAAGTCTTCTTATAAAACTGCAAAAAAAAAACAAAGAGAAACAAAAAAAATAGCGTATCTGGGTGTATGGAAAACAGTAATAAAACACAAATCAGGATTAACTTCTTGTTTTTTTTTCTAACACCGTCGTATTGTTTTAGTTCTTGATATTTTTAGAGTATCGTGTTTGCGTATTGCCAAAAGAAATACAGAATAATATACATGTAATAGATTTTCTTGTAAGAGATGTAGAAATAAAAACACTACAGCAATAGAGAAAATGCATTGTTTTTTTTGTTTTTAGTATAAATTCCTGAAAAAGAAGCAGAAGAAAGTATAGTTTTCAGCCAGGCGAAGGTAAAGTCTTTGTACTATGTATATTCAATTTTCAGAATCCTTAGAACAGTGTTCATACTAAAATAGAATTTCAGTTTATAAAAAATTTTCTTTGCAAAACTTTTGCTTTGGCTTTTTTCTTCAACTCTTTGAGGACGAGAAGGTCAAAAATCGGGGGTAAGAAAAAATCGCTTTTTACGACTTTTTAAAGCAAAACGCAACTTTAGAAGACTAGAGGAAAAGTTTCATTTTTGGGTCACCGGTGACCCAATCGTTCTTAAAGGGTTAATATTTTCACATATAATTTCAAATTTGGACTAAAGCCTCTTCAATCCTTAAACAAATACCAACACAAAAAAATTATTTTTTATTTTTTCACTCTGATGAGTTTGATACATTTAAATAAGACAAGAAAAGCTCGATAAGCCTTAAAGCCTAAATAGACTCATGCTGATCCTCGAGAATATTTAGTCTGTAAAATTTGACAGTAAAGGATTTATCTCAAACTGTTAGGGGAAACTGGGGCACCACCAAACAGGGGTACCACCAAACACTGCGATTTTTTTAATAGGTATAAGACTTCAGAGAATGAGACTTACATGAAATCATAGATACTATAGGGATGCTTATCCAGAGAAAGAATGATCCACATAATTCAAGTATTTTAGAAATAAGAATATTTTTTCGCAAAATTGTGAGCTTTTGATAATTTTAGTCATTTATATATCTACCTGGAAAATAAAACTGAAATAACTTACATCAAATTTCACTACACCAGTACTTTCCTACATGTTTTGGGATAATATTCATGTATCTACTAAAGAAATTAATGTTCACATTTTTTTAAAAGAATATAAAATCCATCACAAAACAGAGTTTGGGGCACCAACAAACAGGCAAATTTCTCAGAATTACAGATGTCGCGAGCGTAGCTTGAATGGCAAAATTTTTCCTCTTATCTTTCTTACTCGTCATCTCCCTCTTTGTTCGATTTCAGAAATTTATATCCATTCATGGGATTTTTATTCAAGACTCAGGAGAAATATAGTTTCAAGAACCCTATTTTGCATTAAATGATTCTTAATGATTCTTAAATGATTTTAATCAAGGATTGACGAATGATTTCTCGATTTTATTACAAATAATCAGAAGAGCGCGCAAAATTTGAACTTTAGGTATAGTGTTTGCCACGATTTTAGTGGCGCTGCTTTCCAGTCTGAAGTCGAATGTTGTCAAAATGATGAAAAATCCATTGAAAAATATGTTCGGTGTGCAGTGCTTTAGTTTTTTGTTATTTTGGTCAATCATTCTAAATTTTGCAGTGCTTTTTTGAGAATTATTTACATTTTCAATACCTTCTTTATAATTAAGAGTTGTGGTGAATGCCCAAAATAACTTCAATGGGTGAGAAAATGAGGTGTTTTTTGGTGCCCCAGAAAGTGTTTATTGGTACCCCGGGTGGTTGGAAAAAAGTGAAAAATGCATGGTGATACAATTTTCCTTTTTACGGAAAATTGAAGTGCTTCATGTCATCCTTGTATACATTAATATGCAGCCTATATCCAAGAGTATAACATGGGGTAAGCAACATTTTTCTAAAATTCACAGTTTTCTTAGGAAATTCAGTCAAAATCGCATCTTTCAAAAGTGTTTGGTGGTACCCCAGTTTCCCCTATACACTGAGGGTATAGGATAGGATCATCGATTAGAGGTTCTTTACATAAATTTTCCTAATTATTTACTGCTAAATTTTACAGACTTATTCTCGAGGATAAGCCTGAATCTACTGGGGCCCTTATGCCCTATACACACTTACGACTTAAGCCGAGAGACGACCTAATGGAAAATGATTGATATGTAGTTTAACCATTATTTCTAATATAATTACGCTAAGCTGTCTCTCGGCCAATCCTCAGGTCTGTCAAGGCCCTTACTATTAGTCAAATAGGCCACATACCCAGTATAAGATTTTATTTAAAGAAAAAATAATAATAATGTCATTTTCCTTATTTTCCAAACTTTTTTTAAGTTCAGAGATTTCTTGATTCTACTACACAATGGGAAAAAATTGAAATCTTGTGTAAAAATAAAAAAAACAAAAATAACTGAGGTTCTCAAGTTAACATAAAATCATTAAATTTATTATCCGTTTCACAACATTTCAAATTTTTTTTATTTTCATACTGACAATCAAATCTTATTAATTTTTGTTTTATCATTTGAGGAGCTCAGAGCAAAAAAAAACGCTATTTTAATAGGGAAATGCATACGACTTTGAGTTTTTTCGCTCCGAGCGTCTCATTTTATAAAAACGATAGACCAGAATTACTGATGCCATGGCCTTTGATTAGCCCTTTAGCTTGCTTTTAAACGAGGGTATTTAAAAAATGCACCCCACTGTGCTATGCACCGGCGAGTCTTGGAAAATCTCCCCTTGAGGTTTGTGTCTGAATAAAATCTCCCAGTTAGCTGTTATAATACTCCCATTTGTGTCTCGAATAAAATAGAAAGTCTAGCAGACTTTCTATTTTATTCCGAAACGTTTCGAACTTGCTTTGAGGTACCTGATAATTTAATAAAAGCCAAATGGTTACCAAGTAAATATTAATGGTTGATGAAAAATAAATTAAAAAAGATATTGTGTCAAACTCGTCTCACCGCAGGGTTTTATGACATGTTGTTAGGAATTTAAGGAAACATCGACAGTTGCTTTACAATCCGAAGACGTTTGCTAATGAAGTTGCTTTACAATAGCTAATGTTTAGTTTTCCTTTATATAATTCATGATAGCTAGACTTTATGAAAACCTTCATCTTACTTTAGTAGGTACTCCTTGTGTTCTCTTGATAGCAATATTTCGTTTTTTGGAGATTTTACTCAACAGATCTTCTCCTCATGTATGTTGTGAAACTGTTATTAAAAAATAGAGATACAATCTATTAAAATGAAAATTAAATTCACTAAACAATTTCACTGTAACACTAGGGATTTTAAAAGATATCATTGGTGTAATGTGTGAAAACTCTTGAAAAATATGCACGGACAGGACTTTATATTTATCAATAACAAAAAACAGCTGATTGATCTTTCGAAGAGTTATTTTTGTGCACCAAAAGGTAGGCAATTTCCACTAAGAAAGCTCAGTGCTATATTTTGTGCGCCAAAAGGTAGGCAATTGTCACTCAGAAAAAGCTCAGTGCGATGTTTTGTGCGTCTGAGAGTAGACAAAATGACACGGCGAGAAAGCTCAATGAGATATTTTTATTTCGAAAGAACAGTTTCAAATCAAAAGTCCCCCCTATAAATGCCGCCTTAACAACGAGACACTTTTTACTGAATGAAAATCAACAAAAAAAAAATTAAACTGGGAAACATAATCAATGATAAGTCTTACATCTAACTTTGGAAAGTCTAACAGAGTCTGATTTGGTGTATTTTGTGTTTCTATGAATGATAGGGACAAAAAATAGCCCAAAAATTTAAGTAATTTTTTTTAACAATACCAATGAATAATATTTTTCGCTTTAATGAAAAATATTACGTATGAGTATTGTAGTTTTTATTGCCAAAAGGGTTTTGCTTAAAAAAAATTAGAAGTATAAAAAATAAATAAAATCAATTATGAATTTGAGAATTTAAAAAATCACCATTTTTGAGCTTAAATATTTACTGCATAGCAAATAGCTAGAGACTTGCAAAAAATATTCTAGATTCTAACTTTCCTGACTACCTAAAAATTAACTTTAGGTAGTCAGGAAAAATTATTTTCTTTATGGGACACCGGTGTTCCAATCGTCCTTAAAGGGTTAGAGGAGTCTATGAATAATTTTTCACTAATACGGATAATCGTTTTCTTTAGAAATATGCGAAAATATCGTATAACAATGTAGACCCACTTCCCCCTACATTGACTTACCTTTTTCAAGATGTTTTTTTTTTAATATTTTAGTATCCTTTCGATTTTTGCATTTTGTCTTGCATAAAAAGCTACTTTAAATACTTGATTCTTTAAAAAAAATATTCACTGTTTTTACTAATTATTCAGTAATATTTCATTCTTCGCAGTGTTGATATAAATATGCATTTACTATTTTACTTTATACAAAATAATGACTTTTATTTTATCAATGATTAAAAAAAACATTTTCATACGTTATGGACATAGTTTTATTGAATTAAATAACACAATAATTCCTCTCTATAATGATCTTGCTGTTTTATTCTTTCTACGAAGCTACTTAAATAAAAAATTAATTAAACGTGTTCAGAAATTAAGGTGAATAAATTATTCCAATTTTTCCACGGGCACTACAGTGAAAATTCTCCCACGCTCAGTATCCCCAGTATCCCTTCTCGCCTCCCCAATACGTGCTGGAGTTTCAGCGATGGCGTCCAGTTTTGTATCCTGGACATACTTGATTAGAGTACTCTTGGAGGTGGAGCTAATGGGATTGTTGGGCATTGAGCAGCGACGGCGGAAGAAGCGGTCAGACATGTGGGGCCTTGTGGGGCTGCGACGAGGTGGAGAGTACAGGTGACTCAAGCATCTATGATTGCGATGACTCTCATTCATAAGCAGTGTTTCCAGCTCTTGGGCAGATGGACGGTACTGAGCTGGATGTGTGAGGGGAGACCAGGTGTGCTGATGGTGGTAGATTGAAGGCATTGGACCCTGAGTTAAACGTCGGACAATCTCTGCTCGAACTCCTTGACCACGATTGTCACACTGAGCCTCGAAACCGGCAATCTCTTCGGCGAGTTTCTGACGCAGAGACGTGGCATCTTCTACCTGGCAGGTTTTATTATAATCTCGCGCGATTTTTACGTCATGCTTCCAGAACTGACGATAGTTTTGTGTGGCCATAGGAGCTACTTCCTTGATTCGCAGAAATACTACTCCCATCACATAGATACTTATCACATTGGTGATCGTTACACACATGCTGATAGATCCCATTATGGCTACCTCAATGGACTGGTGATTAGAGTAGTAGTTGGTGTTGATGATAGAGTTGTAGCGCTTCCCATCTGCTTCGTAGATCTTATACAGACAAGCTAAAGCCCACATCAGGCCAGAATTCACGGCTGGTGGGAGAAGAGATGCAGAAATAGCCACTCCAGCCAGAGATCCTACATTTTCTCCCAGAATTCCGATGGCCACGGCAGCTCCAGAAGGAACGGCAATAAAAACTCCTACCAGAACAGAATGTAGTTCACATCTGCTCAGCATTTCCTGGGTTAAACCTTCACCAACTCCATAGCGTCTGTCGACGCTGCAAATGATCAGACCAAAGACAAATCCTACTAACGTGGCCATAAAAATTCCAAGGAGCTCATTGACAATTCCCAAGCGCTGGAGCTTACGATCTTTAATAGCAGTTCCGAAGATTGAGGCGATTATTGGACCCATCAGCGGAGAGATGAGCATACTAGCGGCTAGAAAAAGGGGATTGTCTTCTACCAATCCAAATCCAGCAAGAATCCTGGAAGGAAAAATAAATTAGAATCATCTTTTTAATTTTTAAGAGGGAAGATGAACTTACGATGCGATGATTAGAAGAGACAAAAAATCAAATCTCAGCTCTGCATTGTAGCGAACTTCTTCCACTAATTGTGCGACATTGAATCTGGCAGTAATTGAAGACACGAAACGCTCCCAGGCACCTCCTTTCTGCATTTCATCCTCGAGAGGATCATCAGCATTGGGAGCAGGAGCTGCGGATGCTGCACTGAAGAAGAAACAGGGCGTGAGGGTGAGAATAGATCCCTCTCGGACTCCAATTCCCCACTCCAGGAGAATCTGTTTAACACGTTCACATTTCTGACCAACTTCCAGGGAAAATGTTACTTTGATCCTTTTCCCGTTGTGAGTTTCTTTCCACACGGCATTCTCGATTTTGGCCCTAGAAAGGAGTTGCTGAACAACGACCTGCATGGAAGAATTGCTGGGGATGTTCAGATTATCCCAATTGGTGGTCTTGACCTTTTTGGTTTGGGATGCCTTGGCCCTGAGAGATGATCTACGACTGGAGGAAAAGAAGCCTTCAGTGAGCGCGGGAAGGACGAGAGTTGGAGTCTTTACGATCACCTTTTTCTCATTATCCGCCTTAAGTAGATGCTCCGTGGACGTGGTACTCTCCTCATTTAATGGTGACTGAAGACTCCGAATTCTTCCCTGCAGAAAAAAATCTGTTTAGCTTTTTTTTTAAATGAGAAATTAATAAAATTTTCAATTTACCGTCCCATCGGTGTCCTTGAAATCTGGCGCCCGGAGAGGTGTTGATGCTTGTGGTTGTGCAATCTGGGCATTGCTCAACATTTCCTTCTCTTCTTCCTCTGTGGGTATGCAAATAGCAAACATAATCCCATCCATGGTGGATAAAACTTCCGCAAATGGACAATGGAGCTCAATAGCTCTCACAAGACACTAATGAACTATGATCAGACAGCCCACAGATTGATGTGAAGACTAACGGAAAAATTTGTGGATTTTAATCTTGTTTCCTCTGACCGATTTTTACAGCTAGAGAGAGATACTAAAGAAATTGGATGAAACAATCTCGGAGATAAGTCGGACTTTTGGGATCAGCAAAGATTCAGGCTTTGGGATCAGCATCAGAGCAAAATAATTTTAAGCCCAGGAATTTAGACTGTGCTCCAAAGCTTAGTGACTAATAAGGGTAAATGAGCTTCTACTAAAATATACATTTGGTAAGTAGGGGAGGGTGGGGCAGCTTAACGACGGGGCAGTTTCAATTTTTGCATATTCTTCTTATCCCTTAGAAAGGAATGGGATAAAACCTTTATGTTATTGAAGAGATAACCGAGACCCGTTCATGAAATATAATTAATTTCGTGACGCTTCTCGTTTGAATTCTGTAATTGATTTTATAAAACTGCATCAAAATGAAACATTTTGTAATATTTTATTTTAAACAATTTCTAAACTATTGCACTTATCTATAAAAGTAACATAATTGTATTAAATTACCAGTGGTTTTATGATTATTATAAGGCATTTAGCGTTGAATGAAATCTAAGACGTTTCTGATAATTTTGATTTGAGTTCCGAAAGTGCGTGAGGGGCAGTTTCATGCAAGCACACGAAGAAGTTTCCAGTGTCTAACAATTTACTTTTTTAATCAAAATTAACTTAAAATGATAATTGAAAACATTTTGTAGCTGTTTTTGTCGATAAAGTTCGAAATTATGGAAAATAGTATTTCCTAAAAGTTCATAAAAAAATTTAAAAAAAATAATCTTTCAGTGTTTTTTAAGTGCTTGAAAATGATAAATTTAATTGTTATAATATCTTTTCAGAATGTTTTCAGCAAGATATTGTAAATTTTTTTTACTATTATAAAAATTCAAGACTTTAAAATAATATTATAAAACTGTTATACTAAAAAATACATGTTGTAAGGCGACATAATGATCCAATAATGTATAGAATTGGCCTAGCACTACAAAAGACATTTCTTTCGTATAAAAATTCAAAGAAAATTGCTCATTTAATGAGAAAAAGGCTTCAAAATCTTTGGCGATATTTTATTTTCTCTGTATCATTAATTAGTGTTCAAATTCTGTTATAAAGTTTTTGTTCAATTATATTTTTAGGTTTTAGAGTCTAAGAAGACTTCAAAATAGTAATTTTAATCAATTCTGGTATCGCAAGGTTCCTATAAACACGTTTTATTTTTCTCAAAAATTGGCTCATATTTATCTTGAAATTGCCCCGCAACGGGGGACTTTCACGCATTCTGCCATTCAGGTGAAATCATCTTCTCCACAATAGACCAATGAAATTAAAGGATTATTATTATTATTTTTATTGACCCTAAACCCAACTGTAATTCACAGAATATACAAAGTTTTACTTCTGTTTTTACATCTTTTTGCAAAATAGTCCTAAAATCCATTTTGCAATTTAGGGGTGAACTGCCCCACCCTCCCCTAAATCCTGGAAAGATAACTTTATTGAATATCATGATCATCGATGCAATATTTGTAATTTACCAATGTTTGCATATTTCTCTCCCAAGGATTAATTAACATCACAAATTTAACTGATAAGCAAGGACGCGGTGAGGGAAGAACAGAAAGAGTCTATTGGGCGCATTGGGCCCCACACTCCTGCATGAAACTCAAAAAATATAAAAGAACAAAAAAATCAGAACCCTGACTTAATATTAAGAAATAAATCTCACCTTGAGGGCAGTTCCACTTCCATCCAGGACAAGAGCCTTTGGCTTGAAAGTTTTTTTTTATTAAAACTTATGAGCTTTAATAAAAAGCCTAAAATCATTCAGCCAGATTTATGGTGGATTTATTAAAGAAACGTTGCTCAAAATTAAATTATTAGAAATTTAAAAATATATTTATGAGAGGATTTTCCGAAAGCTTCTGATGAGCTTTTTTAAGGAAAGTTACAATTTTCTCTTGAAAAGGTTTTTATGGATTCTCTAAAATTTTGCATATCGGCCCAAGATAATCAAAATCGGTTTTACAATGGATTTTTGATAAATCTTTAAAAGAACTTTGCATAAAAGCTTTACTAAAGCAAAAGCTATAAAGTATTTTTCATTCAATATTTGATAAATTTCCCAGGATTTTCCTAAAAAAAAGGTACCTTTTGCTGTTTTTACCAAGCTTTCCCGTTTACGAAATCTGTTAAATTCATCAAGATTGGGTTGAAATTAAAATTATATTTTCACTGGAAACCATCCATATTGGATGAAGTCCCGTCAAATAAAGATAATATTAATAATATTATTATTACAAATAATAATAATATTAATAAAATTATATTTAGATATAAATGTTAGTGTTAGGTGCTTGACGATTTTTTTCATTTGAAAAATTAATCAACGAATCTGGAAGAAATTTTGCATGGAAAAAATAAAATTAAACGCTCCAACGCATTGTTTACCAATTTGGGAAGTCTATTTTAAACAAAAATAATTTTTTATAAGTGGCATAGACTCTTCACAGAAGACCTACAAAATGTTTGTGATGATATTAGCCATGGACGTCAAAAACTTCAAAAACCAATGAAAATGTTGAAGAAGTAAAGAATTTTCTTACAGAAAATTGTCGAATCACTATTAACCCATTCAGTCAATGTACCAGAAATACTTGAGATAGAATGTTCATATTTTAGGATTAGTTTCCTACAGACCATAATAGATAAATTTTTTGAAAAGAATTTTTTTTTACCTTTCATGGGGCGCGGGAAGCCCCTGTTAAACATACATCTTAACGGTCGCTGAATTTAAATTCTGTGCATTAATTAATTACAAACTCTACTGGTTTAGATAGAGGAACTATCCAAGAAAACAAATTGGCAACTAAAATTCAAATCAGGAAAGAGGAAAGAGGCCAATTTTAACAAATTCGACAGAATGTCGCATTTTTCGTTCGCCATTTTGAGCAAAAATTTTGCCTGACCCACCGCGATGCAAGAAAACAATAACAAAATGTATTCCCATTTCTGTCGGACTATTTTTCTCAAGAAATTGAAGAACTAAAATTACTAAAAATCCATTCCCAACAGTAATTCGGATTAAAATTGCCCGGGAATAAATCATCTAAAATCACTCAATTTGCGTATGATGTATAATACCATGGTATGGAATGGGTTAAAGGAGTATCTGAGCTTATTGGCATATCAGCCCATATTAGCACAAATGTCTGAGAGGGATTACTTTGAAGGGAATCAAGTTGATAGTGATGAATAATTAAAAATAAAATTTTACTTTACTTTTAACTTTTTTTTTTTACTAAAATTCACCCAAAGCACTTTTCAAGGGTGCTATGACCGAGATCAGTCGATGGATTTACTATCTTGACAAAATTTTTTCGATCCTATAAATCTCCCAGGTATTATTTTAAGATAATTAAGACAGAGAGCAATTATATAATCCGTTTATTTCCATTTTGTGACCACTTTGAAGTTTACAAACTTACTTATTGGAGCTTGCGATCTTCAATGACCCCAAATAAAAATAATTATTTCTAGACGTTTTTTTAAATGGCACTATAGATTTCTTTTATTTCCAGTTATTAGAGAGAGGTAGCCTAGGAGAACATTTCATCCTGACGACTTGAAAAATCGTCATTTTGAATTATTGAAGGTTAAAGGTCAATCACTTTGGAGGCTTTGGAGGGCTCACTTATAAACCGCATTGGTTAAATTTGATTTTTTTGGAAAGGTAGTCAATCAAACCCAGCTTTGATAGTCTCAACTGGTAATAAATTGGTCGACTAATCGTAATTTATTTGATTTTTTCGATTATCCTCTTATCCTCTGAATATTTTAATATATAGTAAATCTGAATATTTCGTCATGAAATTCACCCATAAAGCACAGTCAAGGCTCCTATCATCGAGATCAATCGATGGGATTACCATAACTTGACAAAATTTTTTCGATCCATAATTTAGAAATAATTTGATTAATCCGCCATTAATCCGCCATTTTGAGCAAAAATTTTGGATGACCTTCCGCTAGGCAAGAAAACAATAACAAAATGTATTTTCATCACTGTCGGAGTATTTTTCCCAAGTAATTGAAGAACTAAAGTTACTTAAAATCTATTCCCGACAGCAATTCGAGTATCAGTTGCCCAGGAATAAATCATCTAAATTCACTCAATTTGCGTATGATGTACAATACCATGGTAAGGAATGGGTTAATCATAAAAATCGATATGGAAATGGATTCATTTTGTGGATTTTAAACAGAAAACTTGTAGAAAACTTCCAAAGAAAATAAAAAAAGAAATCCTAGCTACACTTGATTTTTTTTTAACAGAAGAAAAACTTTTATTACCTCTTTGAATATCTAGTTAAAAATTTTATCAGCTATCCGAATTACTTAAAATCATCCAAATCGGATTAAAATTGAATTTTATACCGATTTTCCGAGTAAAGTGTTAAGCCTTTTCGGTCTAAGAACGTTTCTTTTGGGACAGTATTCTCAAAGCTAAAAACGCAATTTTTCAGAGAAAAGCTACGCAGATCCATGAAAACGTTTTTGTAACTTTATCTAAATCTGCCGAAATCTTTGTAAAAATCGATCAGATAATGCTCCAAAAATATTCTCATCAAATACCAACTGAGATTATCAAAAATAGGTCCTCCGTGTTATTAAAATCCTGGCTATGTCCTTGTTGACAACCTTGACAACGGATCCTCGAGATCCGCAAAAACTTTTAAGGGGTTACATGGGTCTCTCAGGTCAAAAAATATGCATTTTTCTGATAATAATTTATTGTGTCGAAAATATTTTAGAAAGTTCAACTTTTTGGATATGAAAGAGTAACTTTAGAACAAAATTTAAAAAAAAAATTGAAAAATTTTGAAAATTCGACCGTTGGTAGCTGATTTTTGGAACCATTCTCCAAAAAACAAATCTTGCGGTAGGAAGTATTTCTCCTAGTAGATTTATTTGAAATCAAAAAACCAAATATACTCCGTTAGAGGATTAGTTGGACCCCTGGATGAACGAAGAATTTTTGAAAAAAAAAACAAAATTTGAATTTTACCCTATTTTTCAACACATTTTGAATTGTAAAAATGGTTCTGATTAAAGGAAGAGCAAATCCTTCGTTCAAACAGTAGATAATACTTCTCAAAACAAGTATGCAAAATTTCAGCAGAATGATCGGTTCAGTAGACGAGTAATCTTGATTACCGCATTGTATAACGGTGTTTTGAGAAAAACGCGTTTAACTCTTTCGTCTCTTTTGGGACTCTGAGTACCCAAAGTAGCATATGAATATTCAGTGAAAAACAATGTTTTTTTAGTCTGCGGTCTTTAATGGGCTATAAGCCAATAAAACCTTATAGGTAAGGTGAAAAAAAACAATGTTTTTTTTTAATTATTCAGAACTGATAAAAATTCTATTCTTGTCGATGATTAAGAACTGTAAGGATGTCCAAATGTAAGATATTTTTTTGTAGGACCTTAATTAATTCGTCAACTTAGATATTTTTGATTAAAAAATGACGAAATTGGCTTGCAGCATATGCTGCGGCCCAGAAAGAGTTAGTTTTACAACAATATGTGCGCGCGGGCGGAATGCATAACTAAAACTGCTCTGCTGCTCTACCTCCGAGAGTTAGGTGTGATTCTTTCATAATCACATCTATTGTGATACTCCGATTTTCTAAAAGTGCTCCGATCGAGCTGAAATTCACAGGGTATATGTTTTGAACATCCCTGATGCCGAAAATGGTAGTCCGCCATTTTCGGGTCCGGCCGGCCGTCCGGGCGTCCGTAGTTCGCAATATATCCGGTTTGAAAAGAGATATCTTCATTTTTTTTTTAAATATATCTAATTGCATGCACGACGATTTCTATGCTATTAGTTTTTTGAAAAACCGGTTCTAAACCATTCTAGACCGGTTTAAAACCGGTTTTTCTAGGTTTTCTCGAAATTGACCTTTGCCATTTGAACCATTTTATGTTCATGTTGTAGCGCTACTTGAGTAGACCAATTTAAAAAGAAAATTGGAGGTTGCTCCATGATTTCTCGAGATATTTCAAGTTGAAATGTCATGAGTGCCAAACAACTATTCTTCTCTCTCTATTTCTATATACGTCTCTTTCTTTCATTTCACCTCTTTTTATATGAAATGTGTAAGTGAGAGTGCAAAAGAGAATGCTCTTCAGTAGGTTAGACAAAGATACCAATATAATTAAATATAATAAGAGATTTTAATGTACTTTATTTTCAATAAATTAAACGAATTAAAATAGAAAATTCAAACTAAAAAGATATGAAAGAATATTAAATATACTCACTTTTAGGCATAGTAGGGTAAAGTGATATAATTTGGAATTAGTGTTACAAGTTGGACAATTCGCCGGTACAAGTTAGACATGGTTTTTTTCTTGATAAATACAGTACAAAATTTGTTTTTAAGCACAAGGCACCAAATTATAAAACTAAAGCATTAAAAATATACAAATAAAAATGAAGTACTAAATTTATCAAGACAAAAAGATCTGTCCAAATTGTACCATTGTCCAACTTTTACCACTGTCCAACTTGTACCACTTTACCGTAGTTGGCATATAAAATATTCTATCTAAGTGGGAGAATTATTAGAAGATGGAAAAAGACACAGAAAAATGAACAATTTTGGGTGTACTTTTTCAAAAAATCTTTAAAAAATACACTTTATTTTCATCGTAGGTTGTTGATATGTTTACGAAAGTTATAGAGGATGAAAGTACGCGTCATTTTAGCTTTATGTGACTACCACCGGATAATTAGAACCGGAGATATAAATTTTTGAATTTTATAAAACAGCAAAAAACTAAAAATGCATAGGGTAAGTGTGCCAAATTCCGGCATAGTTGCATGCAAGCGCCAAAGTCTCAAGTTTGAAATGTAATATCTTTAATAGAAATTGATTTTTTTCATTCCTTCTACTTAAGGAATTGTTGCTTAGAACCTTGCAGACAGTTTATCGTCTTTATTTATTTTAAAATCATTCTTAATACATTTTAAAATGAATAAAAATGTAGACATAGCTTTGGTGCCCTATTTCGGCCACCTTCATTCTCATAGTTCCTTGCCCTTCGGGAATTCTTCCAATATCTTTTTCACGTCATCTCGTTTGTCGAAGCTACATTTTTTGTTATTCTTTTGCATTGTATAATCTCTGGAGTATGTAAAAACTAAAAATTCATGGAAATTCGAGGAACAAAAAAGGTGGCCGGAATTGCAAGCTGGCCGGAATTTGGCACACTTACCCTATATTAAAAAATCCAGACGTGACCCGGACAAACGCATTTCAGATTTGAGATTTCTAAATGACCCCCTGAACAATTTTTTGTACTCTCGTCAGAAACACCCACAAAAACCTAAATTTTGTCGCACAGTGTAATATGTTACAAATAGTTTAAGAATTATTAAACGAAATTTGCATTATTTATGCATAAATATTATCGTTCGAGTTTGCCACAATCCAAATTTGTAATGAAGGAATCGCACTTCTATAAGCTGATCTAGGCTTATCATTGGCTTTTACTTCGATTGACTTGAAATTTTCAGAAAATATTTTTCAAATGTTATAAAAATAAAAAAAAATTAAAAAATGATTTTTTGACCTGATTTAGAGTAATTCTAACAAGATTGTAAGAGATCCGCGAATCATTTACCTCTAGAAATTGCTCAAATCTTTGAGTCATTCTTTGTTCTTTCCAAAGATTTTGTCCCAGGCACGTTTCATTAGGAAGGACGAAAAGGTAGGGTATCGTAAAGAATTCCAGCTTGTAAAACGAAATAAAAATCAGACACAATAAATCCAAATTTTAGAAAATTCTTTCTAGCAGTCATTTTATTTTTTAGATACATCTTTCTTCTAACATGACGTGCCTCAACAACTTACAAACATTATTACCCAAAATATATTGTGCATTGTCCTTGCACCTTTCTGTCCAATTAGCAAATCATTTGAGCCCATTCACTGGCTCCATGCGGAAGAAAAAAACCCTCTTGGGGTGAGATTTCCTCAAGGCACTTGGAGAAGCTATTCAGCTACTCTTGCAGAACCTTACTGAGGGAATCCGCGAGATTGGTGATCTTCTCAGAAGCCTCACAGTGCTTCAGCAGCGACGGCGGAATTATAGATTCTCCGTAAAATGCTCCGGAAATGGCGCAAGCCATACTGGCTATGGTGTCTGTATCACCGCCTAGGGAGATTGCATACTCCAGGCATCGCTTGAAGGGATTATCTGTGGCAATTCCATCGATTTCTGAAAGGCTGCGCAGGAAGCAGTAAATGGCAGTTGGGACGGAATAGAGGGCACAGACGCTGTGGCCGAGGCTATTGACCACAGCCTCCTCAGAAGGATTTCCTTTGTCCAGGAGCTTTGTGATTTCCGTCAGTTGGCGGTTATATGGCTCAGGATCACCATCATCGATGCTGGAAGAAAAGAAATCTAGTACCATTTCTGCCCCAAGATAAATTTGTCTTCCTAAAACTATTTTTTTTTTTTACAAAATGTTTTTCTTATTTACTCATCATTATCCTGCTCAATTGGCTTCATCTTCCTCATGAGCTCCTCAATGAAATGCTGAGTATCTATGGGTTTCATGGGATTCAGATGGAGACTCTGATGGATAGCTAGTGCCTGCAAAATAGCCCCATTCACTCCCAACTTGTGGCTGTGTGTAATTTCTGCCTGTGTCCTGACCATCTCCACGAGCTCAGATTCACTGCGAACACAGAAAAGAGGCACCGGAGCAACTCGCATAGCTGCTCCATTCCCAAAGGAACCTCTTCCGGAAAACTGTTCCCTAGCCAATTGCTTAACATTCTCGAATTTTGCACCTTGGAATTTGTTGAACAGCTCATTGATGCCACTTCCGTACCCGCGATTTGGGGCTTTTACGTAGCTCTGCACAAAGCGTTTGGCCAATCTCGATTGATCCACTCCTTTGTTCTCAATTAGCTCTTCTGCCACAGAAATAGTCATTGCTGTGTCGTCAGTATAGGGCTTATAAGGAGCGCTAAAATAGATTCCGGATAGCTTCTCCAGAAACTTCTTCAGTACAACTTTGGTGCCAGGTTCCATTGGTTCTCCCTCATATGGACAACCGCAGCAGTCCCCAATTAGTACTCCTTGAAGTGTCCCGCGGAATTTCATTGAGAGTAATCCTCCTTGCTCCATGATTTTCTTCATTTGATATGGGAAAGTGTCACGCACAACAAGAATTCTTCGAAGTGTTTATCCAGCAACTTAACACCTGTATCTGCAGATGAATCTTCTGCTTATATATGTTTAGAATGCAAACCACACTATTTATTATGCAAGATATTCCAAATTGAACGGAACACGTAAATTCTATTTACGTTACCAAAATATTTTGGTTAGGGCGATCCCCATATCCCATGAACTCTAAGCGTAGGAAAAATATCGGAAATGTCCCATGGCGTACTAGGACAGTCGGAACAGTCTTGGAAATTTAAAAACCCAAAAAAACATTGTTTAATAAATTTATTCAAGAAAATCTATGATTAAATTTCAAACGTATACTAATTTTCTATAAATATAAGTTTAATTAAGTGCATATTCTTTCTTCTTTTATAAGGAAAAACATGAAAATCTTTAAATTCTTATTGGAAAAAAGTCAGTTGAATTTCAAATAAAAAATCGGATTAAACGATATATCGATGCCCTTGGCGATATTTTGTTCGATATTGGATTTCCAGCTGACAGCCGGGATGTCATGTTTTTTTTCTCATATAAAAAGTGAAATGTCTCTAAAAATGATGTAAAATATATTTTTTCGCTAAAGCACTAAACAAAATAGTGAATAATTAGATTGTAAGATTGCATTGGAATGTGATACACTTTATCTGTAATCGGCCTCATGCGTCCACACATCATGGAAGCGCTGTGAAGTGAAAATTCCGAGGAACCCAGCCTCTGGCCAGAGCCTGCATAGCAATCTTTTTTTTTATTTTTTGTGGAAAATGGGGACTCGAATATCAACCAACAAAACAAGTAAGTTTATTGACTGTCTTTTACGACTTCTGGATCTCCAACTCCAATGCAAATTAATTGCAGAGGTACCTCTGCATTCGGTGTTTATGAGAAAATTGCTGGGGTGGGTTTGCTTATTTTTGCTAAAAAGTTTAATTTCCGCACAGAGATTCCCATAAATTGCAGTTATGGGCTTTGCAATCCACGTGCCTCCTCTCTGTTATATACAAAATCTTATATTATCACGCAATTTTGCGCAATTTATTGTCCCGGCAGTGGCTGAGAGGCTGAATGAATATTATCACAAACTGGAAGGAGCATGAACAAAAAAACTATTTGTTATCTAACGTTCTTGAGAGCAATTATGGCTTTCGTCAAGTAATTTGTGAGAAATAAGTTGTTGCTGGATGGAGGATTTTTTATTCTGGCTCACAACTCATCGGAGCCAGAAATCTTGAGAGAGTCTTGGCGCCGCTCTACTAGTTCTGAGCGACAGCAACGCGGTGGGAATACGGTAACTCCTAGCACAGGGTCTTTCATTAAATTTGTACGGAGCAATAAGAAACCACTAGAGTCCAAATCCACAAACATAAGCAGATAAATCTCTGACTGGTTCCTGGTTAATATATTTTTTAAAGATAATTGTGACTCAGTGCTTAAAAGAAGGGAAAGTGTCTCGAATGGAGTGTTGTACGAGATAGGGTAAGTGCGCCAAATTCTGGCCAGCTTGCAATTTCGGCCACCTTTTTTGTTCCTCGAATTTCCATGAATTTTTAGTTTTTACATACTCCAGAGATTATACAATGCAAAAGAATAACAAAAAAATGTAGCTTCGACAAATGAGATGACGTGAAAAAGACATTGGAAGAATTCCCGAAGGGCAAGGAACTATGAGAATGAAGATGGCCGAAATAGGGCACCCAAGCTATGTCTACATTTTTATTCATTTTAAAATGTATTAAGAACGATTTTAAAGTAAATAAAGACGATAAACTGTCTACAAGGTTCTAAGTAACACTCCTAAAGTAGAAGGAATGAAAAAAAATCAATTTCTATTAAAGATATTACATTTCAAACTTGAGACTTTGGCGCTTGCATGCAACTATGCCGGAATTTGGCACACTTACCCTAATTGGTTTTGGCCTTGTCTAAATTTCTGATAGGCAATCGAAAAACGAACAATAACTAGTAACCTACTGTGATTGGTTACGTTCGAGAATTTGACATGAGATTCCTAGAAATATTTTAAATGTAAGTGGTAGGTTATTACAGTGGGACCTCGATAGAGTTAACCCCCGATAGAGTCAACAGCTATTTTTTTTACTCTACGGACTCCGTTAGAGTCAACTTGGACCCAAATTGACTCCGATAGTGTCAATTTTTCCTTTATTATTGAACTAATAATATTATATGACTTTATTATGATTTTTTTTCGAAATTAATCCTCTAACGGGTAAGACCGCCTCCAGGCGGTCTTCACAAAAATCACATTTACAGCGATAATAAAGGTTTTATTTATTTAAAAGTGCTATAGTGTCCTCGGTAATAGTCTTATAAACATCTCTTGAAAGTTTGAACTCATTTTGACTCTCCGTTTTGTTGCTATTCCCAGTTTTGTGTAACAGGTCAGAGAAAAAACAACAAAAAATATTTGTGCAAAAAAACTCATTTCCAATTTCCATAAAAATACCGATTTAAAGTTATCTGACTAAAATAAATTTATTTTTTACTGAAAGATATGTCATTCTACTTTGTATATTTTATTTAAAAAAATTGAAAAAACTAAAAATGTGAATTTTAGAAGCAAAAAGAGTTTCAAAAAAATTTTTTATTTTCTCACCTAGCGCCTAAACTAAAAAAGATAATGAAGAATGGATGGCTTTTTCGACTGTATTGGATCTTAATTATCCTAGAAAACATTGTTTTAGAACTTTTTTCGCATATTAAAGAAAACACCGTTAGAGGGGTAAAACCACTCTTTTTGTGTATCAACGTAACACTTTAAGCACTAGAAAAAAACATTTATATAGGGTGTCCCATAAATTACGCAAGATTTAAATTAAATAAAAAACACATTTTTTTCTCAATTACACTTTTTTTTTAAATTGGAAAACAAAGTACATAACATAGGGTTTATGTATTAAATATCGCATCCAGTAATTAACCTTCATGGCTTTGCTGGCATATGAATCCTTTCGTCTAAGGTTTTCATTACCTTTTTGGACAAATGTGGCTAAATTTCGATAATTCAGGGTTAAAAGTCCTCTTTTAATACACACAGGTGAATGTAGGTCTGTTGACTTAGGCTTGTAACTTTGAATAACCGAATAAAAAAATGTAATGGTCTAAAATTACATGATCTAATGGACTAATTATTTATTATTAAATTAAATTAAATTATTTAATTATTTCTTAAATATTTTTTTAGAACAAAAAAGCATTGGTCTGTCATTTAGTGATGGATTTTTAATAACCCTAATCTATAAACTGTCACGTAGTATTTTTATTATTCGTTGGGGACCTTTGTTTCTGAAATGCCGCTCAATTTAAATCTTGCGTATTTTCTGGGACACCCTATATAAGGATATGGTAATATTATGATAAAATTCGTATATTAACCATGTAATCATTATCCACCAAAATAATTTTCTTTTCATGATTTTAAGCTTTTTCACCGATTGAAAGTTCTCTTTGCTTATCTCTCTCGTTTTAAGATTTTTTATTAAGCCTATGATCGCAATATAAGGAATTTTGAGCTATCATTAATTTGGAAGTGAATAATATTATAGCACAAACAAAAAATATGAACTTAAATTACTAAAACAAAAAAGTACAAGATGCTAGATTTTTTTTTAGTATAACATAGTGACGAAACATTTTATAAATTTATTCGAACTTTTTAAAGAACTTACTTCGTTGAAAAATTTACATGATAGACGACCATAAAAAAATCTCTTTTAAAACATGTAAATTTATTTAAAGTTAATTTTTTAATTAAAAAAAAATTGGATCAAAAACAAAAATAAACAACAGAAAATTAAAATTGGTAAGCAAAAAACGATTTTTTTTGTACATTTAAGATTTAAGTGCTGAATGGTTAAAAATATCGACTTGAAGTCTTTGGACGACCCTACCCCCCCCCCCCCCCCCCTTTAAATAAACTTGAAGATTATTAATACAACTCTCTTGTCCACCCCACCTCTCCCTTTCATCTTTCGAAAAAAAAACCCTATGACGTGTTTTCTTGTAATCGCAAAAAATACGTTTTTTGATGGTGAACGGGAGCGGTGGCGAGAAAATGAGAGTTATATTAATAATCCTCTCAGGTTAACTCTTAATCCCCAGGGTGGTCTGAAGACTCCAAGTCGATATCTCTAACCATTTAGCGTCCATATTACAGAACAAGAAGAAATAAGAAAAAAATGTTTGTATTGCTATTTTTGTGAAGTTTAGAGCCATAGTTACGGCATAACGGAAAGATCTACTGTCAATATTATCTTTTACACTAAAACTTTAAAATGAATTCTAGTTAATAACGTTAATAATTTTAATTATAAAAGTAAAAAAAAGAGAAATCTTTAAGACACCATTTCGCTATCTTTACATCGTGGGCGGACCTTAATATTACCGCATGGAGAGTAATTTATACTTAAGATATTTACTAATAATATAAATATTCCGTAAAATCATTTCTTAATCCCCAACTTTTGCCCAAACATACGACTTTTTTGAACCAGAGGGTGTAGAATTTATGGGTTAATTAAATAAAATATTCGACTATCGTGTTGAATTTATCAATGATCCAGTACAACCATAAAATAATATCTCTTTTGATTTTTTCTCGGACTCCGATAGAGTCAACGAATCCAATAGAGTCAACAGGCCTGGAAATTATTAGTTGACTTTATCGAGGTCCCACTGTATTTCCTCCCTATTATCCTTTCTAAGAACTAAAAAAATAGTAAATTCGGTAATTCCTATTAGATACAGGCGTTTATACTGACAAATGAAAGTTAACATCACCAATTTGATTTTATATCATTCATATCATAATGCCCGATGTGAAACTTGCAAAATGCGATTGTGATATCGACTGTCCAATGTTATACATATGGGATTGTGACGATGCTAACAATGGTCAGTTGAACCTATAATAACACAGGTATACAATGAAAAAAATTCTTAGGAAGTATTAGTTGATTATTATGCTATTGGGTGTGCTGATTTATAAAATGACTTTAATTTTTTTCAATCACATCGCAATTCTGAGAATTTATTTTTTTTGCCATTTAGCTGTTTTGTTTTACTTTATTAATTATATCTCCGGTTCTAGTGAACGGAATTTAAATTTTAGATATCCGTTGGAAAGGTGAAGAGTTACCCTACAACTTTATATTAGTACATGAAATCTGTAAAACCACCCCTTGAGGGTGAAATAATGAGGTTTTCCTAAAAAATCTCCAAAAAATGCTTTGGACTGAGGTTTAAAAAAATCATATATAACAAATTATACCCGATATTTCGGTGCTCTCTTTGGGAAAATATAGAGGGTCCTTGGAGGTATATATTTGACCATAGAGACGCCTCCTGTGAATTCTCTTAATGTCTCATTTATTGTTCTTAGTCATTTTTGAAAATACAAAAATTCTATCTTATAGCAAATTGTTTTTGGGATTTTTGAGATTCGATTCTTTGGAGTCGGGAAATTAATTCTTCAGCAATAGATTGCTAAAGAAGCCAAGATTGCTTAAGACCATAGAGACTTATTAAAACCTTAGAGACTTAGACTTAAGACACCTATGAAACACACGTTCACACTACATTCGAGTGCATTTTTATGATATTTCCCTATACCTTCCGAAATAATTCTGAGCACATAGAATTTTATACATATGGCTTGATAGAGGGCTCCTCGCGCCATATAAATAAATATGCCTTTTTTAATACTTTACAAAAAAGTCATCTTTGTACGAAAATATTTCCAAAATCTAACACTCTATCTTCTGTATTTTTAATAGAGTTTCTGAGTGAGTTAATTGAATTTGTGCTGTTAGTGCTGAACGACAAATTTAGGCGCAAAGTTTTTTGTGAGTCGAGATTGAGTATTGAGGTGATTCCGTGATAAAGAAGGACAGCTTTGAGGCTTCTTTTCGGTGGGTCTATAAACAGGCTCCATTCCTTTTTATCGTACGTGATATTAAATTCACTCATAATTTGATGATTTTAAGAGAACTTTGTGTTTTGCAAACAAATTTAAGCAATCTATTGCTAATGGCTCGGGCACACCTTTTAGATCAAGAAAATTTCATGAAGTCGAATTTCGGATCTCTTTCTTTTTCACATGTTTTGCATATGTCTATCTTATTCTCTCGCACTCTTCTTCTTCTCTTAAACATCACTCTAAATTCAATTTAGCTCAATCGAATTTGGTATGCGAGAGAATGAGATAGACATATGCAAAACATGTGAGAAAGAAAGGGTTTCGAATTTCGACTTCATGAAATTTTTCTGATCTAAA
The DNA here is from genome assembly GCF_024763615.1 of Phlebotomus papatasi. Taxonomy (NCBI): domain Eukaryota; kingdom Metazoa; phylum Arthropoda; class Insecta; order Diptera; family Psychodidae; genus Phlebotomus; species Phlebotomus papatasi. The sequence continues at coordinate 57,489,057 of NC_077222.1, forward strand.
AGGTGTGCCGGAGCCATAAAGAATTAATTTCCCGACTCTAAAGAATCGAAAGAAAAGGGTGTGAATTTGGATTAAATGGAATATCCCTAAAAAAGTCAAGGTAAAAGTTCAATCGCTAATGCCACAATTTTTCGAAAAAAAAATATCTCCCTTTTTAAATTTTAATACTTGTAATAACTAATTTGCTTCAGATTTAGGAGTAACACATTTTCGGTTTAGTGAATTTCAAATTAAACTAAGTATAATTCGTTTGTCACTAAAAAAATCTATAATTTGAATTTTCATACAGCAGTTGTCTGTAAAAAAAAAACTTTAGAAGTTCGAGCCTATTTATCTATTAATACCACGATTTTTAAAATCTTTGAAATAACCCTGTATTATATTAGTGAAAGAGACACAAGAAAACCTCTATCAATGACAAGAAATCATTGGGTGTAGTCATGAAGCGTACGAGATTGTTTATTTTTGCTGTGCATCTCTCACCGGAACTTAGAGCATGATGGGAATCCAAACGAGACCGATCTATTGAAATTGCAAGTAACAAAAAATAGTACCCACCGACGTGGTGGAGTCTTTCCATCTTTCTCAGAAGGGGGACTCTAGTGGATCATTTTCGAGAAAAAAAAAGAGGGATGCACACCTTCTGCCTGAAAAAAGGGCCTCCCAATTCCCAATAGGAAATGAGCATCTGCTAGAGGGAAAGCAATAGCAGACGGTGTTCGGGGCTCATTTCTCTGAGGCAGTATAAATCAATATATATATTTGTAGAGAATATTTTGATGCAGCACTTCTCCAAGACAGAAAGATATAGCAGGTGATGTCCATCGCTAAATTACAAAATTTACCCATTTGCCAACAAAAGGTGCAAGTGAGCAGATGATACTTTATGTGGCTGGTGCACCAAAAGTTGCATGCACAAAATACCACAAACATCAATGTCAGTTGAAGCATTTGGGACAAATTTTCTTCTCTCGAGGAACCAAAATATCGATGGAGAAAAAAGTGCAATTAAAAGAAATTGGTTTTTGTAAACTCTCTGATGATAATCAAAATTATTCGGTTTAATAAAGTTTTTCCCAAGAGTTTCCCATTTAACTTTTCATTGAAGAGGAAAATTAGTGAAAAGAAAATTAATAGTAGTTGTTCGGAAAACTCTCATAAATTTACAATAATTGCTTTTAAGAGTAATGAATTGATGATTGAGTTTATCTAAACATAACAAAAGTCAAGAGCTTTGGGAACATGTTGGTTAAAATTTGAAATTTTCTCACAGACAATTATACTTGATGATTTTAATATATCGGTCATTTGACATAAATCCGAATGACTTGAAATATAGAATAATCGAAATATGGAATACACTTATTATTATTTTTTAAATCACAATAAACCTGTGAGTATTTGTCAAAATTTAATGATTGATAGCGCAAATGAAAGGTCTTGTGTAATACCAAAGAACATTATGATTTTGAACGACTCACTTGTGACTGAAATCGAAAAAAAAACTATTTTTAAAATTCTAAAGCTCAGAAAATGTAGTACTCCCTCCGTTCCAAAAAAAAAATCGTGAGTTTTATGAAAAAATAGGGATTAGGAATAGTATCAGGGAATATTTCTATTATAAATGGATTATATATTCTTCATTTTCAAATGTTACCTTGAATACTAGGTACAATGGCAAGTTGAGGAACGAATGTCTCATAGTTGCTCTTTTTTTGCGATTTTTCAATGATCTCCAGTAAATCGTTTATGACTGAGAATTAAACTGCGATTAACGGATCTAAGACTTCTTTAAACATTTAGTTAAAAAAATACATGGGTAGTTCTTTGCAATACGTAAAAAAACATACCAAAATGAAAGAAAAATTTTTGAAATTAAAGATATTTTACAGAAATCCAAAAAAATACTTTTTTGAAAGATAAAGAGAAGGACGGGAGTAAAATATAGCTATTGTCGACGATTCTAAGGACAACTTGTAGGGGATTATTCAAAGACTCCAAGTCGCTATCTTTCGTAATTTAGCACCTTAAACTTATTTCAAAAAGAAATCAAAATAAGAAATTCTTAACACTTGTTTTCTCAACTCACTATTACGGCTAGACTCCAATATTACACTGAGTGAGAGAAGGTTGAGTGTTACTTGAACTTATAATTTCAAATCTGGAATTCCCTATTTCTTTCACATAATTGTTGAGAAACAAATTGAAATGTGAAATGAGTGTTGTCTTAATGTAAATCAAAAATTCGAAATAACCGTCAGTTGAGGTTTGGGATTACGCATGAGGCTTGTTTCAACCTTTTTTGGGTGTATATAGAAGCTTTTATGTTATAACTTTCTTTTTCTACAGTCTTCTTTATTATATTTTAATATTTATGATTTACATGAAAAAGAGGATTAAAATAATTTTTATACAACAACACAAATAAAAAAACGAATAAATTTCTTTATTTTGCTTATTTTCAATTTCTTTATTTTCCTTTTTATTTCTTTTTAATTTTTTTTCTGTTAACTTTATTTATTTAACTCGAAGTTCTTACTTCCGGAACATTTGTATATTGGTGTACGTGCTTTCATGAAACACTATAATGGTGTCTACACACTAGAAGCAATTTTTGTCAAAAAATGCTTTTTTTAATTCTGACGTTTCTGTCAACAAGGATAGGGGAAATTTTCTTTAAAAAGGAATTTTTTAAAGAAATTTCTCTTACTGTGTAGATGCCGTAAAGCACATTCCTATTCGATACCCTATTATAAACATTGTCAAACAAAAATTATCTCGACTGAAGTATGTACCCAAATCAAAAACATTTATGCATATTCCTCAGTCGAGATGAACTTTTACTTGAAAATTTATGAATAGACAATTGCTCAATGAGCCTCATGAGTGTTAATTCGGCACTCGATATCTAGCTATATGAGTGTTGACATGCATTAGGTCCATTATAGTAGGGGGAACTGGGGCAGTAGTAAACTGGGGTAGTTGTAAACACTGTGATTTTTTTCATTAATTTTAAGACTCCAGAGGATAAAACCCATAAGCATTCATAGATACCATGGGCATGGGGATGTATGTCCACAGATGAATTGGTCAATAAAATCCTAATACTTTAAAAATAAAAATCATTTTTCCCGAAAATGTTGATATTTCGATTATTTTGGTCATTTGGATTTCCGCCTGGAAATTAAAAACTGTGTAAAATAATCGAAATGTAGCAATACCACTTCTTTGAAAAGAAAAGAAATTGAGATTCACATTATTTCAAAAGAATAAATAATTGGTCAGAAAACTGCATTTGGGGTAGATGTAAACAGGCAATTTCAATTTCACAAAATGAGTAGGTAAAAGAGCAGGAAATTGACCTTCATGCGAAATATCTATAATTCATAGATTACGAAAAAAATTGGTGGTGCTGTGTTCAATAAAAAGTCACATGATGTCAAAATATGGGGAAACTCCATTGAAAAATGTCTTTGATATGCATACTTTTAGTTTTTTTTGCTATTTTAATTATTCTTTGTAAAAATTATCGTGACTTTTTGAAAAATATGCAGTCTTTATATATCTCTTAAGTAATTAAAATAATCGAAAGTGGTGCAAAGTTAATTTCAAGGGTGGAAAAAAGGGTCTTTACATCCTCCCCAGAAAGTGTTTACTTCTACCCCAGGTATTTTGCGAAAAGAGAAAAATGCACAGTGACACAAATTTTATTTTTATGGAAAACTCAATTGTTTTCCAGCATCCGCATTACCTTCGATGTATTGCCTATACCCAAGGGTAAAACATTAGCTAAGAAAGATTTTCCAAAAAATTACGGTGTCCTTGGAAAATCACCTCAAATTCGCATCTATCGAAAACGGTTACATGTGCCCCAGTCTCCCCTATGAGACTTGCACTAACACTCACTTTCTCTGACATGATAAGCATCAACCTAAATATAAATGAGACTTGTCACTGCACTCATTGCACTTATTAAAAAAAATAATTCAAAGTAGGTTTTTAATGTGATACTAAGTGTCTTTCCGTGTGGATTTGTTTCAACACTTATTTCTTTCAGTATACCACTGAAACAATTGAATATGATGAATAGTTCATAGATAAGATATTTTCGATATACATTGTATGTAAAGCAATTATTTTTAATTGTGTCTTAATATTAATTTTCATCTCAAAAAGATAGTCAGACCTTGCACATTAATCCAATTTTTGTACACTTTGAAAGAGTTGAAAGGCAATTCATTTTAAGTCACCCAGCTTCAACCCCAAACTGGATTTTTATGCATTTGGAATTAATTTACAATTGGAATCTTCCATAAGCAGATGTTAATAGACTTATCACGGATTTTTAGAATCTGAAAAACTGAATTGTCCATCTGCTAAGGGTCTGCCTAAAAGGAATCATTAAGATAGTGAAATGCCTTACTTCCAAGCTTGTTCAGTGATTATAATTTCAAATCTGGCATTCCCCATTTCTTTCACATATAATAGTTGAGAAATCTAGATTGAACCCAATGCAGTCAAATTAACGCTGTTCTTAAGAGGTAAATGTTTTGGGAAAGGAACAGATGCAAAAGCACCGTGGCAGGTGCCATGAATTCCAATGAATTATCCTGTCGATCGATGGGGCAAATGCAAGATTCACATTTGCCTCGAAAGCAACATAAATGGCTTATTAATTTTGAATCAGGTGAAGAATCAATTGAACGCAATAGTATTGCTTTCTGAAATATCGTTTAGGCGAGATTGGACGATAAGAAGTAGGAAAAAAAATAAGCTGAAGGACATTCCTATTAAATTTTACTGTTATGATTCATATATTTGATGTTCAATAGAAGTGAGCATGCTAATGAATTAATGTTATGGTGTGGGATTGACAAAAAGTGCCAAAAAGTTGTGTCGATAGATGAAAAGTAGTGAGTGTGCCATCTAAAAATGTTTGATCAAGAAATATATATAGAAGAGTTTTTGCAAACATTCGGACTCTTTTTAGTTGAAAATGGGCAAGAAAAGAGAGGGGTAAAAAAGTGAAATATATATTTCTTTTTTTTATCTTATGTACATAACTTTTCATGGATGGGCACATGAGAATTCATGAAAATTATTATACCAACATTCTGAGTTTGCTGATGTATCATATGATTATGTGTTGTACATAATTTCCTCGGTGGCTTTATTCAAGAGAAAAATGTTGGGAGCATTTGTTGATCACACGAAGCCATACCACGCAAGAGTGGCTCAAAGGAAAGGCATATGGAGTAGTAGTGTTGAGTTTTATACTGGAGTGAACAAAGAATGAAATCATGTGCCCTGTCTTCTCACTCATGCCACCAGAGACTTCCAGTGTAGCTGGAACGTTGCTGTAAAATAGACGTGATTTTCATTTTTGATTTCAAAACATCTACACTTTTCCATCCTAAAAAAGCGCGCGCTTCATCAAGGAGGGAATCTTTAATATATATATACATATATACAATTCGATATATACATCCCGTGTGACTTGTTATAAGATTCCAATTTGATTCGATTTAGGAGAGAAAAGATACAAGACAGAGGAGATCAATATGACCGGAAATAGTAGCTAATGTAACTAATTGTATAAAGAAAGAAGATATATAGAGATATACCTCCTTGAGAATCAACAAGTTTACCAGTTGAATGACAAATTTTGTGGTGTTTCCGCAGACAAAATGAGCTCCATTCATATTCAAGTGAAAATTTATCGTAGGCGAAATCAAATAGTGTGTCAAAGAAGACGAACGAAGAAGAAGAGTAAGTTTTAGCAACATCCTCTCATAAACGCATATAAATATTTATTTATATAATTACTCTATCTAACATCCGCTTTAGAACTATAAATGCTTCCCTGAAGATATAATTCTTAAGCAATATTTCTTACTGCATTTGTACGCGGAAGTTTTGATTGACTAAAGCTTGAAAATCATTTTGGGTCGTAAAATTCAACATTTGGATGATGATGTGTATCATCTTCCATTATTAGAAACAAAGATAGCTAAAATACAATCACATTCCACAAATACACCAGCCTCAAAACCATGTCTCATCCCTAAAATATTTTCAATAGTTGAAGAAGAACTAACGTATTGTCGTTTCCATCAGCAAGTCTCGTATAATAATAGAGAAATTCACAGATTATTTGAGACTAGCTTATATAAGTTACAATTTAGTGAGGTATACAGATAGAGAGAGAAAAGGTCCATTTAATAGTGAAGGTATGAGATTTGTAAGGCAATGCACTGAAGGAAACTTTGGTTCACTATCTCTCCTTTGTGCTTTCTATTTACACGGCATTTTGTACTATGGGTTTCTTGTTTCGTATATATTCTCTCTTTCTCCCACTATACTCAACATCGAGTCTTTTTACCTAAGCACCAAGAGATCAATTCACAGTAGATGTTTTTTAGACCACTAACCGATGCATTGAGCCGGGAGCGAATGAAAGAGAAAAACAAAATAATATATAGAAATATCCGTTTAGTACATAACAAATGAATATAGTTTTTTCCATCATAGCCCTGAGGACAGATGTCATGGACCAAAGTAAATGAACAAAAAAAAATCCTTTTCACTACCATTCACTCTCATGTTAAAGTTACGTGAGAATTTTTCAATTTTTGCCATAAAAAAAAGAGTCACCCACAGAGCGTAGAAAATGTGTTAAATAAAAAAGTCAAGCAAAAAACATATTGCCAAAAATTGTTAAAGGTAATTTTTAAAAACATCTCACGTGGGTGTGTTTAGTTAAATTAGCTACTTTGCATAAAACACCGAACATCTCCAAATAATGAGCCATTGTTCAATTTGTCGTGGTTGTACAGACAAATTTAAAACAATGAAATTTATAGGGCTTGAAATTGGGGAGGTTCGACCAAAAAACACACTCATATAAAATGTAACGTTGTGCATTTTTATATCCCGGCACGTGACTCAATATCTGTTTTAATGTGATTCAATAAAAGTTAAAAAATGTAATCTACTTCAGCGTTGTGCTCTAATAAATCCATCATTGATGGTTGTCTAATAAAAGAATTATTTAGAAAATCATAGATGCGCGCGATTTTTACTCTCGCAAGAATTACTTCTTACTATAAGAAAGCTATAAACCTTCTTTACAAAGTTTATTTACTGTGAAAATATTGATAGATTTTTAATGATGGCTTGTATACTCGGTTATTGTGCTTTGCATCAGCGTATAAAATCCATTCGAGTAGTTGCATTAAATTTCGACAAAAATTGAAGACATTGTTATGAGTTGAACCGTGGTAGGGATGTAAATAGTATACCTATCTTGATTCAGCTCCTTTCTACGAATTCTCATTTAAAATATTTCTAGAAAAAAAAAACATTATTTGGTTATTCAGCAAACTGATCAGTGAGATATTCAAAATGATCAGAGAAAAATTCAATTTTGGTCAGTAAAATATTCCATTGTGGCCCCTAAAAAACTGAAAAATGATCATGGATCTCTTTAAATAAAACCGAAAATACCAATGTAATTCATAACTTCTTTGTTTTGCATTTTCCAAGAATATTTCACTATTTTTGGACATTTACAATTTACGTTATTCATTTTATTTACATTCTAACCAAATTTATTTTTTTACAAAAATGCTGGTCGATCTATATTTATGTCGACTTAAAGAAAGAGTTAATGCACTGAGAAAAAAAGAGGTTACGATTAATATTTTTTCGTCATTACTTTAACACTTTTCGGGTGTAAAAATTATATTAACATTTTTTAATGTTAATTTTACACCTTCAACATGAAAGAAGGGTAACTTTAACCCATAATACACCTAAAAAGGGTAATATTTACACCGTTTTCGGATCACTGCAGGGTAAAATTAACATTTCCAGAATGTTATTTTAACTTTTTAGGATTTCTCTTATTGTGGACATAAAAGCTCCGAAAATATTATGTCTAACCATTGTGCCTGTGTGTTCACCTGTGTATGCCATAGTCGTTTGTACAAAGGCCAGACAATGAGAGATAGTGAACTCGCGTCTTTGAGAGACCCTTCCTATAAGTCGATCCTAAGAAGAAAAATATAATCTTTATTTTTCCTTAATCCTCCTACTTTCTTAAAGCATGATATTCTTTTCAGTATTTCGAAAAATAATTTTTGTACAGACAGTATAATTAGGTCCATTTAAGTCATCTAATAAATAATCATCTGTTCATTCCAACGTGATAGTCTTACAATATTAAACTATTAACCGATATAACCATTGAGATATTTGATTTGATAAAATGTTTGTAAAATGTGAGAATTTGAAAAGTAAACTCGGAAGGATTTCCCATATTTACTCTCAATACATCTGAGAAAGCTGTAAATTATTATAACTTTAATAAATGTCTTTAAAATGACATATGATACACACTTTTAAGTTGTGACACATTATTTACGGTTCATGAAATAATTTATCTGTTTTTTATTGGCCTATAGGTGAAACGGGTGGTGATATACACTTAAGGTTCTTAGAGAAAATTTTTCAGTAGTTTCAGGTAGAGATTTCATTTGAAATTGGTTAACTGATAAAAATAATAAACGATGCCAATTTCATATTTTATGCTGTTTTTTTATAGTCACTAAAATTCTATGAAATGCAACATAAAGCCGGTAAAATTACTGTCCAAAAATATTTTTCAGGTTTAAGATTTTCTAGTAATACCGTTTGTAAAAGATATTTTTTTCCGTGGGAAACATTAGGAATACAATGGAGTGTTACTTTCCTAAATCTTTTTGGGAATTTGGTTAATTAGAAATAAATATTTTACTTGGAAATTAGTTTTGTAAATCCGATTTGAACCTAGCATTCTTACATCCCTTTCCAATTTTACAAATCTTTAGCACATTATTTAAAGATTCACAGTTAACTCTTTCAAGGCGCCTTAAGACCATCATCAATGGGTATCACAGTGACAGAAATTTAATGAGATCTTTGAAGAAAATCTTAAAGGATTTTACCTTCAGAATTTGTAAAGAATCCAATTTTCGAAAAAGTATGTTCTTCAAGAAAAGGTTGCAGGTTGTATTCTGATTATTAATGTTCATAAAGCAGAACAAAGAAGTGCATGAACACCTTTTCCGATTTTTAATGATTTAGGGTGCATCTGTGACATCTTTCAGCTTTTCGCTAATTTTTTCAGAAATGCACGTTAAAATGCAATTTGTCCACTTTCTCAAAAGAAGAACATCTTGAAAAAATGCACTGCCCAGAGAGATGAAATGAATTGATCCCAATTAAGAGCAAGGCACATTAATATGCGCACTTTATCCCCATGTGCTTGCTCCCCAATTGACGTATTAATGTGGGTACATCTGCTTGATGGAAGGCTCTATGCTAGTGTGTATTTCCTTGCCAAAATGATCAAGAATATGCGGCATCCAGTATGTGAGAGGTATAGAGGGAAGTGCGAGAGACGATAAAAAAAAAGTCATGCAAGCTGCCGGCTGGATGTTGAAGCAGACCCCAAAATTCTGCTTTGCCATTGGCTACAGGCGCGTGTCAGCGCTCAAGAGGGTATTAATTGTTTAGAGAGTAACCAACAGCTGCCGGTGGCTCTCTCAAGGCACAACACATACATTATATTTGGTTTGGTCGATATGACGATTGTTTGGTTGCATGATAAGGAATGATAATAATACTTGGGGCTTGGTTGAAGAGGTGTTCTAGAATGATGATTTGGGGACGGGGGGAATCTAACCCCTTTATTTTGGATATAGGTATAATAAGCTTCCAATTAGAAGAGGCAATACGTTGAGTTCAATTGTAGGGTTGAGTGGCAATTTATCCCAATTATTTCTACCATTTCTACAATGTTTTGGAGCCTCGTAAAAATAGCGATAGAGTGTTGCGGGAATAATTCATAAAGTTCTTCGAATGAATTTTTCGTGTAGTAAATTGAGTGTGTATGTAGTGTACTTTCTACGGTTCACGTGACGCACCTTTGCAATCGAAGGGGAAATTTCAATTGTTTTTGATTCACAATTAAATCCATTTTTAAAATAAATAAAATATTTTAGTTCCATTTCATTTTCTCTTAGGCTACGGATTTTAATTGTTTTCAAGCTCCAGAAAATCAGAATATGCAATGGAACTATAATAATATTTTATTGTTTTAAAGAGTATTTTATTTACTTAAAAATAAAATTAAGTGCTCCACTACATCCCACGGAGGAATTAGGATTTCTCACAAATAATATCTCTAGACATGGATAAATATATTTATTACTTTTTTTCAAGAAATGCATGAGGTTGCTGTTAAATTCAAGTCCTGTTGAATTAAATGCAATAAAGTGGACGTATGGTTCAAACAACTTATTTAAAAAAAAATTTCTGGTGACTAAGGGGATTTGAACCCAAGATATTTGAATCATTAAGCGTTTTAATGATTAACCAAGATTTGCTTTATTAAAATATAAAGAATGCACCAAGCTGTAGTATTGCAGACACTACCAATAACCAATATTAAAAATATAAGAATGTCAATATTTATTGATAGAATTTCAGCTATGTTTTCACTTAGCCTTATTTCTTGATGTTTCTTAAATATATTTGTGCAATGTAATAAAATATCCTTCACGGTTATTTGTAAATTACACACTTCACAATGTGAATTGGATCACAATGTCAGTTGGATCAGCAATTGTCGTAACTTCCTCATCACCTCATCAGGGGTTCTTGTATAGTGTGTGTATTTCCATGGTGTTAGAAGAAGTGTTGATGAGGCGATGAGGAAGTTACGACAAATGCTGATCCAACTGACGACATATAGGAGGAACTTCTTTGTTCATTATGAGATAAATTTGTATGTTCTGTCCTTAACCTAAAGACTGCTTCACTTCTTATGCATCATAATCGTATCCAAGAAAATTTTTTAACTTTTCTAAATATATTGGTAAACTCGGAAAATTTCACTCCATTAAATATTTAACTAAGAAAGTTTCTTCGCCAAGTTTTTGACAGATTTAATCATTGAAATAAATTCAAGCAAACTAACACTGGTAAAAATAAAAGGATCAAATTGATCCAAATTTGATCCTTTTGCAAAGGATGGATCAAATTAACATGTTTCTGTTATGAAAAATATGCATTCAAAGTTTGAAATCCGATCCATCCTTAGCAAAAGGATCGAATTTAGATCAATTTGATTCTTTTATTTTTACCAGTGAATAATTTTTCCTAACAATCATCGGTAAGTTGCATAAAATGTATTCATTTTGGTTCCATTTTTTTTCCGTTGAAAGCTGGAGTGGAATGATAACTTTTCGACACTATCGAGTCGACAGTGTCGATAAAACTATATCTCGTAGACTAAGTGAATGTCGCCTTTTTACGCATTGTTGGGCCATTCATTGTGACATTCTTAAAAGAATGCGACTGTTTATAAATATCTATTTCAGTTACAGGAAGTCCTGCTATCGTTTAAATTTCTCAGAATCGACAGTCGATTCGATAGTATCGAAAATAAGTTATCATATCACCCCTGTTTTTTATTAGTTAAAATTTTAATATTTGACAAATTACTGAATTCTCAAACAATTAGCAATTTTATATTGTTATTGCGCTTACTGAAAATTTTTTTCAAAATTTATTTGTGCCCATTCGATTGCAAAGTGGTCAATGTTTTGTCTGTACGATCGAAGAAACAGAGAGGAAGACACCAAGAACGGATGGGTAGGGAGTTCAACGGCGTTTGCCAGCCGTTCTGGTGTGCTTTGCTTGGAATATCACACAAATCACACTCACTTCATATGGTCTTGGCATCAGTTTACTGAGAGACGCTGTCGCGAGTGGTTGTGGGTCGTTGTGGTTCCGCTGGGGGAATACAGTTCTTCGTGACGTGCTTCTCGTCCAAAGAGGAGGAAATTTAGTTACAAACAGCGGGTGGGAATGCCAAGACTTTAATCATCAATCGGAAATACAATTATCACGCACAATATACCATCTAAGTCGTTTTTTTTTGCTATTGTCTTAAGAAAGTAATACAAATAGTATTGTAAGTTTGTAAAGTTTTGGTGCTTGATTTTGTCAAAGAAAGTTCAAAGTTCAGTCAGTGTTTAAGTCATGGGTTTGTCAAGTGTTCAAAAGAATAAGAATGAACTAAATTCGGAAGCATGCAGAAGTGGTGGACCAGCATCGTGTTCATGCAAAAATATGGATCTCTTTGTACCACCAACTCAGCGAAAGATGAAACTGTTTAAGAAAATCAAATTTCGCATGGGATTAGGTTAGTAGAAAAGCGATGGAAGAAAAATAGATCTTACATTAAAATATTGTCCAAATTAATTAATAGGAAAAATAACATTATTGCTCACAAAGCACAATGATTTATTGCATATTCTCATATCTCATCTCTTTCTTTGGAATTGCAATGGTAAACATAAATATACACATTTTCTTTTGATGTTAACCGTTTTGCTGCCGTGGGAATCTTTTGGTATAGTTAATTGGTCTATAGATAGTTTTTCACGTTTAGAGAAAGAGACACGACAACATTGTGAACTGGGAGAAGAGTTGAAGAAGTGGGTGACGCGAAATACGAAGTATGGATGTTGAGCTAAAAGAGGAGATTATTGGTATTAGAGAGAAATGGAGTGTGTGTTACAAAATATCAACTGGGTGATGTTTTTCACAAGACACCATTCAGAGCGTGGTATTTTTTTTTGTTGTTCTCAAATTTAAACAATTACACCTGGTTAGTCACGAAATGGACGTACACTCAGGCAAAATTGGTATTTCAATTGCTCAAACTCAAATAATTTTTCGATATTGATACCTCCATGGAGTCATTTCGACATCATTTTGCAAATTTGAAGTTTGAGAAAAATCGTCCCAATGCTCGTTGGTTTGTCCGTTAAGGATTTTTCAAGGTTAAAAGGTCAAGAAATGTACTGTAGACACTGTAGAATTTAGTGATCAATAGATTGGGACAAGTCTTGAATTCTGAACATGTCCAAATGAATTCCAATAGGATAATTTTTCTGAAAAATATCTAATATTTTCAAAAAAATTATGTAGACTTTCAAAAATATGGAGTGTTACTAATGATCCCAAAATTAAAACTGTGAAATCGATACTATGCTTCCTAAATTAGTTTCGGAAAACAAAAATAATCATCAAAATCGACTTTCAGATAACATATAAAATATAGATAAAGAGTTCAAGTATTCGGCTAAAAACGTTTTTTTTTTTGGTGATTTATTCAGGTGAAACTAAAATGGATTCACCTTATACTTCTGATAGAAGGAAAAATAATGTGAATATTATTATTCGATCTTTAGTAATATTAACTATAACTTTATTAACGTCGTTTTCCAAAGTAACACACTGTATATCAAATTCTGGAGGAAGATTATAGGTGGAAGTGGGGCAGCTTTGAAATTGGGCTTATTTCTCCCACTTTTAAGTGAAACTGGTACCTTTTAATAATATAATTCAGCTCCGAATACCAATTGCGAAGCTATATTACATTATGATAAGTCTCAATTCCATTATAAAAAAAAATAGGAGCAAAACCTCTATTTCAAAACTGCCCCACGTCTTCCTATTCCTCTAAGTTAAAGTTATTAATATCAAAATTAAAAATAAAGTTTTTCGAATGTTTCAAACCGAGCAATATTTCTTTTTACACAGATATATTCCAAATCAAACTTTTCCAACATTCCATTGGAGTATAAGAACTCTTTAACGATTCATCGTTTAACATCAAAAGAAGTCTTTCTCACGCAATAATTATTCTCTAAAGACTCAAAGTGTCAGATTAATTTTCTTCACTAAAGAGATCTATTTAAAGAAGCCTAATGACTTTAAAATATTTCTGTAAGTTGAAAATTAAATATTTCTTAGCCTTTCCTTTCATCTAAGCTCACGCATCAATCAATTCCTATTTCGGTGCAGTGTGATTGCACCGAAAATGCATTATAGAGAAGTCCCTATAGGACATTAACACATAATCTTCCAAGTCACGATTTAAATTGAATCGTTCCATTATTCAATTGTTTTCGTCACTATTCACGATGTCGTGGTTTCTTTTTTTTTTGTGTATATGTTGTTCTGGCTGAGCAATGTGTCTGATGTGAGAGATACGGATAGGTTGAAGGAATGTCTTGAATTCTCCATCAAGAGAAATATTTCATTCATAATATGCAATAATGGATATAAAACATTGCCATTTCTAATCTATATAAAAACATGTTGTGAGACACTAAAGAGGTAACAATTTTGCAAGTGTTGTATGAGGTGGTATTCACCTATGGTAGAAGAGAAAATTGACGCATTTCCCACCATTTGGGTTTCATCGTATGTTATGAGACTGTGAGCGTTCACTTTTTGACCTTTTCCGTCTTTTGCTTCTTGCATTCTCTAATATTGGATGGTGATGAAATCTGAACCGTGGGAAATTTGCTGAAATTCGTGTCCAACTTCACGATATCCCCAGCGGATTCCCATCATTCTGGTCGCTTCAATCACATCCGCACACATTCAATATATGCAATTTAATACCCAATGGTGCTTTGATATTCAAGTAAAAAAAAATTTTTCATTCGTCATCCTGGCTGCACTTGGAGGAAGGTGGAAGAAGACTAAGACATGAAAAATGCACAAAATTCACTGTTGCATGAAGAATGTCGGAGAGAAATTGAAGAAGAATTACAGGAAATTCAAAGTTCTGCTTCATGTACTTCTCCATGGAAATGACTCCTTAATTCACATAAGCTACTTCTGTATTTTCCTTCCCCAGTTTATACTCAAAAATTTTTCCCATTTTATAGTGTATTAGAGAAGGGTTGCGTGTGTTTTCTTCCATTGCAATTTTTGTACATGTTTCTTTTGCATATGACTGTAGTGTGTCCTTGTTTGTGGCATAATTTGCAGAAGAGCTTCTACTATGGTGAAAAACACCAATTTCATTTCAACTTAATTCATACCCTTTCTTCTCACAGTCCCATTTCGTAGCATGATATTACGTTTTTGTACACTTCAGGAGGGTTTATTCTTCAGGGAAACCATCATTTCATGTATCCATTCAAGAGATGTAGAATAATTCGCTCATTGCAATTGAAAAATTCTGCGTTTATCCCTGGTATAGAGGGAAGTTTAATTCACCAAAAAATACTCTCTTCTTTCCATTTAGTGCATTTTCACCCCTCGTTTTTAAAATCGTGGCAATGTGTGTGTGTGTTTTTGGTTGAACCCCTCATCTTAAAACAGGATATTGGTGAACAAATGCTGAGGGAAGTTGCAGCTGTTGGTTTGAATGTCGCTTTTCCTGTTGATAAAAGCGTCATGAACACCAGTATTTTTGGTGGAGTATGAAAGAGGAAAAAGGCAGAAAAAAAAGTTGCCCAAAAACTATGGATCTTTTATGTAATAATTTTTGTGGTTTAGTAAAAAAAGATAAAATAAAAGAGTCTTGCCCATTACTTGAGCCATGAATTTGATTTCTCAAGTGTAGTGGTTATAAGAGGAAAAATTTTAACACGTAGTATACGAGCGTAAATAATTATTCAAAATGAAGATAATATATTCTTTGTTCTTTCAACCATAATAAATAATAAGTTGTAAGGCATGGATACATCTGCAGGTTGGATGGAGTGATGTGGGGAGTTTAGCCACTCCAGACATACGAGCTATTCAATTTTGTAGAAAAGACTCTGCACGATTTTGAACCCTTTGATTGGGCCGGGAATGTGTATAAATGATAATTGGAAAACTCGCCATTGAAAGCAAAATGTGGAGTTTCTCAATCATAAATTTGCGCTTTGATGGTTAAAATATCCTTGGTTCTCATCTTGTGAGGATTAATCTCACTGGCAATAGATTGCTGACCGTCCTTGGAATGACATGACTATTACTTTACTTCAAGCGAAAACATAATATAATGAATAAAATACACACTCCCCCACTCAATTAAAATTCAAGTATGAGGGTGGATTTTCCTATTAATATAGAATGTGATAAAGTGTAGAATTACCCAAGGGTATTGCAAACCACAATCCCCCATCGAGAAATATCTTGTGAAAATTATATACAGATGTGCAGTTCTCTGCTGTTCTGCCTAACAACACCAAGATCGAGTCAAATGCGATTAAATCTCCTACAAAGATTTTCCCTCCCAAAATAAAGCGCGATGGCACGTATGGGAAAAGACCTATGGGACATTCTATATCTTAATGTGCGTTGTGGCATGAGTGTCAAAGAAAGATATTAATCCTTATGGGAGCCGTCTTATGGGAAATTAAGGTATAATTTTGGTGGGTAAGAGAATTTTTCAGTGCCAATCAACTTGTCAATTTTAGAGGTATTAAAACTTTAGTTTTTTCGGCAACTCTTTGGCCAAAAAAATCACTATGTACTTTCTAACTTTCTATCAGTATCTTTTTGATCATGTGGTGCTCAGAAGTTGTATCATATTATAGTCTAAATGTAACAAATTTTGAAGAAGATGGACATACAGTGGAGTACACAAAGCGATAAAATAATGAAGAAATAGATCATTACTCATAAGAGTAAAATCACTGAGAGAAATCCGAAAAAGTTAAAATAACATTCCGGTAATGTTAATTTTACCCTGCATTATTGATCCGAAATAGGTGTAAATATTGTGCTTTTTAGGTGCATTGTAAGTTAAAAAAGTTAATCGCATCCCCTTTTTTCTCAGTGATGGAGTAATTCGGAATCCTTTCGGATTCGGATTTTTATGTTTCTCCACTGTTTCACATAGGCAATGAGAAAGGAAACCCACGTGTAAACTTTAGGATCCAAATAGGCTCAGGCTAATTCTCGAAAATATCCTTTAAAATTTGAGAGTAAAGGGTTTGGAAAAGGAAATCTAAGCGAGGAACCTCTAATCTATAATCCTAAGCCTTCTGTGTATAACAGTTTCGAATAAACCTATACTGCCAAATTTTACAGGCTAAATGCTAAATTTTCCCGAGGATTAGCCTGAGTCTATTTAGGCTCTTATATGGGCTTCAGACCAAATGCCCTAAACAGACATACGGCTTAACATAATTATAATCAAAATAATGAACAGATTCTATTTCCATCAGTTTCTGATTAATACGTCTCTCCGGCTTAAGCTGACTAAAGGCTTAGGGTAAATTAAGCTAATTCAAAACCTGCTCCAAATGGAAATTTTTCGCTACTCCAAATGGAAACGTCATGGTTTTCACGATAAATACAGTACTAAATTATTATATTTATATATTTTCTATACCAGAGTTTCATTATTTAGTTAATTTTGCTCCAAATTTGGTTTTTCTGAAGTATCTGCAAATGCTTCAATAGGAAACCCCGGAAGTATGATTCTTTTGGTTAGATTTTCTTATTGTTTTAAATGGAAAAGGAGAAAAGACCAGGAATAAGAATAAATCCTGCACTCAAGAGCAACTCAACAAGGTTTTGGAAGCCTTTCGTTTTCACTTACACTGTTTGTCTTCAATTAGAAACTTTCCCTTGTCTCCATTTGGATTAATATATTTCCAATAGAAGCATTTTACGCTCGCGTATTTTTCTTGTATTTAAGAAGTTTCCAAATTATATCTAAAGAATTTTCACTAAACAGTAACATTCTAGAAGAGTCAAGGAGCAACTTTATGTAATTCTCTTCAGAAAAAATATGAACTTAATGTGTTGAATCTTCTGCCAAAGTTAAAGCATCTGGAAATGGTTTTGAATTAGGACATTTACCCTAGTTAGTGGGAAACTGGTGGGAATTTTATTTTTTTTTTAATTATAATTATGTAAATCCGTCTCACTCTTAACTCGTAAATATGTCTAGAGCATAAAGCTTAACTTCTCTAATTTCTTATCAGCTAAGATTTTTTGGAAAATTTTAACTTAATTGCGTTATAAAAAAATGATCTCTGTTTGGTATTGAAAAATTAATGAAATTGGTTGCTATTTAGGATTTTAAGATCTTTGGTAACTGGGCTAAACCTCTAATTTGAAGACCGCTCTACACTCAAAAGCACTTCTTCATGTTTTTTTTTTCTTTTGTCCATCTAAAACAGTGAAGAAACCTCAAAATTCAGATTTAGAAATAACTCCGAATTACTCGATTTTACCATAATTCGCTTTAGAAGATTAATCTTCTTTGCGTCAATGTAAAATTAGTTTTGTGCTCAATAGAACTGTGATTTCTGTAACAAAATACTTTTTTTTTAAGACTGAACTTAATAAAGAGAAAAGAGTAGTAATGAAAATGCTACTAAACTTTCAACTGAGATCACCAACGTACAAAGGGGTACATTTCGAAATATCCTCGTTTAAATAGAGCTTTAAAATCTTAGTTTTTCAAGAAAAAATTTCAGATTAGGGGAAACCGGGGTACCACCAAACACGGAGTAGCACTGAACACTAATTTTTATTTCTTAACTACTTGGACTATCTCAACCATTTCTTCAGTAGACAAGAATCCCTAAAGTGCCTATAAATTCATATAGGTCTTGTCCTTAGAAGTCGAATATCTGATTAAAAAATCGCAGTGTATGTTGCTACCCCGTGTTTGGTGGTGCCCCAGTTTCCCCCTATAAAATAATTTAGTTTTTTTTTACTTGCCAGAGTTTAACTCTTTTTTATTTTCAAAACTTATAACTTTCCTACCCACAATAATTTCTACAAATATTAGCCAAAAGAAGATGATTATTTTCGAAATGAAAAATTTATATCTCGCTTTGTAATACCTTATACACTTTCCATTGGTTGAAATACTTTAAATTTTGTCTCTATCGTGAATAAGATATCAAGAATTTCCTCTGCATTTCACAAGAAGTTTTGTTCAACACTGTACTTTTAGCATCCAAGTGGGAGATCTCCATCTTCTCACTCAGTGAACATATGTGGCAAATTTGTAGAAACATTCTCAAGATGTAAATTTAAACTTCTTCGAAGAAGTTCAAAGTTTTGCCTGATAATAGAATTTACATTTTGTTGTTGGAAATGCAGTTCTATACAAGGGTGTCTCCTCCCCGCAGGAATATGTACTTATTTTTATCTCAATACTGGCGACAGCTGGTTTTGAGACACACAAAATATCAAATTGATTCTCTTCACTTTTTCATGTGGGAAATGCACGAAGAGTAATATAGTCCCTGAAAAATTCTCAGAGAGTAGAGGGATTTCTTTCAAAAAACACACCTCATGCTGTCCCCTGGCTTTATACCTATCATTGTACAAACATCTGGCTCATCTTCCCATTGGCTTTAGCCATCGAAGGCCTTCGATGTGAATTTGAGGGATGGAAGAAATTTTGGTAGAGAAGAGATAGGCTTTTGTGAGAATTTTTTGAGGTATTTTGAGGGTCTCCTCTTTGCTTCAAGCCAGAGAAGAAGACTGTGGAGTGAAATGCTATTTTGAGTTATACTATGTTGGAGTATATTTTCCGTCTGGTGAGAGCATGTGTTGAGCAGATGTTTTACTCTGTTCTACCTCAAAATTGCTCTGGGGAAGTTTTTGAAAGGAGAAAACTTTACTGAGGATAAGATTGCGATATATAGAGAGTACGTGGAATCATAAAAGGCAGAAGGAGAAAGATAAATTCTAATGTCTCATAAACAATTGTTGGTTCTTAACCATAAGGTTTTTTTTTTTACCTTTCTGAATTGTATCTTTTCAGCAACACGAAGTGCTGTACCATGTCCAAGTCCCAACAATTTACCACCGCTGACATTTCATCAGGTCCATGGGGAAAATATTCGGATCTCCAATGAGCGCCGGGTAGCACGGCGCCATGAGAGTTTCTGCAAGGGTATAACATTTAGTTCACGTCCTGTACGGGTCAATGAGCGCGTTTGCGTCAAATTCAATGAGATATCCAACAATTGGAGCGGAGTTATTCGTTTTGGTTTCACCTACAATGATCCAATGACACTTAGATATGGACTGCCCAAATATGCTTGCCCAGATCTCACAAATAAACCGGGATATTGGGTAAAGGCACTCAATGAGAGCTACTGTGAACGTGACAATATCCTCTTTTACTATGTCACAGCGTCCGGGGATGTTCATTTTGGGATCAATGGTGAGGAAAAGGGAGTGTTTATTCCGGGAATTGAAACGAGAAATCCACTCTGGACAATTATTGATATCTATGGGAATTGTACGGCAATTGAGTTCCTAGATTCGAGGAATTACATCAATCACAGGTATCAGCAGCCAAGAAGATCAATTCCAGATGCAGAAGTGGAGAGGATTATACCAAATATCCAAGCATTGTCGGTACAAACGGGTCTGGGAAGTGGATCTGATGAGATTCTTCCACCAATTCGTTTTACACCCCCTCCAAATACTCCCCTTGTTCCATTACCCTTCCATCGGACAAAGGGACGCAATATCCGTCTGTCCATGGATCGATGTATTGCCACGAGGATGGATACGGAATTCTGTCAGGGATATGTCTTTACGGCTCGTCCGTTGAGAATTGGGGAAATTCTCATTGTTCAGGTCCTAAGGACTGAATCAATGTATGTTGGTGCTCTGGCTCTGGGGTTGACATCATGTGATCCGGCTACACTGATGCCCACAGATCTGCCCGATGATTCGGATCTCTTGCTGGATCGTCCGGAATACTGGGTGGTGAGCAAGGATATTGCTTCGACGCCAAATCGCGGTGATGAAATCACCTTTTGTGTGACGGTGAAGGGTGAGGTGACTATAAGTAAGAATGGTGGTCCAGCCACAGTGGTGATGCATGTGGATCAGAGTCTCGAACTCTATGCCTTCCTGGATGTCTATGGATCAACACAAAGTGTTCGGGTGATGAGTTTACCACCACCATCGCCTCCGCAGCCTCTACCAACGACCACTGCTGTGGCAGTTCCATCGGCCATTCTGCCCCAGAGTCATCCAAATGCTTCACCACGACGCCTGCAAGTTCAACTTCCTGGCTCTGAATCGATGAATAGCATCAGCAGTCATGGTAGTCAGGTGGAACAGAGGAAACTTATGCCAGTGGCTTGTACTTCGGCCAGTCGGGTGATAAATGTCCCATCTACGAGGGAAATGATTCAACTGCAGCCCCGTGGGGCTGTTCTTGTGGTCAATTTGCCACCAGATGTGCTCACGAGTCAGCAAATGTCCCCGCGAATCCCCAGCTCAAACCTCCTTACAACACAAAGCAATGCAACGTACATTGAGGTTAGTATCTCAATTTTTGTAAGCAATATTTGTAGTAGCAATAAATTAAAATCCCGAAAGCCAAAATTCCGAATGGGCCAAAGTCTCGAATTCTTAATTTTTCGGAAATTTTCTGTGTCTTGGGAAATTATCCTAAACATTTTCCTCCATATAATTTTATCCCTTTTATGATTTTGAACATTCAGGATTTTGGCTGCCACCGCACACTGCTATAGGATGCATTCACTGATTTTTGCCAATTTACTAAAATATATTTTTTTTGTGATTTTATATAAAATTTTCTATTGCAATTTAATGCTTTTGGGGATTACGCTGCTTGACACATTTTAATTTGTAAATCGAGAAAACTGCAAAAGGAGATATTTTATTTTTCTTAATGAAATAGGTATTCTTTTAATTTTTGAAAATTACTTTCTTGTACTAATTTTGATATTTCATCAAAATAACTCATTCATGAAAAATTTTAAATGTTTATTTTTTTAGATTATTATTTTTGAGTAATCTAGTTCTAGTACCTAATGTGAACAAAAATTAATTATACCGATTTGTAAACACCAGCATCTCATTTAGGGATTAAACCAGGGGCCTCTCGACATTCATTTTTCAATACGTTTTCGACTAATGGCTAGTTTTTTCTTAAAGAGAATTGACTAATCAGTCTGATATATTTCGAAAAATAAAAATACATATTACATAATGTTCGCTGAAATAATACAAGAACTAGGAGGAAATTTGTTCAAGTCGCGGTACAATATCTGCAAAATGTTTACAAGGAAAAGTGAAAAATAGCTTAACTTTTTATTAAGCTTTTTGGGCCCCTGCATTAAACCATCTAGTTCAATGTGTTCAAAACAAAAGGGATCATAAATTCAAAATAAAAAGTGTAAAACTAAAAATAATTCAAGAAGACTTCGAATCAGGCCATCCTAAAATGTTCTTCAAACTAGAAGTTTAGCCCAGTTCCTCAAAATCTTCAAAGTCTCAAAATAATAAATTGCAATCAATTTTATTGTTTTTTTTTTGGAATCTAATAGATCATTTACCTGTAATAACTACTCCAATATCAAAATTAGTTATGAATTAGTTAGGTTAAACCAGATGGCTAAGCCTTAGGACTGAAGCCCGCATAGGGTAACGTGTGGTATTTTTGGACAAGGTGCTTTTCTGAACTTAATATGGGTATTTTGGGATACATAAAAAATCCTATAAATATTTGTTTTTTAATTATTTTTAAGTTCTATATGAAATATTAAGCTCTTTACGTATCAGATAAACATAAAACTTTTGAAATTTTATTTGATTTAAAGCGTGAAATACGCGTGAATTGTGAGTGTCATATTTCACTTTTTACAAAACCTTCAGTGTGGTCAATTTTGCAGATGTCAACACAAACAGTGTTTAGTTTTTTTTCTTCAATATAAGTCAGTTTAAAAGTGAAATTTAAACAAAATTTTTATGAAAGAGTGAAGTATAGAACTTCTACTTAAAGGTAAATAATCAGGCTCGGTGAAATTTATTTGCATAATAGCGACTTTTGTCTGTCCCGAAATACCCAAGTGTCCCGAAATATACCACTCTTACTTCTTTACATTTTTTGCTATTTTGTATAACAAATTACGCACTTTTCAACATTTTTCGATAAGAATCTTATTCTGGATAGCATAAGGAACATAAATATCTGTATAAACAAAGAAACAAAATATTTGAGAAATCGTTAAGCTGTTTGAAACTTGAAAGTGCTAAAAAGTGTCCCGAAATACCACACGTTACCCTAAGAACAGGTCAAGCACCTTATACGGTCCTTATAAATCCTTTACAGGCTTAAAATGTCTTATTAAATCATATGAGCTCTCCAAAAAGCCCAAAATCATTTAAATTGAATTAAAAACGGATTCATGATGAATTGTTTTAAGAAACGTTCCACACAATCTAATGTTAAAAAACGTCAAAATCGGTTTTTGGGAGGACTTTGAAGGATCTTTTGATTTCTGTTCGTAAAAAGGTGCAATGTCGTATTAGGAAAGCTTTAAGGAATTCTATCAAGCTTTCCACGTCTGCCAAAAATACTGAAAATTTGTTTAACATTGCATTTTTGTAGAAAAAAACAATTTTGTCTTCTGCAATTAGGTTTTTATACAAACAAAAGAATATTTTTCTTTACCAGAATAAGAAAAGCTCGGTGGAAATATTTTAGAGAATTTATCCAGACAATATTCTGGTTTTTCCAAATAAAATTTGACATATTAAAATTCAATGAGGAAATAAATTTATGGTGAAATATAAACAGAGTCCTTGTATAAAACCTCCAAAGCAAGTTTCAAGAGAAAATTGAAGCTACTTTTTATGACTTTTATTTAAGGAAAAAAGGCTAATATTCATTCTTAGAAAAATCAATGAAAAAGTTTAGCAACTTTTTGAAACCCTTAAAATCATTAAAATCGAACCTAAACAGGATTTTGCCGATTTATCTAATGGAAAGATTTTTTTTTCAAAAACCCGGTTCTTTTGATAGATTATTCTCAAGGCACAAAGCAGTATCCTCCAAAAGAATCTACTCAAATCTCAATCCGTCAAAACCGGTAAAATCGCTGCAGAAATAGACCCATGAATCGAATTTCATAAAAAAAACAGTTCAAAATACGGGTTTCATACTGGAGGTTTAACCTAGTTCTAGATAATTTGCCCTTAATATTTAATTTTAAGTCAAAATTATCCAAAAAAAAGTCTAGGCTGATAAGAAGTTAGAGCAGTTAAGCCACATGGATAAACCTTAAACCTGAAGACCGTATTTATAGAGATTCAGTTGGTTTTCTAATAAGCTCAAATTCATAAAGATTGAATTGAAATTAGTGTATTGCCTTTTTCCAAGAAAATTCTTTCGAAAAATGTTTATTTGAGGGATAATCCTCCAAAAATATTCTCTTCAAACCAATTACGATACAGTAGACTCTCACTCAATCGGCTCTTTTTCAATCGGGCGAAAAAATTTGTTGATAATTTTCAAGTTTAATTATGAAGCTAATTCGCTCAAATTCGCTGTAGTTCCTCATATTTTATCGCGATTCTTTATAATTGAGCGCTTTTTGTGGAATTTACAAAGGCTTTGACACCCAAATCTATCGATAAACCGGACATTTTGCCCCAAATGCCCAATTGAGAGAGAGTCTACTGTAATTTTTAATTTAGCCCCAATTTAATTCAAAAAATCTTGGCTATAACCTTGGCTAAAAGTATCACAAAGTGGTTAATCTACCTAAATATCTCAAAATTCTACGTATAGCTACACGCAGTAATTGTTCATGCTTAGCTTAGATAGAAATATGCATTTGTTGGATCTGTGCCATGTCGGGGATGAACTAGAGGGAGTTTTCTATCAATAATAGTCACGTTTCCAGAGACTCTTCCCAGATAGTTTGAAAACTGAATAAAATATCTCTATAAATCATTTTTTGATCAAATTAAAATACGATTTCTTCAAGTTTATTGACCAATAAATCACTGCATATAAATCTTTTTGATTTAAATTTAAATAGTTCAGAAGGAGAGATTTTTCCTTGATTTTTTTTGCTATTTTAAAGGCAGCAACAAATTGAAAGGAAATTGCTCAATTTTAAAGCAATTAACCATAAATAAAACTTACATAAGTTACTTGTGTTGTGACATCCCCCATTACTCAGACACCCTGTTACTTTTCAATTTAAGAGTAATTTGCAGTGAAACACCCATTTCTATTTTGCACCCAAAATAAATTACTTAAAAGTGCTGTGAAGGGGAAAAAATACACTTTTTCTCGAAGATACACTAACTAAATGCTTTCTCTGAAATTAATTGTGTGTCCATCTGAATTAACCCAGTTTCTATTGGGAAGATAGAGGAGAAGCAGTAAACTGATGGTATATGTTAGAGTAATTGCATGGCTCTCAATGAATTGAGTTTATCAGCACAATCAATGATTCATTTCCTGAACTGGAAATATATATAAGATAGTCCATTGACCGCAAGAATTTAAATAAGACATTTCACTTAAGATTACTTAAGAGAAGACTATATAAGATAGAATAAACTATGATAATGGAAATGTTGCAGAGTGCTCGAAATCAAATTCCTCAATTTTAGGGAGATGTTCCAGTTTTGAACTGTTTTTGACCTTTTGATAAAATAATTTAAAAGCATCCAATCTATTTAATATTGTCGAAAGTTATGCATAAAACCGCCAATTTAACTATTTAATATTGATTTCAATCAATTAAGACCGTTTTTTATGTTTTCTATTTAAATTTAATTAATTAACGGTGTATTACAGAATCGTTTTCAGTTCAAGCTAATTGGGTCTTGTAGAGAATTTAAAGATGTTTAAGACTTGGAATCTATTTTACTACATTTTTTGTCAACAAAATAATTATCTCGCGGTTCCATATTTTTTTTTGGTTTTATAAATAACAAATAATAAAAGATTAATGATTGTTTTTGTATTTTGAATTAAGAAAATATAATAAATTCAAACAAATATTTAAATACGTTTTTCTAGTTTGAGTTTTACAATTTGAGCAATTTTTTTTTACAAACCTACGACATTGTTTAAACACCTACAAATCCAAATTCAGTAAAATATGCTTGAAAGATTGAAGAGTCTGAGGTTTTAATCTGAAAATAATTTAGTCCTTGGATTGGTTAATCTTTTATTTACGTAATACGGCTTTTTAGCAAGGCTTAATCCCAAAAATGATTCTCGGGAATGCTTTTTCCGTAAAATCCGTAAAGTGTCACATAAGGAAAATATATGTAAAGAACCTCAAATTCTTAAACCTAAACTCAGTATATGGTAGTTTGAATTTGGGTTGATCCTTTAGTGCCAAATTTTGTGAGCGTAATATTTTCAAGGTGATGATTGATTGAATGATATAAAGGAATATATTCCTCACTCTTATTTAGGTCTGGTTCCCATTGTCTAAAAAAACCGTAGGGGAATTGTACCTAATTTGGGACAGAATGCTATTCATAAGAAATAAAAAACATTGCCCGTTCAAACAACTTGCTGTAGAAAAGGCCTCGAAAGAGTACCTAAAGGGCAGGAAATTTTATCTCTCCAATTGCAATTTCTTCAATAGCAATGCCTGTTTTTTTTATTCATTTTTTACAAAGGTGGTAAACTAGTCTTCAAGATGCAGGCAAGACTCTTCAAATAATATCAATTTTTATTAAAAAAAAAACAAACTGGGTGACAAAGCGTCCCAGGTTTGCGAGGTGCTTTAACTCGTAACTTAGATATCAAAAGTAGTTTCGCATCATTTACTTTTTACCGGATGTCAACCGATTTGAATCGATTCGTAAATCACTCAAAAGATCTAAAAAAAACAGTTTTAAGAGTAGTAGAATTGATTTTCGCATAAAAATAACTTATCGGATCATAATCGGTTCATTACGAGTTCACAACCGATTTGATCCGATTTATAACCGATTCTGAAGAATGATGTCATGTTATTTCTCCGTCTGTTTGTTTACTCGGTCGTGGCTACGCCTGGAGGCCAAACGGTTAGAGACCGAGGCGTAAGATTTTCTGGGGACATGTCGCTTAATATGTCGCTCATTTACTCACTACGTTTCCCCTCCCCTTGTAAAACCATGTTTTTTGCGTTTGCTCGTAAACGCGTCCTGGTATTTTTGCCTAGGCGAACATTTCGTCCATATACGTAATTCCCTTGAACCATTCCTTATAACGATTTTTCAATGTCAAAAGTCACAAAAGCTCCATTGATCGTAGTTCTTAACCGAACGGTATCATGTTTCTGCCTTTTAAAAAAAGCCTTAGAATTAGTAACAAGCCTGAATCAGTTCTAATCGATTATGAACCAATTCTAAGCTATTTTTGGCAATGTTTTGAGTTCGGAGGCAGCCAAAATTCCGAAAGGGCTAAAATCCCGAAAACCGAAATCCCGAATGTTCAAAATCTTGAAAGGGGTAAAATTATATGGAGCATTAATGTGTAGAATAATTTCCCAAGACACAGAAAATTTCCCTCTGCCTCCAGCAAACGCGGGTGCAATCATGGTTGTAGCCATGACACTTAAGAATTCGGGATTTTGGCTTTCGGGATTTTGACCGGGACCCCTAGAACTCGTAATTTAGATGCTATACCTAAAAATTTCTCTATAACATCATTTATCATTTGCTGGTTCACAACCGATTTGAACCGATTTATAAATAACTCAAAGGGTCTCTTATAAATTTATAAATTTATTTATAAATCGGTTCAAATCAGTTGTGAACCAGTATAAATGATAAATGATGCTATAGAGACATTTTTAGGTATAGCATCTAAATTACGAGTTCTAGTATTCATAAAGCATGGAACGCTTTGCCACGCCTTTTTTCATAAATAATTTTACTTTATATCCTCCATTCTAAATTGAACAAAGTGTGTAAGAGAGACTGTGACAGAATTAATCAGCGAATTAAAGTTTTCGTTGTATATAAATTAATTTGTGAAAAATGCTTATAACAAGATTGATAAATATATTTTAGTGAATAAGGAGATGTGTTCTTACTTTCAATAAATAAATACAGACAGTCACCAGGATTATGAATATTTTCGCGGCCTAGAAAACGCTCGAAGTGGCATTATGCATTCAGTAGATTTGCATACCTGCGGGAGATTTCTTTCGAACTAATTGCTGACCAGTAGGGGAATTCTGTAAGCATATGGCATTGTCATATGACAACTTTAGAATTTTTGTGTGGTAAATTCGGGAAAACTATTCGAAAATGTGATTCATATCAATTACTGAGAGCTTCACAGATCTCCTTGCAATAGCGTTTTAATGTTCACTGGGCCAAGGGCGTACCCAGGATTTCAGTTAGGGGGGGGGGGCTTATTTTGAAAAAAAAAAAAAACGTTAAACATAAAATGGGATGAAAAGTATCTATAAATTAATATAAGATGGTCCTACTTTTCACCAGAGATTAGCCTACGTCCAAATTGTAGGTATTGTCTACAAATAAAATTAATTTTTAGAAATTATTCGCTGCTTTTTACCAAATAACTACAGCAAGGATGCATTTCGTTAGTTCATATTTAGTGCAGAATCACATTGACAGTAAAATGCTTATCGTATTTCGTTAATTTACGTATTTACACGGCAATTGTTACACAAATTTTCAATTACCGTATTACCTTATCTCATACTCGGTGGTACTAAGTGAAAATAGTATAAGAAAATTGAATAAATAAAACGAAAATGCGATAAACGGTAGAAAAAAACTGTATGATTTTTTGCTACAGTTTTTCGTAAAGTTTTTTTGCTCACCGTTTATCGCATTTTCGCTTTATTTCTTCAGTTTTCTCATATTATTTTCACCTAGTGTCACCAAATATGAGATAAGGTAACACGGTAATTGAGAATATGCGTAAGAATTGCAATGAAAATGCGTAAATTAACGAAATACGGTTAGGCTTTGGCGGTGACGGTGAGCATTTAACATTTACCATTTCGTTTCGTGATACCCTTCAAGGCAAAAAGGGACTATCAGTCTTTAGAGAATTAATGATTATGCTTCTGAGAATTTCCAGCTTTGATATTTTTATTTAACGAAAATTTACTTAAAGAGTCACGATGGTCAAGAAGACTAAAAAACAGAATATTTTTTTTCCAAATTTCTTTTCCAGTATAATAAAAAAATATATAATTCAACTTCTTAAGAATAAAAGGAACAAGATTTAAACTATATTTTCTGAATTTTAATTTAAAAAATTTCAGCCCAGTGACTGGGCTGTAATATTGTTTTTTTCCTCGAAAATTTTTCATGACATTGTCATATCCTTACAGAATTCCTCCTACAGACTTAATTTATCTAAGTGTCTAATAGTTGCGGTATTTTGGGGCTTTGCTTATACTTAGGTTTTGAAAGCTTTAAGCGCCACTAGCTGTCGTTATTTGAACTTTGCACATTCAAATAAGTTTTAAAACTATCTTTCTATTATTCTCAAAATGAAAGTTGAAAAATTCCATTTTAGATATCATTTGGGGCAGTTTCACACAGTTTAACTTTTCTTATGGTTCATTTTACTTTAAAAAAAAACTGTATTTTAACCAAGTTATATTTGTTTCTCTTGGCTATTTAATGGCTCCTACGTCCTACCCTATAAGTAACTTTTTCTACCAATTCTTTAATGGTATTTTGAATGCTAAGAAACCAAGTGCACCTTGTAGAATTGTAAACAGTATTTATGCTATTTTACGATGTGAATTGCTTTTTTTGCAAATAGTTTCTGAAAGATAAATGGGAAGAGGAGGAGCTAAAGTGTCTAAATTTTGTGTTCTTTTTTTCTTTTATTGCAGCCTTACTCAGTGTCATCGTCCAACCATGTCAATTCAATAGCTGCCAATTGGCAGCAGGAGGGAGCAAGTGGACCTAGCGGAGCTGGAACGGAGTGTACCATCTGCTATGAGCATCCAATTGATTCTGTCCTCTATATGTGCGGCCACATGTGCATGTGCTATGAGTGTGCTGTGCAACAGTGGCGAGGAATTGGTGGAGGACACTGTCCACTCTGCCGGGCTGTCATTCATGATGTGATTAGGACGTACAAATCATGATATGGCGTCGTGTGAATTGGGCTTCGTGGTTGAAGCATCAAGTGAATTATACTCCAAAATTAGGGATTGGAATGTCTCTTGGTTTGTAAAGTTTGGGGATGCGTAGGGGTGACCCAAAAATATTGGGATGCACCATTTGTGACATGGTGCGTTCGGTGCGATAGAACACTTAAGAAATGGCACTATATTGTGGTCATTTGAAAAACAAAAACAAAAAGCTAGGCGGTAGAGAAATAAAGGCACATGCACAGCAATTTTCAATGATGTTCATAACATAAATAACACATACGAATTATCCAATAATCATGATTGTATCTTATTTAGTTTTTTCATGAAGTGACAATTTGTATCAGCCCCATCATTGGAAGGAATTTTATTTAGTGAAATAACTGTCTCGAAGTCGAGAGAGAGAGAGAGAAAAAGGAGAAATATGAATTGGAACTGACTGATATTGTACATATAGTTTATATATAATTAAAAAAAAAGAAATGTATTATTTTAATTTATTTTGCACATCACAATTTAAAAGCTCTCTTATATTTTTCCTTTTCAAAAAATTCTACACAGTAAAAATCTGACAATGCCACTTATTTTATTCCCTATTTTTTTTATACATTACTCTATTGACCAAAGGACATTATCTTTTAGCATTCTGTTCTGCGAGAAAGCAAGACAAAAAAAAAACATGAAAGAAAAAACTGAGCTAGAGGAGAAATGCATTTAGTGAGTGAAGGAGACATAGTTTAAGAAATTAACATGCCAAATTTTAATACAATTATGAAGAAGAAAAAATAAATAAAAGAAAAAAATAACACATAGAAATATAATTCTGCCAAATAGAAAAAAAGAAGAATCTCCTATATTGATAATCTCATGGCCAGTTAATGAAGTTGAATTTTCAATAATCTTTTTTTCCTATGGATGTTGTAATCACATCATCGACTTTTTTTATATATTTGATTCAATCTTCCGTTAGTGTTGAAAAATAGTGAAATAAATCTTTCTCAAGATGAAATGGAATAAAACATATTGAATTATGCATCAAGTCGTGTCTTTTATTGCTTGATTTATCTAGCTCTGCTGCATTGGAAGGAATGCTGAGTGCCTCGTTTTCGGAAGCAGAAATTTCAAAAGGGGTATCGCCTCGGTGGAGAGAAAAGCAAGAGATTGCATAAAGAGAAATTCCTCATAAAAAATTCGCGGATTTTTCAGACAAAAGCTTTTCATTCAGGCAGATTGAATTTTGTTTGATGAATTTTGATGTTTTCAAAAATGAAATTTCCCATATTTTCACAAGCTCTTGTTTTAAGAATTTTCAACCCATTGAGAGTGAAGTGTATTATCTAATTCTGAGCTTTTTAGAAAACTATTTGGAAACGATATTGATTTCATACGGAGTGACATAAGAGCGAATCTTATAAATGCTGCATTTGAAATGAAGAATATTGAGAAACAAAGATAAGTTGGATTGTCGAACAAGATTTAAAAAAAAATCTGATAACTTTTTCTTTTTTAGAGACCAAAATAAAATCATTTTCAAGAATTTATTACTAAAGGCAAAACATTTTAGAGTATTACATTTGTTGTAAAAATCTCATAGAACCATTAAAAAATTCCAGTCTTTCAATTGGTTGGTAACATCAACCTTAATCCTTTAAGAATGATTGAAGCGATTGAAAAGTTATTTTTCTGACCCTCAATTTTTGTCTTTCTCGTCCTTGAAAGACTTATCGCTTTTTTCTGATAAAACTTTTTGAGATCGTGGACTCGATTTCTCAAAAGCTAATGCATTTGATTTTATTTCAATATTGCACACTTACAGAGAATGAACTAATTAGCGAAGGATTTTTATCATTTCATCACACTTGCATTTTTGAAAAAAGAGAGTGGCAAAGCGTCCGAGGCTTTGCGAGCTGCTCGAACTCCCTAGTACTAGCTCTGCCTAATATTTTTTTAGCAATTGTTTTGGATGCTTAGGGTAAGGGTTCATAATTTTGGACAGTTTCTTATTTTGGACACTTTGAGGACAAAATTGGACACTAAAAATAAATTGATTAAAATGATGGATTTTATTCCAATATTTGATGAATAATGAATTCGATCTAAATATTTGTTCTTTTTGGAAGATTTTAACAATAAATACGTTAAATTTTGAATAGGATTTGAGTTAAAATTGCTTTGTTGAAAATTGAGTGTGAGCAATTGCTTGCAAGAAATAAGACAGAACTTTGTGTTTACAGTAGACTCTCTCTCAATTGGGCATTTGGGGCAAAATGTTATCCGGTTTATTGATAAATTTGGGCGTCAAAGCCTTTGTAAATTCCACAAAAAGCACTCAATTATAAAGGATCACGATGAAATAGGAAGAACTACAGCGAATTTGAGCAAATTAGCTTCATAATTAAACGTTAAAATTGTCAACAAAATTTTTCGCCTGATTGTGAAATTGCCGATTGCCGATTGAGCGAGAGTCTACTGTACTTCAGTCTTATTTAGCTTGGGTGAAGTACTAATAATGTTTCTTCGCTTTTTTTGAGAGATATTATTGAATATTCATTGAATATTGCGTTGATTCACGTTAGTAGTGATTTGTACATTTGACCTGAAGTGAGATTTGCCTTGTGAATTAGATTTTTCGTGTGGAAAATGGGAAATTTTCTAAGAGATTCACCAGTGAGGTGATACTACTTATTTTGGACAGGTGTTTTTCTCACGAAATTTCGTGAAGTTTTAGCTTTTGTGATGACTAGGTTGGACAAATGCCTGGAGAAACAAAGGAGCATCATCTCTACGAAAGAGATGTAGTGAGAAAAGCCTTGAAAGGCTCCTGGAAAGATCAAGAAATGCACAAATCCGCACGTACTTGGAGTACCGAAGTCAATTCACTTTAATGAATGATATGGAAAGCTTCCGGGCTTCTTGTGACTTTCTACGTTTCCCTTACATGAACAGGAAGAGGACTTGGTAAGATTGGTTCATGAAATGAAGATCAATGGGCATCCTATTGAGGCGGAATAGCTGTTCAAATTTACAGCCATGTTGTCCAAATTAATAACCAAGTTGTCCAAAATAAGAGTCAAATTCCCCTCTACATATCAATTCATTTTTAAAAGTATTAAAACTAATTTTAGTAAAAACAAAGACAATACATCCTTGCCAAGTGTCTAAACAACCCTTCTGAAAAGAAAGTAACAAAAAAAGTCAATTGGTATTGAAAATATCGCACTTCACACTTGGAACATCGATGCTTATAAGCAGACTGTATAAAATTATGAGTCTTTACACCCTATATAAAATTAATTTCGATTAATTTGTCTATAAATTACCACAATAAATTTGATTTTAAAAATATCATCGATATTTTATTTAATTTAATTTGACCAAATCGATTTGAAAATAGCAAAAAACAAACGAGCAGTAAAAAATCAAAATGGGCAGTAAAAAATAAAAAATGAGCAGTAGAATATCTAATTATGGTCAGTAAAAAACTTAAATCCTTACAAAACTGGGCCTAATTTATATATTTAACATTTAGAATTTTTACTTATTGAATGAAAATCCCTTAATTTTCCCTTTGCCAAAATTTGGACGATAATATCACTGTTTCAAATTTTTCTGTTACTGCTCATTTATTCAATGCCTTTGAAAATTAGGCTCTTTGATCTTGAATAAAATAAAATGGCGATTTAATCCGTAAAAGATGTCGATTGATTAATGTAATTAAATTAATTTCATCGAAAATCGAAGAAATCGCCAGGGCAAATTTTGAGAAAAATTAGAAAAACCTAATTTTTGGCACATTTTAGAGGGATAGGGAACGAATGAAGGGGATGAGGGAGAAACAGAAAGAGATTAGCTTCGAGATTATGTCATTTTATAACGGTCATCGAACACCCGAAGTCGATATCTCTTACCGTTTGAATTTTATATGGGTCAAAAGACTGAAAAAGTGCGAAAAACAGTATTTTTAAAATAGAGTTGTTACCAGTACTTTACCGATCCATCACCGATAGTGATCGATGCAGTCGGATTCAGAATTAAAAGATATTTCAAAAAATCCAAATTTAACCAAATTCGTTGAAAATTAGGCTCTCTAATCTAAGATGACGATTTAACCGGGGAAAGGTATTGATGGCTTAATTTTCAGCTGGACTAACTACAAGATATAACCAAAAATCATTAAAAGCGTTTGGGCCAATTTTAAGATAGGTTAAAAAATTATGTTCTTGAAGGGGATGGAAAGAGTGGGGCTGATTTCGGTAAGTTAGTTCGCTAAAGAATGTTGACTTGTTGGGGGGGTCACCGAAGACTGGAAGTCAATATCTCTTACCCTTTGGCAGCCAGGGTGGAGTGAAGTTGAAAAAAATTCAATTGTGGAAACTGCTCCCTCGTGGACTTCGAGCAGTTAAAAATCCTCGAATATCCTGAGCTCAACTCATTTGATTCTAAAAAAAAAAACAATAGTTTTTACTGCTCGAACTCTATTGCTACATCAATAGAAGTGTAAAAAATGTTAAGTTTAATAAAAAAAATGGTCAAAACTATTGGCGCCGGTCCCGGAAGTTGCCACAAAGGAGAGTAAGTGCCTTTTGTAGATATTGATATAAGAATAAAAAATTGCAGGTATTCAGGACGATAAACGCTGGGAGTCCTTATAAAAAGAAACTTTATCCTTCCGAAAAATCGTTATTTTGACGACGAATTACGCAAGAACGGCTGAAACGATCTTAATAAAATTCCGTATATAGAGTTAATGAATGATGCTAATTTTTTTATCCATGCATACCACCTGCTCTGCCACCTACTTTCTGTTAGCTTCCATACAAAATGGGACAATTTTACCTTATAACTCTTTTCTGAGAAGGAATAGTTAGCTAAAATTCGGCATGGGAACAAAGCATATAGAAGAGTCTTTGACCATGCATACCTTCCCTTCCCCTCAACGCCACTTCTGGTAGCCCCTAAACAAAATGAGAGCATTTAACTTAATAACTCTCTTCCAAGAAGAGATAGAAAGGTGAATTTTGGCATGGGAACAAGGCTCGAGGAAGTCCCTTTAACCATGCATGCATACTACATCTGATAGCAATCATACAAAATAAATTATATTTATGCAAATTGTTGTTAATGCATTAAATTAAAATATTAAATAATAAATTGAGAAGCATTTTTAAAAGCTTGATTACAATATCAAAAAAAAATTCACAGTTAATACAAATAATAATTCCACAGTAATACACGATATAAAAATTGGACTAAATAGACATGACAATGGGGATAGATCTTTTTTTTAACTTTCGAACAGATATTAATGAGTCGAAAAATGAAATAGTAGAGGAAAGTGCTCTCGCTTCGAACGTTCATGCCTTCGAATAATGTGAATTTTCTTTTATTTTTCCTAGAAGACTTACACATTTCCATTAAAAATTACTTAGCTCAATTATTGTTAATTACGTGATAATTATGTGTAAGTCTTAGGAAAAATAAAAGAAAATTCACATTATCCGAAGGCATGAACGTTCGAAGGGAGAGTACTTTCCCCTATAATAAAATCATCTATAGTGCATCAAAAACTTGTTATGCAACTCCTTTCATTCAGTTTTATGCTTCATTATAAGAATTAAGAAAACAAACTAAATATTCATGAATTGGATTAATAAAGAAACTGGAAATATTGACAAATATTTTGGGGATTTTTTTGTTTTATATAAATTTTAAAAATTTTAATTTAAAAACCAGTGACAGGCCCTGATAAGCTTATGGTAGTTGAGTTTCTTTAAGGAGACCCCGAAGTGTGTGCAACTCAGGGTCCCTGCAACTCGTGATACTTGAAAATTCGATAGTGGGTTGATTTTTGGGAGTAAAGAATCGTGTCGAGCAAACTGTTCTTGTCGGTCGACATGGATAAAATACGCTCGACGAGATTCTTTATCTCTAAAATTCAATCATACGAATTTTAAACGAATTTTGAGTCCATGAAAATCGATTTTTGGCACATAGGGGGAGGTGGGGCTACTTTGAGCTGTGCAGCTACATTGTTATACTATTTTTCGCATATTTCTAAAGGAAACTAGGTTTTAGCATGATGTAATGTGGATAGACAAAATAATTGTGTATCTAAATAAAATAATTGTAAGGACCAGCTTCATTTAGAAATAGGCGAAAAAGTCGTATAACAATCTATCCCCACAGCTCAAAGTAGCCCCACCTCCCCCTATCATATTCATGATCTATGAGTGTCAAAATGTGTAGATTTAAAAGTTAGGCCCGATCTGACGAGGTCAGATTTCATCTCGGACCACCAAATCCGAGATTGTAAAAAATCTCAGCTAAAAAAGTTAGTACCTAGGGGGAAGTGGGGCACCTTTGAAATTGGGATTTTTCACCTATTTTTAAATAAAATTGAGCCTTGACGTGATATAATTTAGCTGCACAAACAGATTAAGTAGCTAAATTACATTATGATATGGCTCAGTTCTACTTAAACATAGGAGAAAAGTCCCAATTTCAAAGGTGCCCCACTTTCCCCTTTTCCCTATGGAGTCAAAACTCAAAATTGTTTTCGAATGTTTTTTTTTATTATTTGAGAATTTTACTGCCTTTCCAACACTTTATTGATTAATTATCCTTATTGAATATTTTTCCATTCATCATTAGAATACCTATAATATCTGGAGTTGCTCAAAATATTATTAAAAGAACTGATGAATTTGTACAAAGTTTAAGTTTTGGTAAGAAGGTAATGAATAATAATTTTCACAAGTAACATGCAAATGTTTTTCATAAATTCTTCATTTCTCCTTTACCTGTCTGTCCAAACACTTTGAAAATTTCACAAGTTATATTTATGTCACTTTATTCACATTTCATTTTATTTACAAATAAAATTTAAATACAAGGATGAGGATTTATTTCAATTTTTAAGACTTTTGTTGGAATATTGGAAAATTAAAATCTGCAAGACTATCATAAATCTTCTAGATGTTTTTTTTCTTGAATATTTAAATTTAATATATCTACTGAGCATATTTAGCGCCAAAACCGGAACAATGAAAATCTCAGCCGCCTGGTTTGTGAGATATTCACTTACAGATAAAAGTTATTTCACGTTGCAGTAGTAATATTTCATTATTGTACAAACATTCTTCGCTCAGTTAAAAAACAATTAAAGAAAATGAGCAATAAAACTGTTTGAAGAATTAAAGCAGTGAAATATGCAAATTTTTAAAGGCAAGGAATTAAAAAAAAACGGGAAATAGATAATGAAAAAAATCTACGACGCGACGGCGTTGAAAGGCAATAAAACGTGAGAAAACATTCGTCGACCACGATGTGAAAAAAGGATTCAGGAATGAAGTAAAACACTAAGCAATAAAATGGAACAAGAAAACGTATTATCATTTTTTTTATTAAAAATATTCTTAGTCTAAAACAAACAAGAAACAAAAATAAAAAGGTCTTCAACAATGTGCAATTTTTTGTAGATTTCAATTTTATTTTGTATTTATTTTGTTTTAATAAGTTAAATAAATTTTGAAATATTTAAAAACTATTTATAAAAACTTTTAAAATATGATTTTATAAGAACTTTTTATGATTAGAAAATTATTGATTGGAGCCATATTTGAGACGCGATGGATTATCCACTTTAAATAAATGTGACCAAAACACTAATCGAGTTATTTTAATAAATTCTATACTAGTGAGTATACTAAGCGCTATACAACATTTCAAAATATTTTTCTGAGTTTTGGAAAGAATATAAGAAAGTGTCTCAAATATGCTGGCTCTCCTTTATAACACACGCTTTAAATTTGAATATTTTGACTTAAAATTAAATAGGAATGCTTAAAAATGTGCTAAAAGTTTTAAAAACATATACTGAAATAACTCGGAAATGATTTAATTTTCATAAAATTTACCAATTAAAAAACTAATCAACTGTTATCTGCAAAACCCAACTTTATTTCAGGCATAAATTTGGGTAGTATATAAATAATTTTAAATAAAAAGTTTCCTATAAGTGTTGAACATTATTTGTTTTAAATTGAACAATACTTAATGAAATTGATGTTACTATAGAACAATACAAACTATATACGAAATACCATTAATTTCCTTTAAATTTTTTCCCAAATTTTAAAAATCAATAGTTCAATTTTTAATGTTAAAAAGTTCCTCTATAAGAATCATAAAATTGTAAGATGATAATGGTTTACTTCTAGGCAAAATTGGCGAAATTTCTTATGATGTATGGACAGAACATCAGCGATCAGTAGTGTTTCTCGGATCGTTAGGTTAATACCGTATTGTTGCTCCAAATAAAATGTTTCTTTTTCAAATATTAGTTGCTTTACATTTACACCATTTAACTCTCACAAGAATGAACTGCATTAACTTAGATTTAATTTTAAAACCAATTTTCCATGAGATACTTGATTAAATTCGTGACGCTCAGAGGTATAGAGTACACTGAGAAAAAAAAGGCTGTGATTAACTTTTTTTCGTCATAACTTTAACACTTTTTGGGTGTAAAAATATATCAACATTTTTTAATGTTAATTTTACACCTTTTAAGGGTAAAATCAACATGAAAGAAGGGCAACTTTAACCCATAATACACCTAAAAGGGTAATATTTACACCGATTTCGGATCAATAATGCAGGGTGACAAGGCGTCCCAGCTTTGCGGAATGCCCGAATTCACAAGCATCATCTTCGTAAATTATCTTTTCGCATAACGAATCATAAAACAATTCTGAATTGTAAATTGAGAAGTGTTCATATTGGAATGGTTTTGACATTAGTAACATGCCTACGCACAAATACAAAGGGATAATCGAGAAAAATAAGTCAATTACACGATAAAAAATTTCGGCACATAAGGGAAGAGCACCAGCGATCGGCAGTGTTCCTCGGATCGTCAGGTTGTTGCACCACTTCAAATTACTTTTTGAAAATTATTCGCTACATTTTACCATTTAGCCGTCACAAAAATTCAGTGCATTAATTCAGATTTAATTTATAAAACCAATTTTCCGTGAGACACCTGATTAAATTCGAGACGATCCGAAGTACACAGTGCATAGTTGCAATTACATATTTTTTTAATTAATTTATTGTAAAAATTTAAAACTTAAATACACGGATATAGTTAAATGGATCACTAATATACCGATTAGCATACACAAAAATACCAAATAGTACTTTGAGGCATATATTTTGATCTAAATATCGAGCATATCTCTTAACATTCCGATCCGGGGTGCTCTTCCCTTATTTGTAAGAGGAAATCTTTTACCAAAATTTGTTCCCGACAATGGGAACAAAAAGATTCCCCATATGAGTAACAAACTCGTTCCAAAAATTACCTCGTCCACGGACACCGAAATTTTTTGGAACAAATACTTATGTTATAGATGTAGGAATAATATTGTTATAAAGAAAATGTACCAATTTGTTCCAATTCCACCGTATCAAAACGGTTCCAAAAGAAAACTCTAACAAAATTGTAACTATATTTCGTAGCAAAACTGTAAAGAAAACTTTTTGGAACAAACAAATATCTTCTCTAGGTACAAATTGATTCCAAAAAAAATTTGTTCGAAGGTAAAACTTGTTACAATATTTTGGTCAGTGTCCAAAAGTTTTTACCGTGATCATTACCATAAGTTCACTTCTCAATAGCCACATTTTCTTCCACATATATTTTTTTATTTATTTTTTTTTCTGCAAAATTCTTTGATTTCAAACTATTTATAATAATTTTTTAACAGCGCAACATCTTTCTTAAATTTTAATTGAGAGAATAGCAATTTTACTCGTTTTTAATCGTATAACTACCATAATGTCAATCAATTCTTTTATAATATTATTAGGCGAGATAAATTTTATGTAATAATCAAATCGATTGAAGAATAAGCCCCTCTCCCAATTGTAATAGGGGGAAGTGGGGCACCTTTGAAAGTGGGGCGCCTTTGAAATTGCGATTTTTCACTTATTTTTAAATAAAATTCAGCCCTATCATGATATAATTTGGCTTCAGAATCTGTTTCTGAAGCTAAATTATAACACGATAAGGCTCAATTTTATTTAAAAAATAGGTGAAAAACCCCAATTTCAAAGGTGCTCCACTTCCCCCTAACCGTTGTTATTGTTGTAACAATAATTTGAAAACAAATTGATAATAAAAAAAAACTTTTCTGATGGCTTCTACACACTAGAGAAATTTATGTCCATACACTGAGAGAAATCCAAAAAAGTTAAAATAACATTACGGAAATGTTAATTTTACCCTGCAGTATTAATCCGAAATCGGTGTAAATATTATGCTTTTTAGGTGTATTAGGGCTTAAAGTTACCCTTTTTCATGTTAATTTTACCCTTAAAAATGTGTAAAATTAACAGTAAAAAATGTTGATATATTTTTACACCTAAAAATGTTAAAGTTATGAGGAAAAAAAGTTAATTGCACCCCCTTTTTTTCTCAGTGTATTGAAGCAAAATTCTCTACGTTTGTCTAGGAAAAACTCTTCAATATGGAGATAAATTTCTCTAGTGTGTAGAGTGCATAAGAGTTTATCTACATTGATTATAAGACACAATTTATTATCACAAAGTGAGTGAGTTGTAAGTTACAGAGTCCACCGCCGTTTTAGCAATAATAGGTACCCCAGCAAAAAAAAATTGTGGAAAAACTTTTTCACATGATTGTGCATTCAGAAGATTTTTACAGTGTGTGGGAACTTAAAATCTGTGAATTAAAACTAATGTTTGTATTTTCCATACAACACAAATCCTAATATCCCAATATTGTTGAGGTAATTCTAGGCACAATCACAATAAATAACATTGTTCCCCACATAATATTCCCAGTGTTCCCATCAAAGTCAATTTGGGGAGTGAGTAACTCATTGGGGAGAAATTGAATAATTTGCACCTGTCGCGAGTGAAAGGTGGTAATTGATTGAATTGCAGGTGATGTGGTGTATGAGTGAATTTTTTTTTTCTTCTTCAAATAGTTGGGAATATCAATTTCCCTCTCGCGACTATTTGGGGGAAAATGCCAGAGAGATTTTCGGGCAGTTTTTTTTCCTGCAGCTGAGGCACACCCGTCTCTAATTTAAATATCTCTACAAATACACCCAAGCACCAATTGGAGAGGGATAAATTTGCGCAGCTGCTGTGCAAATTCTCGCCGGAGTCCGTGTGTCGTCCGGGGAAAATTTTCTCGGCTTTTCCCAGCAAAGTTCAGTCAGTGTTGGATTTTCCTATCGTCCGGGACATACGAGAACAAATCATT
The DNA here is from genome assembly GCF_024763615.1 of Phlebotomus papatasi. Classification (NCBI taxonomy): domain Eukaryota; kingdom Metazoa; phylum Arthropoda; class Insecta; order Diptera; family Psychodidae; genus Phlebotomus; species Phlebotomus papatasi. The sequence goes on from NC_077222.1 coordinate 57,530,118, forward strand.
ACAACATTCCGTGTGCGTGTCACTGTGTATAAGTTTTTTTCCTATCTCTTTTTCATTTTTTTCCTCATTTGCCTACACACAAGTTCAGTTTTTGGGTGGAACAGTTTTTCCTCAGACAACATCAGCAGAAATTTTTCAGTTTTGTAACGAATAAGAAAAAAAAGATCACTTGTTTTTTTCTCATCATCTCGGGTCCTCTCTCATCTTGCTCTCCAAACTCTCTCGGTGCGTTTCATCGCGAATAATCTCTGGTGGCCCTCCTCGCCCACCAACAGCCAACACCAAGGAGTATATAGCATTTCTTCTCTACAACTTTTGGTGTGTCTTCATTGAAATTTTTACAACTCTGTTTTGTGTAGTTATTTTGTTATTTTCCTCTGCTTCCATCATTATCATTTTCGTGGGGTGGTGGAGGCAGTAAAGGCACTCTTTTATCTTACATTTCTTATTTCTTAGGATGACCAGCCCTTTGAGCTTTGGAATCATACTACCCTCCTTTTTCTCAAGATGATTGCATGTCGCGTAGGAAGATACACATAAGTCTCTTTTTTTCCCCTCCGTGGGAAGCTCACCACACTGAGACACGCATAAAAATGCGAGAATCTCGCTAAAAGTGAGAAGTATTGATTAGAAATCTCAATGTTGAATCTCATGATTGGTATCATAGTATAATGTATATGGGTGAAATGTGCCAGGCAGAAAATTTATCATGCAGTCATTTCAATGTGTACAGTTGGTATATGCCGAAAGGAAACATATATAACTACATACCCACCTGTGCTATCTCTCCTAGGTTCATACAACAGAAATTTTCACTCTCACCAACACCCTCTACTTTAATCAATTTCCCTCTTCTCCTCCGTCTGCACCTATTTTAATTTTCTGCAATATCTATAGCCAAACCCAAACTATGTAGCAGCTTGCCCCAGAGCGCGCGAAAATGCAATAGGAAGTGCTCAGAAAAAAAAGTGCCAACATTTTGTGCGGTATGTGTGTTGCAAAATTAATTGATTTGCAAGAGTGGTTCTTTTATTTTTGGTTTATTCCTGGATATCTATTTTTTTTCCTTAGTGCTAAATTCAGTGTTTGTTTCCACAATGTGCGTGTTAGCATGAACCATGCGGTGAGGTTACCGGAAAAGCTAACCCAAGAGTGATCTTCATGAGACTCTCCCACCTTTTCGCATAATTTTTATCCTGATGTACAAGGCCACTTCTTTAATCGATGGGAGTGCCTATTATTAGCCAAAGCCAGAGGGAAAAATATCCCACAGTTTTTCTCGCAATTATATCACTATATTTCTGGGTGTCTTGCTTTTCCACTAAAAGCGTGTTGATGTCAAAAATGTGATAATGAAATTGTGTCAGCGCAAATCCCTTTTTTTGCTACCCTCCCATATGAACTACAGTCCTGATAATAATTATAGAGTATTCGTGAAATGTCACGCTCAAAGTTTAAACGTATACATAAGTTATTTCATCAAATGCATCACTTTGTATAAGCATTTTCATGACTCTTCAGGAAAAGCTTTAGATTCCAATATTTGTTTTCGCACGTGCAGCATAAAAATTTGAATTTACTACAAGTATAAGCACGATTTTTTGATTTTTTCCATTATTTCGAATTCAACTTCAATTTGACATATCAGTCATTTTTTTATAGGCGAAAGTTTTGTGTTCAATAGAAAAAAACAAATGTTATGACCAGCGCACAATAACTTTTGTTTGTAAACATGTTTTCAAAATTTCATATGAGAATGAGCGAGATGACTAGATCTATGTTTCATTCACTCTCATTGAAATCTAAAAAACATGTTTAGTAAACAAAAGTTATTGTGCGTTGGGCATTATGTCCTGCGCACAATAACTTTTGTTTTGTAAACATGTTATTGACATTTCAATGAGAATGAGTGAGATCTAGATATAGTCATCTCGCTCACTCTCATAGAAAATTTTGAAAACATATTTACAAACAAAAGTTATTGTGCGCTGGGCATTAATCGTTAAAAATTAAATAATAATAATAATAATAATAATGCTGGCACACCATTCCATGAAGGAACTAGGCCTTCCCACAAGGGGATTTTTAGACATGCATTATTATTTTTTCTTGTACGAGAAGAGGTTGTCAGTCCCATGCCCGTGGAATCAAGTGCAGTGAAGCTCACGGAATGCAATCCGAACACCTTTAACGCCAGAAAAATTCCTGGTGACCTAAAAGAGATTCGAACCCGGAACACTTGCATCATAGAGCGAATGCTCTACCACTTGACCCATTGAGTGCCCCTAAAAATTAAATATTTACTGAAATAACCAAAAACGATATAATAAAAAGGATATTTTATTTTTTTCGCAAATACCCTTAAACCTGAGCGGTTTCTGAAAAAAAATATATTGTTATAGAAGAAGTACCAACCAACAACATTGTCGCATTTTCAAACTTTTAATTGATTAAAGATGTATTTAAAAAAAAAACATTTATTAGTTTTTAAGCTTGTCTAATGATCTCTGCACACTTGAAAAATGAATGCCCATATTTGGCAATATTGTGGAAATTTTGACAGTTTGTCCTATAAAAGCGTAAGCAATTTCCTTCAAGATAGCAAATATTGACGAAAACGTTTTATAATTTGTAGAAGACAACGTTTTGACGTAAAGTTTTAAAGTAATTTTTCAAAAGTTAGGAAGAAAAATCTTTTCACTTAGTAGGGTCGGAGGAACGTCTGTTCGACAGGGAACCCCTATTGGCACTTTTGTCAAAATGTTGAAAATTATTTAATGTATCTACTAAAATACAAGTAATATAACGTTCTTTCTGTAATATACCTTTTACTATAAACAGATATGTTCAAATTTCGTATCCCAAATGGTACAGAGTAGGGTGTCAATAGGTGCTGACACGAGTTCTTAAAGTGTCAATAGACGTTCCTTTCACCCTATAAATATACGTGTAAAGCAGAAAAGGAGAACTGGAGATAAGTGGGCTTAGTACATATCATTTATAGGTCCATATTTCGTATTTTGTGCTCAAATCTCTGAAAACTTCAGACATTTGAGAAGCTACAAGAAGGCCCAAGTTAGAATAAAAACCTGAAGCTTTGGTTTCTCTTATACAGGAAGATAACGAATTTTCAAAATTCTCATTTTGCAAAATTTGACCCCCGGTTCCCATATTGATTAACCCTTTAACGACGAGACACTTTTTACGGACTGAAAATCAACAATAACTGAGAAACATAATCAATGATAAGTTTTACATCTAACCTGCGAAAGTCCAACAGAGTCTGATTCTGTGTATTTTGTGCTTCTATGAACGATAGGGGCAAAAATAGCCCAAAAATTTAAGTAATTTTTCTGACAATATCAATGAATAATAGTTTTCGCTTTAATGAAAAATATTACGTATGAGTATTGTAGTTTTTATTGCCAAAAGGGTTTTGCTTAAAAAAATTAGAAGTATAAAAAATAAATAAAATCAATTATGAATTTGAGAATTTAAAAATTCGCCATTTTTTAGCTTAAATATTTACTACATAGCAAATAGCTAGAGACTTGCAAAAAATATTCTAGATTCCTTCAACCTTCTACTTTACAATTATGCACAGACATGAGAAAAAAATAACTTTAGGTAGTCAGGAAAAATTATTTTCTTTATGGGACACCGGTGTTCCAATCGTCCTTAAAGGGTTAAATTTAATATTCTTATTACCGAAAAATCTGTTTTTACTAGAATATGTATTGCAACATTTTTTTTTATAAAAGTGTCATCAAATTCTAAAATAACTATAAAGGTACAATTTCTTTTTGATGCCAATAAAATTTACAATAATTATACAAATTTACAATATTTTTCTAAACATAGTTTTCAAAAAATAAAATAAAAGCATAAAATTGCAAAAAACCTTGCACGACACCGCCTGATGCATTACAATTCATCTGGTGTATTATCTGCCTGTATATCTGTACCACCTTCAAACATAACTCTACTTCTCCTAAATGGTTAGAGATACCGAGATGAAACTTATTATGGGTTGGAAGGTATCCAAAGCCAATTAACTGTATAACAAAAGATGTAATTTTATTTAATTTTCCTTCATAATGGAAAAACAGTAGAGAACTATTTTTTTTTAATTTCATTTCAATTTTATTAAAATTATAAAAGAATGAAATAACACCTAAAAAAGTCATTAAAATTTCTTGCTTTAGAGATTGCAGGAAAATTGAGAAAAAAAATTAAAATCCTCTAAGTCGCGTAAAAATACACGCATAATAACTCGTTATAAAATTATCAACAGGAACAATATTATTATGCAAATTAACAAATTTTCAACAATTATAAAAAAAATTATTTTTTTTTTATTATCTTGAAACACTATTGGATGCCCTGCCCATAAGTGATGACTCCAATTTTTACAGAAACTAATATATAACAATATGTTTTTCTAAGTTCTTCTATATTTTCGATGTTGTAAATTTTCGTATTTATTGCACAAAATAACTAATGCATAGAAATCTAGAGAATAGCTATTTATAATAGTATAAGAAAAAGCTTATTCGATTGAGCATATTTAAAAAAAATAACCTTGAATAAGGCAATTATACCAAATTAAGGATAGCTTGCAATTTCGGCCACTTCACTTATTCCTCAAATTTCGCTGAATTTTTAGTTTTTACATACCATAGAGATAATATTATGTGAAAAGGAAACAAAAAATATCGTTTCGACGAACGCGATGATGTGAAAAAGAATTTGGAAGAATTCCGGAAGGGCAAGGATCTATGAGAATCAAGGTTGCTGAAATATTACCCAAAGCTATGTCTCAAATTTCATTTATTTTAAAATGTAATTAAAGATTATTAAAAAAACAAAGACGATAAACCCGATAAACTATCTACAAGGTTCCAAGCAACACTTCTTAAAAAAAATAACAAATCATTTTTTATTAAAAAAACTTACATTTCAAACTTAAGACTTTGGTGCTTACATGCAACTATGCCGAAATTTGGTATAGTTACCCTAATTCTATTAATTACTTAAGGCCAAAATGTTAATCAACAATAAGAAGCGCATTTCTCAATCGCTTCGCGTGAGATTGGTTTGATCACGGGAGTTCTAAATCTCTGAGACATATAAATCGGTTATACGAATCACTAAACAGATAAATAATGACCTAAGTATAAACTATGAGATTATTTTCACGATATTTAGGTTTTTTTTTACGTGATCTACAAATCACAAAAACTAGTTGTATTCCCGGTCATATTTAAAATTACTGAAGACAAAACTTTATTTTATTTATTTATGATTTTTTTTTGCGAGCAAGATGCTTTAGTAGCTAATTGGAATAAAAACTTGATTGATCTAGACAAATTGTACGAAAATATTTTTTGGATAGATTTGTTTAAATGCCGCATTAAGCTCTTTATAGGTTTCTGAGAAATTTAAGTCAAAATTTAGCATTTTAAAAAATCTTTGGTAATTTAAATGAGACTTAATCAATGTTAAATTTTCAAATAAATTTTTAAAATGTTTAGTGGTCTTTAGCCCTAATGTTTACCGTGTTTACCCGTTTGGTTTACCTTCAAAGATTTCAAAAATTAAAGAGATTTTTGAAAAAATCAGACAAAGGACAGCAAAATAAGGGCAAATATTTCAGTAAACTCACAGAATTTCATGGGTTTCGGTTATTGTTTAGAATTATAAGGCTTGATGGACATAGCGAAAACATTTTGTCAGCCCAATATATTGAATGTGGAAAGAAAAGTTTTGGTCAGTAAATTAGCACTTTGACTAATAAAAATAAAATTAACTGGTAATTTAAAAACTGATTCAAAAATCTCTATAAACCAAAATGACTAGGGGGAGGAGGGGCTACTTTGAGCAGTGGGGCTACATTGATATCTGATTTCTTCGCCTATATCTAAATGAAGCTAGGTTCTGGCAATTATTTTATTTAGATCCAGAATTGTTTTGTGTATCCAAATTGCATAATATTAAAATCGGGATTCCTTTAGAAATATACGAAAAAATCGTACAACAATGTAGCCCCACCTCCCCCTATGGCAAGATGATTCATAACTTCTTCATTTTTTCTGTGCCAAAAATATTTCACTTTTTTGTGCATATAATATTTATGATTTCAATTTTATTTATTACTGACCAAATTTCATTTTTTATGATCATTTTTATCAAAAACTGCCTAATCTGCTGCAGTCACGATTTTTTCTAAACATAAGGTTTCATAATTGTTTTCAGGACTGTACATCACCCCCATTTTCGCACAACATATAAATCTGAAACAATACACCCAACTTAGTACAGCACTATCTAGTATGATATTACATATTCATAGAATATTCTGTGTGAACAGCCCTAGACATTAAATCGCATGGGAATAATTTTCCAACAGGTGCTTCCGTGTCTCATGTTCAATTTTCGATTCCAATATTAATGAATGACATAAAAAATCATACTCCATTGCTATAACACATCAATATACTTAAGAGAAAAAAATCCTCTACCCTCTCTAATGTCTCTATTTTATCCAATATCTTGCCAAAAATGAAGACATATATTGTGATTTTATGGTGTCAATAGCGCACTAAAGTGTTCAACATAATTAATTCACCAATTCCCATACTTGTTCGATATGGAGTGGAAAATTGGCGGAACAGACGAGCAATTATCGCTCCACAGAATTAATATTCAACCACTAGAATCGGCGCAAAACAAACATCACATATATTAAAATGCCTGAAAGAATTAATTCTCGCAGCCAATAAGGAAAAAGAAGTCCAAAGAAAGAATGTACACCGCAAATTTTATTTCTAAGTGAATCATTGCTATAATTTCCGCGAAGTGATTGATTTTTAAATTTCCACCCATAAATTCAGGGTAGTAACTGTAGTAATAATAAAAATAATAAACCGTAAACAACCATTTTGGACTAAAATAGTAGTTTGAATTTTATGTTTGCGCCAGGGTGAATATTCAAATTGAATGATAACATAACTTTAATAACAGAACAATGGAAAAAATCCCCATAATACACTGAGAGAAAATCTCTGCCAAGAGGAACTCTATTTGGCTATCACCCAAAGCCCATGTTTGCATACGGTATTAAATAATTATGGATCTATCTTGGCAAAATCTTCCCAAACCTAACCCAAATTGACAAGCATTGTAGTTCTTGGGATGAGTTGAATTATGCACTATTCACTCGTTTGAATATCTTATAGGATGTATAGTGGATTTATTAATCCATTACCTAAATACATAATTTTATTGCAATTTGCAAAATACAATTATTGCAAATATAAAACCACTATTACCATAAAATTTCATTATAGAAAAGTTTGCAAGACATTTGATACACGGTTCAATTTTATTAAATTAGATAAACTTTTAATTATTTTGTTTTTTTTTGTTTCCCCCCTTACCTACCCCCCTTGCCAAGGTCTTAGGCCTTGAGGCCTATTTTGACCAAAATCAAATGCTCAAAGATCCGAAATACATTCATCTATGTATTCAAAAATACCAAATCGTCGATCAATAAAATTTTTTTTTTCCTATCAACTGGTAAAAATAAATAAATAAATAAATAAATAACAGATATGAATTATTTTGTTTGATGCATTTTAATATCAGCTTTCTGGCTTATAAGTTTTTAATATAGGAACCTGGTGAAAAAATGGACAGATGAAAATTTCAAACTTCACTGTCTTCTAAAATAAGAAATAAACACTGTGGTTTCAAACTTTAAGGTAGCCTTCATAACCCTCCTTAAATAAAAACCAAATTTTCAATCCTTTTATATTTATTCAATTTTAATTGTTTTATCCGTTTTATCAATGTGATCATTCTCAAAAATGCTGGGGCAAATAGTATCAGGCATGCGGTATTATCACATTTTGATTCGCTTTATTACGAGCTTCCGTAAATTAGAAAAATACTTAGATGACATATTTTCATAGGAAATTTATTCCTCTACATCTTTGTAAAGCTATTTTAGAAAAAACACAAAAAACTGCAAAATGTTTGACCAATTCAAACAAAAATCGGCGACACATAACATTAACGTTTCTTTTCGCCGTGAGACATTAGAAATTGCTTCATTTTTTCTTACTTTTTGCTCTATAGGGGAAGTGCTTATAATTTTGGACAGTCTGCTTATAAGCATCGAAGTTCCAAGTTTGAAGTGCGATATTTTCTATACTAATTGACATTTCTTGTTACTCTCTTTTCAGAAGGGTTGTTTAGAAACTTAGCAAGCTATTTATCGTCTTATTTTTATTAAAATTAGTTTTAATACGTTTAAAAATGAATTGATAAGTAAAGGTGACCTTGGCTCTTATTTTGGACAACTTGTTTATTAGTTTGGCCAACTTGGCCGTAAATTTGGACAGCTAATCCGCCTCAATGGGATGCCCATTGTTCTTCATTTGATGAACCAATCTTACCAAGTCCTCTTCCTGTTCATGTAAGGGAAACGTAGAATGTCACAGAAGCCCGGAAACTTTCCATATCATTCATTAAAGTGAGTTGACTTCGATACTCCAAGTACGTGCAGATTCGCTCATTCCCTGACCTTTCCGGGAGCCTTTCAAGGCATTTCTCGCTACATCTCTTTCGTAGAGATGATGCTCCTTTGTTTCTCCAGGCATTTGTCCAACCTTGTCATCACAAAAGCTAAAACTTCACGAAATTTCGTGAGAAAAACACCTGTCCAAAATAAGAATCATCACCTCACTGGTGAATGTCTTAAAAAATTTCCCATTTTTCACACGAAAAATATAATTCACAATGCAAATCTCACTTCAGGTCAAATGTACAAATCATCAGTAACGTGAATCAACACAATATTCAATGAATATTCAATAATATCACTCAAAAAATCCGAAGAAACATTGTTAGTACTTCACCAAAACTAAATAAGATTGAAGTAAGCCACGAAGTTCTGTCATATTTCTCGTAAGCAATTGCTCACAAAGCAATTTCAACTCAAATCATATTCAAAATTTAACGTATTTAGTGTCAAAATCTTCCAAAAAGAACAAATATTTAGATAGAATTCATTTTTCATCAAATATTGGAATAAAAATCCATCATTTTAATCAATTTATTTTTAGTGTCCAATTTTACCCTCAAAGTGTCCAAATTTAGAAACTGTCCAAAATTATGAGCACTTACCCTACCTTTTGTAACATTTTACCCCAAGTGGTCGTTTTTTAATAAAAAGATTTCTGAAAAAAAGAATCATTGTAAAATTGTAAAATAGATAGTGGCTTCATATTCAATGAATCCAAATCATTTAGGAAATATTCACCAGTGCATCAATTTTGAAAAATAAGTAGGTAACGATGGATATCTTCTGCAAGTAAAATATTTCAAAAATATGGCTACTAATTTCGATCTTTTTTATTTCCTAAATTTCTTGTTCGAATTCTAAAAAACTTACAACATTGAGGAAGGTCTATGGAGGCTATACATAGAAAAATTTGAAGCCGCTATCTTTTTTATCTTGGAGGATATTGAATTTTGAAATTTTTGATTTGTGACTTTTTGCCCCAGTCTCCCCTACTAAATAATTTATGGAAAATATTTCACAGATGCGAAAAACGGTTAAAAATACGTTAAATCGTTAAGAAATTTACTAATGATTTCACAACTTTTGATGATTAAATTTAACACCTCAATCTAAAATATTTAGTATGCTATCATTTTTGACAATAAATGTAAAATAAAGTCAATACTATAAGTTTTAACCATTTTAATGGGATTATTACGAACTTGTGGTCGCGATATTTGATATGTAGCTCACTCACACGATATATTATTCAAGAAATAATCATGCTAAAGTAAAGTGCCCTCAAGTCGACCGGTTCCTCAATTCAACCGGTAGAGTTATTTATTCAATTTATTTATATTTGCTATAGTATTTGGAGTATGATCTAACATTAATAGGTCAATTATTCCATAAATAAATACGAATCAGTGATAATTTTAAAGAAATTCACCATCAAACATTCAAATATTGACCACCGGTCGACTCGAGGGCACTTCACCTTACAATGATTGAGAAATAATTGCGATATTTTCTGAATTTATATTTTGGATTATGTAATGAACTCTTCATTGATCTTTGAGAAACAGTCACTTCAATGTCAATTTCTAATTTAAAACTCAATAAAAAATGATGGGATTTTACAAAAAAAATTTCGTATTATTACAGGATCATTTTTGGGTTTTCAGATTTTTTTTAATTATAGAAAAATTATCAAATATTGGAAAAATAAAGTCCATCACACCTTCTATACCACTATCATACATTCGCATAAAATTAAATACAATCGTTGCTATGAAACTTTGAATTTAAAATTTGCGGTAAATGCCAGTTAGGATTTTCATCCAATGTTTTTTGAATACGATCAAGTGTAAGCCCAAAAAGGCTCATCTAAATAAAATAAAAACTTTTAAAGGGAAAATGGGGAATTGAGGTTGCCACCTTATTTCAATTTTCTGAGAATGAACTATCCACGGCGACTGATACTCACTCACTGAAGTACTAGTGTTAATTGCCATTAACAACAAGAGCACCATATAACAACCCTCAGCACCCGCCTGGGGATGGTAAGGGTTGGGTGTGTCAACCCAGCGAGCACAGTTAGCTGAAAAATACAGCGTTTTCAGCATATTTTAGATAAGTCGATCATCAAAAATATGCTGTTCGGTCAACAGTTCTCGAACAAAAAGTGATAACCAAATATCTGGATATGGAACTGCCTCGCGAGCGTCATTGTAAGGTTAGCAGAATTCAACTGAAAATACATATGTTTTCAGCTGAATTGAAATCGGTTAGCATTTGGCACTTGTTGGGAAAGCAATAAAGGATTTTTATTGATGGGATACAGCCGTAGACAGGGTTGACATGTATCGAATAGGCCGTACGCTCTACACAAGCAAATCACTTAGATGATTCTAAAATATAAATCAAAATAGCTTAGGTGAAATACAATTGATTTTTGGACAATACTTGCCTATCCGCTTATAACCGGTTCCGAAGCTATTGAAATCGGTTCTTATTTTTCAACAATTTTAAGAGCTTTCCAACGAGCCGAAATATGACTCCATTCGTTTGAGATATACGCTCTGTAGAGTCCTTTTAACCTTTGACAAAAAAAGTGAAAAAATTTAGTGATTATGTAGGGGAGACCCGGGGCAGAATTAGCCATGTAGGGGAGACCGGGGAGGTTTGGGACAGGGGTAGTGTGGGACAAGGCGATTTTTTCAATTAATTTGTTAAATAAATGGAATTTAACGACTATTCAATCATAGACAATATTAAGATGTATCTTGACTAAAAGAATGGATATCCTCAGTTTTATTGTTTTAATTCTATGAACATTTTTTTAAAAATTGATAAAAATCGTATATTTTGACGTCCCAGTTTTCCTCTTTGTATTTTATATCAGCGATATAATCAAAACTTTTTTATCTCATTAGGTAGCAGTGCAATCTACACTGAGAGAAATCCGAAAAAGTTAAAATAACATTCCGGAAATGCTAATTTTACCCTGCATTATTGATCCGAAATCGGTGTAAATATTACCCTTTTAGGTGTATTGGGAGTAAAAGGTACCCTTTTTCATGTTTATTTTACCCTTAAAAAAGTGTAAAATTAACATTGAAAAATGTTGATATATTTTTACACCTAAAAATGTTAAAGTTACGAGGAAAAAAAGTTAATCGCATCCTCTTTTTTTTCTCAGTGTAGGAACATAGTTTTATAAAAGTTTCAGAGATTATACACTCTTGTTTTTTACATAAAGGTTTTAAATACCAAAACTACCCGCGGGGATGTTTGGGACACCTGAAAGGGGATGAATGGGACGTAGATTTTCGACAAGATTGTAGGTGGTATGCAATTGTTTATTGTCAAAATGAAGAGTAATGCCCAGTTTCTACTGGAAATCTCCCTCTTGTGCAAAGTTTATCAGTGCAGCAGATTTCTCTAACTACAGGGGCAATTAAACCATCAATATTTTGGGAATCAATAATTGCTTCTCAGAGGATATTCGATCTTTGCCCAATCTAGTTAAAAACTATTTTTTTTGAAAATTTCTCGAACAAGTTCTCCAGAAAAGGCAAGGCGAGAGCTAATTCGGAGAAATAATGAGAAAACAGGTACAGTGCAGTTGTCGTAAAATCAAACAGGAATCCATCAATGAGTTTAAAACTAAGAGTTGCAAGAAAATCTACTCACCTGAGGAATTTGATAATCATGATTGCAATATTTAGAATAAAAAAAAGAAAAGAAAGGTAGATGGAAAATAAGAAGAAAATACTTTAAATGATTGATTGACAATAAATGACTCTACTGTACAAATAAAATTGATATTAATTACTAAGTGTAAATAAAAGATGAAACATTTTTATTTCTATCAGAAATATTTTTAATCTGGTATTTAAAATTAATTAACGTGTTCCAGTAATACAAATTATGCGAGAAAAAACGCGTCCCAAACATCACCTTTTGCGTCCCATACTGCCCCACGTCGGGGAGGTTTGGGACAAAGCGTCAAATAAAATGTTTTATCTTCTCCAAGAAAATTCAGTTGTTTTCCAAGTTCTATCGAGTACTTTTTTTAAAGTCAATACTCATAAGTATTCTATAGACCGCATAAAATTATGATACACTATCGTGGTTTTTTGGAATAGTGTCTCAAAGTCAAAACATGAAAAAGTGTCCCAAACCTCCCCGGTCTCCCCTATGTATAGTATTAGATAGTGCTATCTTACAGTTTACCTTTGAAGGAATATTGAGGAAACCACTCTTTATTCTGAATATATACTTTCCTTACTATATATTGAAACATTTATCAGCCTCATATAAACATTTTTTTGCACAAATTATACGTAATGAAAAATTTCATTTAGTGGCTAATTCTACCCTGGTCTCCCTTACTGCTCTCTTTATGGAGTCCGAGCAGTAAAATGGTGAATTTCCCAACTTTTTTTCTGATCAATTGCAGACACGATGATATTTTTTTTTCATTATTAGTTCATCAGATTCCTTGTTCTCCTTATGGGGTTATAATCAGATTAATAATGTTATATTTAGGTCAAATATTGAATATTTCCGGGGAACATTTTCCTAACGCCTTATTTTGAGGTTAAAATCTCAGCTTAAGAACCATAGCATAACTTTTACGATATGAAAGAAATTTTATGTTATAGAGTAAATTTCATTGAGAAATTCCTTCACGTTGATCATGTTTTGTGCTTTATTGAAAGCAATTGTCTCTGAAGTACCTTCTCAGTGGATTAAAATGCTAGAGTCAGCAAAAAAATGCCCAGTCAATCGCAACTTTTGAACAAGATTAGGGATTCTTTTAATTCACTTTTCCTTCGTGTAAATATTTTCTCACTAGAATGGCTAAGAATGATGAGAAAAATGTAAGACCCAACAAGAATAATCAAAATGAATGGTAAGCAATATTGATTTTCAATCAACTGCATGATTGGTAAATGCCAGAGAGATGAATGATTTGAGAAATGAACTTTTCACTCCATCATGTAAAGTCACTTTTCTTTCAATTCTTTTTCAGTTAATCAAAAATATTTTATTAATATAAGAATCGTAAATGGGTAAATTCTATAAAAACCCTAAAAGCAATATCTTACACTATCTTTATATTTGGATTTTGGTAGTAAAAGAAATTTATATCATAAATCTTATGTATAGGTCTATCGTGAGAAAAATTCTTTGCACATTTTCTGAAAGTGGCATAGTGCCTAAGAAAGCCTTAAATTCATGTCACATACGCGACAATATACTCCCAAGAGTAACAGAAAGTTCTTCTCCGGGTAAAGATTTATACAAATTCCTGTTGAATATTTCTCTAGCCGTCGTTGGCCTTAAACAGCCTCATCAAAATAAAGCAGAAGCACCGTAAAAATTTTTGGGAATATAGTTCCTCAGATTCGTCCCAAAATCCCACATGCTACTTCCCGGAAGGACATTTAACCAAAACCATTTCTGAAATACTGAAATCTTCTTTGAGATTCATGCAAGAATTTTCCTTCACCCACGATATTATCCTCAATTCTAGCTATGCAATTCACTCAATTGCCCTACACTTACATGATACTGTTACAAATTTTATATATTATGTATACAAGGACAGAATTGTGAGTATAAACCGAAAAACTGCTGGACAAATTGCTTAAATCTCTCTTAAATAGCAAAGTAGATATAAAAAAGTCAAGAAACAATTTGTAAAAGCTTTCAGTGAACAAATAATTGTCTGCAAATTGTGGTATATACATAAAATACTAAAGAAATAAAAGGATTTTGCATGTTTTACTATGTTAAAACAAAAACTCTGAAACATATAAATTTATTAGTGTAAGAGAATTTGGATGCTATTTTACCAAGAATTTAATGCGAAAAGTATTTCTACAATGTCAACTATTTAGAAATTCCATTTCTAAAGCTATTGTCTCAGTGAAATTCATTAAAAAAAAATATTTCTATAATGTCACCACAATAATAAATTCTTATCTTAATCAATTAGATTTATAATATAAAGCCTAATCTTACAAAATTAGCTAATTACAAATCTAAGATAAAAAGAAAAGTGTCAGGGATAGATATTCTTTATTAGCGTATGGAGAATCAGGGGGCAATTCCAAAAATTCAAAGTCTTAGTAAATAAATTTTTTCATTATTATTCTTTCATTTCTCACAGTTATACTATAGGGGAAACTGGGGCACCACCAAACACAGGGTACCACCAAACACTGCGATTTTTTAATGGGATATTGGATATCTGAGGATAAGACCGATAGGAATTTATAGGCACTATAGGGATGGTTGTCCACTGAAGGAATGGTCGAGATAGTCCAAAGAAATAAAAATTACTGTTTGGTGGTACCCCGTGTTTGGTGGTGCCCCAGTTTCCCCTAGATGTTTTAAGATAGCTTATAGGCAAGAGAGGCAATGTTTGAAAAATTTATCTTATGGCGTATTATTATTCAAAATTATTTTATTTGTGTAATAAAAAAATGAAAAGGGTTCTTATTATTATTATTATCTTGAATCATTCTGAACTTATATATCTCTTAAAAGATTTTTTATCCCTTGAGTACAAGTAGATTATCCATCAATAAAAAAATATTTTTACTCATACTTCTAAAGAAAAAAACATATGAGCAGTAAAATATTAAATTTAGTTGACAGTATCAATGAGTTAAGTTCTAGTTCTGTTTATTATCTTCTTGTGAAAAACTCTCAAAATTTAATTCAAAATTCATTACAAAAGATTAGAGGAAATTTCAATAGGGATAGGGTTATTAAAAAAGCTCGACCTCGAGAAAGCTTGAATTCTAATAATATAATATTAATAAAGTTTAAATAATATTAAAATTAATAATAATAATATTATAAAATTCTTGAGTTTTGATGTATATTTCGACTATTCAACTTCGAATACCTCATATTTTGGTAGAATTTTGTAAAAGTGAATTTTTAAGTTTTCTAACGCCCCCGCTTGATCCGTCTATGCACTAGATTTATAAGATAAACAGTTAGAGATAGCAAGTTGAGACCTTCAAAGGACCCAAGTTTGACTCGACTTTGCTATTAATTATCTTTCTTTTTCACCACACTTTAACTTCACTTAAGAAACGAAATCATTCTAATAAATGATGATGAACTGGCGCAATGAGGGACTTTCCGGTGTTCGCCAGTGAAAGAGGTCACCCTAATGACATTCTTAATAAAATTTTTTCAAAGTCAAAGGTTGAAAAAGCTCTAAAAGCGCGTTGTTCTGAACCGATAGTCAATTTAGACGTCGTCGTTTGGAGGGTTTTGGTATCCCTACTTAGTCTGAACTAATTTCCACTGGTTATGAAACGGTAATATACCGATAATGAACCAAGTATGAAACGATAATGATTTTTATCCGAAAATCAATTCTAATATTTTTAAGTTATTTTTTCGCAAATTTTGAGGCAATTTATATCAGTTGCTAAGCATTAAGGAATAATATAAAAAGGAATTTTGTGAAATGCAAAATTTGTGAACATGAATTTGTGGATTTTGTGTGCATGAATTACAACCTCTGAAGAACTTTGTTATTATAACTTCTAAATTAAGCAAGAATAATTTGAGGTATAGCCTAACGGCGTTATCACACTTGCACATTAAAATTTTAATGTTATTCACATTGATTGTCGCTTGTGAGCGTCCAAATATGTTATTTGTGTCTTTGAGTCACTTAATATTTGGGGTTTTTGTATTTATTGATAAAGAAGTGGACTTGGCCTGGAAAAATAAGTTTAAATTTACCTAAAGGATTAATATTTTTCACATTAAAAAATTAAAGAGAAAATCTCATTAATTTTTCGCATTAATGCTGTAAATCAATTTATATCAAATTTTGCGGGCCAAGTCTACCTTTTTATCAACAAATAGATCAAATTTTGAATATAAAATGGTTCAAACACACAAATTACACATTTGGACTCTCACCAGCGACAATTAATGTGAATCATAATAAAATTTTAATGTGCAAGTGTGATAACACAGTAAGTCATAATTTCTAGCATTTTACAAAGCTTAAACACTTTTCCATCTCTGTATTAACAAATAACTATTTTTCTAGTCTAAAAGTATATGTTACATTTATATTAAACATCGTGAATTTTGAAATGATACAGATTTAAGATTAGTGGTGACAACAGTTCACATCATAACATTTCATGTGTCAGCCTATCAGATAGATCAGTCACTGTAGTACTTACATTCAAAGTCAAGAGTTCTATGTAATGTGTTCAGACAGTAAATCGAAAATCATAGGGATATTTACGAAAAACTTATGAGAAGTTTTGTCTGAGAAAATTGCCGGAAAATGTTATGTTCTTTAAAGACTGGCTATAACAATAATGCAGTGCTTCCAAGAGTCTTCTTGGTCAAAACTAATACATTGTATGTGCAATATTGCGGGCGTTTTATGGTTCATTTCTTAATTCAACAGTTTGGGAAATTTCTCTGTGAGAGCCAAATTTTATATGAGTGTTGAATTAACGTTCATCAGTGGACACAATAAACGCAATGAACTAAGAGATATTTAGATTTAGATAATAGACAATTCAACTATAAGTCTAATAAATTAGTTAATTTATGCAATTTCTGCAAATTCAGCAGATTTATATCTAAAATTCATCCTAGAGACAGTGATAATCAATCATCAATTAAACTAATCGTTTTATTACATTTAATTAAATGATTGTGGATTCTGATCCTATACTTTGTCATTTTGCAGATAATGCATTTGTGAATAATGCACATTTAATTATCTCTCTTTTAATGAGAAAACTATAGACTTCTGTTTCTCTTACATATCAAAATGGTTTGATTTATTTAGTAAAGATAAACAATTCACTGAATCATGATAAGTTTATAAAATAACACACTTAATATTTACACAATTTGTAGAGGATTTTCCTTCACATCTCATTACAAATATCTTATTTGGATTGTGAAAAGTGCCAAAACATTGAGATGTTTGAATTAATTGAGACATGAAAGTTTATATAATTATCACCAAGGATCATTCAATAAATACCTACACATATTTTTTTCAATAAAATCTTTGATAAAAATAAAATTCATATGTGAAGAATTAATTATTCTGTTACATCAAATCATCACATCTAATGATTCATGAAATTAAGATTTTATAAAATAGAGAAGATCACAAAACTTGCGAGAAACACTTACAATATACTGCAACATTTTTTAGTCATTATCTCTATGGATTCCTGGCCACTGCGGAAATCCTTCAATTCAGCCTCCGTCAAAAAGTGTTACGGAAATTTCTTTTTTTTTAAAAAAATTATATGTATATGATCCGGATAGAATGAAAATTACAAAATATAATTACACAGTAGAAGCACTCTTGAAAAATTCTTTTGAGAAAAAATAATGACAGTGGAGAAGAGTAGCGCAAAACACAAAATTAACAGACCAAAATGTGTAAATGTGGGGTGGCAAAATGGGGTGAAAATCAAGGAAAAGTCTTTCGTGATATCTTTCAATTTAAATTCACTATGGTAGCAAAATTCTGCTTTGGAAGTCGATGACGTGTTGGTTTGTAGAGAAAAAAGATTTGTCCATTTGATAACAACAAAGAAAATACATATATATATTGTTCACTCTTAGAGTTGGAGCAATAATATAGAGAAAAAGCAACAAAAAAAATAACAATATACACGGTCAGTGTTTAGGGTGAAAAAATATTGGGAACTAGTATTTTTTTTCTTTGTTTTTGTTGCTTTGAAAACCACAAAAATAGACATCACACAAAAATATAAAACTCACACGGCTATTTCAGCCATGCACTGTAAAACATTCCCAACTATTATGCTAAACTTTAATCAGGATGTGTATTGATTTACTTTACCAATGAATATTTTCTATTAGGTGGGATGGTTCACAAATAACATTTACATTACATTGCATGAAGGATAAATATAAAATTCGTGCCAAGCTTGAATTCCAATAGTACGAAATTTTCAGGAAAATACCGAATCACCGAGCATTTGAATAACAAAAAAGCTCCATGCCTCATTAGTGAAGAAATCACCAAATATCGCAACACTAACGACACATTTCACTCAATGTTTTTATGAGAGTGCTAAATTACTTTATCTGATCAATAAAAGAACACACCATATAGGCTTTTCTGAATTTTTGGATAGTTGGATTCTTGTGGTAACCAACTTGGATGTAACCCTTGAAATTATATTTTTCCCCTGCAGAATTTCCCTCATACCACTTATGATTTGAATGTCGTGATAATAATCAATTAAAACTTTAACTTTAAACTTTTAAATTCAATTTACACAGAAAACTGAAAAATGTTCTTTAATCGAATTACAGTAGCATGCATTTAATTTTAACCCATAAAATACGAATAGGGGAATTTGGCATTTCCATGTTGGCCAAAGTCAAAGTATTCTGAATAATTTAATTTTTGAGTCACTCGATGCAATTAAAAATTCATTTAAAAATCGTAAAATTTAATCACATTTAACAAGTTGAACAATGCTAATACTATCTTCTTAGCAAGAGATTATAAAACTCGATAAATTACTTAGTCTGAAATTTTTGTTATCAGTTTGCCTGATTTTTTTATACATTTTTTCAGGAATTTAAAAATATTTTTATGCTTTAAACCTCCGCTAAAATTTTTTTTTGTAGTCTTTGTAGCACATAAGCCAAATCATAGGAGTATGTAAGGATTAATAGCTCGGAACTCAATATGTATAATTAGGTCGTTAGTCCTTGAAAATGAAAGGATCTAAATCTAAAACTACACTGTAGTTTGATAATGTAGAGGAGTTAGGGTGTTCCACAGAGATTAATGTAGGCTCAAAAGATGAGAAGTTCATGTATACGGAATACTATTATTACCAGGAGTCTGGTAGTTGGGGTATCTACTGACTAAAATACCTTGGAGATCGAGTATTTTAAAATGACTAACATTGCAAATCCGACTCATAAAGTCGTTAATAAGTTACTAGAACTTCATAGAGCTCTTCGCAATGGCTTCGGTACTCATTGGGCTTTTTTATCCTAATCCCAAATTTTACAACAAAAATTTGTCATATGACATAGTCATAGTCTTACAGAATTTCCCTTCCGGAGACTATAAAACCGTAAATAGACTCAAGCTGATCCTAGAGAATTTTTAGCCCGTAAAATTTAGCAGAAAAGGATCAGTCCAAACTATTATACACTGATAGTTTAGGATCAGGGATAAGAGATTATTCGAAAAAATTTCTTTTACCGTCACTTTTTACGAGGCTAACATTCTAGCTAAATGATTAGTCTGAGTGGTTTGAGTCCATTTGGCTTTCAGCCTGGAAGTTCTCAACCCCTCAACATTATAAAAAGATCAAGAGCCGGGGACCCTATTTCAGAAAATAGAATTGAAATAAGAAGAAATTATAAAATTATTAATAGTATACATACAATTTATTAAATTAGAAATTGATCCAAGCCTTTATGACGTCTTGACTGCTTTTTTTTCTTGCCTTTGGCTGTTTTCTTTTTTTTCTCTTCTTTTCACTTCTGTTAAACTGTACTGTCCCTTCCTTGGTTTATACAACCTGAGAAGGAGCATTTCCACCGTTTGGCTCTGGAGTAGGTTGGTCCCCAACGCTGAGACAGCGGTGGACGCAAATAATTTCCTGCCTGTAATGTTGCCTCTAAGAAACACACAGTTTCAAAGGCAGATTTTCATTTAAATTAAAAAAAAATAAAAAACATAAATTTGGAAAGGAAAGATTTGTAAATATCGAAACGATAATGTATCAATTAATTAAATAAAAATGTGTTTCGATTTTTTATCTAGCAGTATACTTATCAATTTTACCAAAATTTTCAAGGATTGAGTATTTATTATAAGAGGCTATAAGGCTACAAAAGTCTTTAAAAAACTTAGAACAAATGGAAAAACTTTATTAACTAAAAGCACACGATCCCTGTAGTATGATGAAATTTTTTCGTTGCATGATTCTAAATATAAATCAGCCCCCCTCCAGGGGGTAAATTTTAGTACCGACATTAAAGTTTTGATAAAAATGCTTTCCCGCTGTTTGCCCGTCCGTTTGTCCATTACTAAACCTTCGTCAACATATTAAAAATTAAATTTTATATTTCATGTTAATTACAAATAAGAAGAACAAAGCATAAGAGGTTAAAACTTTCCTACATTAATAGTTAAACAGGCTTTTACTCTAAAGGTCTTACATTGTTTCATTTACAGTTGCTTTTAAAAGCTTCTATTTCACCATAAAATATCTGTAAGGAAATTATTATTTGAATTCGCTCATTTAAAAAGCTGCAATTAAATAACGAATATAGTCTTTAACATAAGCTGTGCTTTTTATAACATAAGAACCACTTTAGCTTTGCAATGTAGTTGGGGTAAAAGGGAGTGAAGTGATTAAAGTAGTGAAAGTAGTCCTTTCTTGTGTGCTAAAACCCAGGGAGCAGAGAATATCGATTTTATTTTCACAAAATTTGTAGCACTGGCTTTTACGACACCTCGGCACAAAGTGAAAATCTCTTTAAATGCTATGGTATACCAGTGGTTCCCTCCCAAAAAAAGCAACTTCTAAACACAAGGTGGTCGGATTTTCCAGAAGGAATTGCGTTGCTACAGAACCAGAGGTCACATTCCCACTATATTTATTGCTATTGCATGATTATGTTGTAAGAAAATGTACTTTGCAGTATTTCCGGGTTTTCCATATATAGCTTACATTATAGCACTGTATACAATATCCGGCTCTGCTATACTATAAATGATTATGAAGAAAAGTTGACACTTGGAAGATTGGTATCAGGCACTTGGCCATAGTCATTCCGACATTTGGGGGTTTTTCAAGAAACTAAGAATAGTATTTTTAGCTTCCAAATGTCATTGATTACTCCCCAATCGTTAAGATTTTGCTATTAAGATAATAATTTTATTTATTTTTGATTGATGAATCGATTTGGATTCAAGAAACTTTCATTTTTGTTTCTCTTCCATTTCGCTCCTTGTGGCTAAAACCTTGTAATAGTGAGATTTTTTCATGTTTAAGCTCCATTCCTTCTCACACTTCTCTGCACGAACAGGGAGAAAATCACACTAACAACAGAAGACGTGTTAAAGAGCAAAAGTCACCATAAATTTTCCTATATTTTACTAGAATATTCAAACCACTGAGAAACATAAATCAACGGGAAATGCTTATTTAATTTTAAAGCTCTGCTAAAGCTTTAAATATTCCATATAATTAAAAAGTTATACCTCATTGTTTCAATATTCGGGAAAGATCAATGCAATATTAAAGTGTATAAGGAAAATATTAAAAAAATAATTAATTATATCATAAAATGTACAAATTTACAAAAAATGCATTTTATAGTCTAATAAAAGGACTTTTGGTGCAAAACTTTTAGTATTCATTAGTTTAAAAGCCTTATAATGATTACTGAAGGTGAAAGAACTGTGGTATTATCACTGCACTTTATTACGTAAGCTTAATGCTTAAAGAAATTTGACAATTTAAAATTAAAGATCTTTATCAGATGATAAGAGACAGCTTTCGAAGACTTAATGAGTAAAAGCTCAAAAATATTTAATACAAAATTCATTATGCTACTTTAAAATTAATAATAATATTTGTATTTCTTGGCAAAACTTATTTTCATTAAAATCCAAAGCTTTTAATAAGCCATCGATTTTCAAAGCTTAAGGCAATTCTAACGCCAAGGTTTCTTTAAAACCTTAAGAAAAACACAAAAAACTTCAGATAAACTGTGCCGAAATGGAAATGTTGAATATTTCTAAATTGTCTTTAATTTCTAAAATGTTTGAGATA
The DNA here is from genome assembly GCF_024763615.1 of Phlebotomus papatasi. NCBI lineage: Eukaryota > Metazoa > Arthropoda > Insecta > Diptera > Psychodidae > Phlebotomus > Phlebotomus papatasi. The sequence continues at coordinate 57,552,561 of NC_077222.1, forward strand.
ATTTTCTAAAACCTTTAAAAATGAAAATTTTGGGATGAACTCGTAGTTTATGAACAAATACTACCCATTTACTCATAATTCTTTATTGTGGAAGATCATCAATACCAGATGGAATTCTGATATAAAGGAAACTTGATGGTATTTGGAAGACATTTAATTCAAATTGCTTCATTTGAACTAAAAATTCTTTTAAATAAGCGCATGGAAAAATATTAGGGGAATGTGGGTATAGTTCGCACACAATGAACCTTCAAACGATGCGAATTTTCTAGTTTGCAAAGAGCATGGCTTACCATTTCTCATCTCGTCTTACGAGGTTAATAATATCTATTTTATGGCTAATAAATTGATAACTCCGTCCCAATTTGATGTCCGTTTTTGAATAAACTCACTAAAATTAGAGAATAATATCATATTCCTTTGGTTGAATAATATACTTTTTCAATGACCCGCATTGAGAGACATCAGCAGAGAAAATTCAAGAGCTTCAAGAGGCACTCCTTCATGAAGTCAAAGATTTGAGCTTTTCACATGATATAAAATTGTTTTTACACTCAAATAGTATTTTTATTTATCACAAAATACCATTTATGTCTGTTTTTGAACAAAAACTCTTTCTAGCCTGCAAACATCCTCTGGAACAATTTCTTATAGGTTTGGAATAGTTAGACATAAAAAAAATAGATTTTATATTGATATTTGGAGTGATTTTACTAGTTAAAAGAATCATTTGTCGTCCATTCCGTACATTCCATAGTATTCTTCTAAGAATTCAAACTAAGGGGTTAAAATATGGGACTGTACTTTTGACATAAAGGAAACCGGGGCACCACTAAACACGAGGTAGCTCCAAACACTGCGATTTTTTAATCGGATATTCGACTTTTAAAGGACAAGACTTAAAGAAATTTATAGGCATTGTAGGGATGCTTGTCCACTGAAGAAATGGTTGAAATAGTCCAAGTAATTTAGAAATAAAAATTAGTGTTTGGTGCAACCCCGTGTTTGATGGTGCCCCAGTTTTCCCTACTTTCTTTCAGAATTATAAATCCTTAATTTGATATTAGGTATTTGAATTAAATATTTAAATCTCTTTTTGCTTCAAGAATGTTTGGAATAATTTTAATAATATTAATTCTTATTATACAGCAAGAACTTAAACACTCTCGAATTTTGAAAGAAAAGTTGAAAAGTTTTATTTATTGCGTAATTTTTCTTCCAAGGATTGATTTGTGAATTTATTGAAATCCTTGTACCAATTCTAAATCGAAATTCTCTGTAAATATACCCAGATCTCAAGAAAAATTGGTAAAAGTTTTCTTATGCAATATTAATTGTACCACCCCATGAACAATGAAATTTTAATAATATATTAGACAGCGCAATTTTCCCCACTTTTAGGAGTAATTTTAAGTGCAGGCTTTGAAAACATCGAATATGTTGAAAAATTATATAAAGATATCAATAACTCTACTAAAAAATAGAAGGTACAATGTTGCATTAAATTGAACGCAAACGAAGTTTAAAGTTTCTATAAAATTGAATTTTTATTGGGTTAAAGAGTGGTTATGGGTTTTTTTGCTACGTTCAGCACAATTTTGGAAGTATACCAAAAACCATATAATAACAAAAGTTTCTCTTCTCATATTTTTCAGCATACCAGTCATCAGAAACCAATCATGATTCGGTAAAGCAGACCGGGGCATCACCTCCATGGGGAAAAATGTTCTTCATATTAGTGTACTAAGAATCAGAATTGACTGCACTTGAGAATTTCTGTCAATCTGGAACATCTTTCGTGGTCTGGTAGACCACTTCAGGGTTGTGTTTTTTGCACAATTGAGTCATGGCTACACCACCTGACAGTCCTCTCGAGGAAGTGGTGTATGAACTTGAGCCAACACGTGTTCCAAAACCAATTCCCGTTGCACTAGAAGATCTCTGTCGACAAACAAAATTCACAAGACAAGAAATCCGAGTGATGTACAGAGGATTTAAAACTGTAAGTAAAATCTTATTGCTCATTTTTTCAAACTCCTTATTATATCTTAGAAAATCACAAATACATAGCAAATAGCATAATGCTAGAGGTATTCATGAAATGAATAATATATGGAATGAATATATAATGGAAATAACTTTGAAGGATATTTTTTTAACTACTAGAAATTATGTGGTATTCAAATCAAATAGCTGAAATTTTAAATAACTCCACTAAATCTTAAAAACAAACTTTGTGAAATAATAACGTGATTATTTCAGTTTCTCTTATTCGTTGAATTTTTTCTTCGATTGGGTTAAATTTTCATCTCATAACCTTCATATTGATAAATTTTTGAAACTCAGATATACTTCCAACGAGTGTGTCCTAAATTATTCACTTTGTTTTAAATGTTGATAAATATGCAACAGCAGAACTTTTAAATTATGGAATAATTCATAGTATTACTAACAAAATTTCACATTAAAACTCACTGTAAAAGTTTAGAAGATGGTGGGGCAATTTTCCGCAGCTGAACTTTTGTTTAAGACTCATTTGCTAAACGTAAATATAAATGCTTTTAAAACTAACAAAGTGCGATTAGTTTCTCTTATGTTTTGGCTATTTTAAAATAACACAGCACTATTCACAAAAATATATATTTTCAAAAATAATGCATACGTGAACTACCCCACTCAGCCCTAATGCAGCAACAAAACATATCAGTTGAAAATTCATAGCCTATCCGCTGAAGTAGAGATCGCCAGAGAAAGAAAAATGTTCCATAATTTTCATAAAATATAGGCTCTAAACTAAATCAATTTTTAATATTTTATCGGCGTCCATAGAGGTGAAAGAAACACCGAAAGAAAATCTGATTCATTTTTATTGTTAATTGTCGATCAGTGAAAATTTTCTCGTCCTTAAGGGGTTAAAAAAACTGTGTTTAAAGTATTTGAAGTACGATTAATCTAATTCGCCTAATTAATATAATCACCTAAAGTAAAAAAAAACAACTAAAGAGTTTCTGTCACTACGCAACTAAGATTATTTTTAATAAATAATTTTTAAAATATTTAAATTTGAACTTTTGAGAGTTTAATAGAAAAAAGTACACGTTTCGGTATATGTTATATCACATTTCATTTTACAAAATGAATTGCGAGAATAGAAAATAATCCTTTGTTCAAGCACAAAAAAATAGAAAGAATGAAAATTTATAATGAAATCGGTGCACTAGTTTTTAATAAACCTTGTTCACCGATTCAACAATTGATTTTTGATCAAATTCAAATAAACTTGACATTTTCCTCTGACCCATTGTAGAGACAGATATTTCTAAAGAATCTATCTTCGAGAGAATATTTTTTTCGAAGAACTTGAAACTTTTGAGAAAATATTTTTCAAATTCCGCACTATAATACATTTTTTTTTAAATTTTCTTTTAAGAATTTCTGTCCGGGAATGTAGAAAAAGACCAAACCTATCTTAATTTTCATAATTTTATTTTCTACAAAAATGTAGAGGATAAAATAGTTTCATGAAATATTTTCATATATTTCTTGCAGTTTTTTCTTTAAATTTTAAGTTCCACGTCACCTCTTTTGGTTTTTGGCAAATCTTATGTCCTAGACATACTTACGACTTAAGCCGAGAGACGACTTAGTGGAAAATGATGGAAATGATGTCTAACCATTATTTCGAATATAATAACGCTAAGCCGTCTCTCGGCTAATCCTCAGGTCTGTCAAGGCCATTAGGACTAATGAAAATTGATAGAATTGAGATTAAATTACTCTTAAGTTTCTAAATGCACTAAACCATACCCTTAGGCATGTAAATATTTTATAGGATATAAAATCATAATTGTTATTATCAAGGATTTTTAAATCTTTAGAAAATGACTAAAGTCGTTTTATTTGCCTATAACGTCAAAAATCCTAGTAAAAACAAAAACTGATATAAGTACATTTCGAATTATTGATCATAAAAAGAGTAGGGGAAAACTGGGGCAAAAAGTCACAAATCGAAAATTCAAAATTCAATATCTTCCAATATAAGTAAGATAGCGGCTAAATTTTTTTTCCATAAATAGCCTCCATGGGTCTTCTTCAATGTCGTAAGTTTGTTAGAATTTGAACAAGGAATTTAGAAAATAAAAAATATCGAAATTTTTAGCCCTATTTTTGAAATATCTTTCATGTAGAAAATATCAATTATTAGCTAGGGGAAAGTGGGGCTATATTGAGCTGTGGGGCTAAATTGATATACGATTTTCCGCATATTTCTAAAGGCAGCTGGTATTTACAATTGTTTTATTTAGATTCACAATTGTTTTGCCTATCTAAATTATATTACGTTAAAGCGGAGTTTCCTTTATAAATATGAGAAAAAATCGAATATCAATGTAACCCCACAGCTCAATATAGCCCCACTTCCCCCTACTTATATTAAATTTGATGCACTGGTGAATATTTCCCAAATTATCTGGATATTCTTTGAATACGAATCCGCTAACTATTTTAGAATTTTACAAAGATTCTTTTCTCCAGAAATCGTTTTATTAAAAACGACCACTTGGGGTAAAAAGTAACAAAAGCTATGGAGCAAAAAGTAAGAAAAACCGAAACAATTTCTGATATCCCACGGTGAAAAGAAACGTCAATGCTATGTGTCGCCGTTTGTTGATTGCATTGGTCAAACGATTTGCAGTCTTTTGTGTGTTTTTTCTAAAATAGCTTAAAATGCGCTTTTCTCGCTCAGATACAGAAAACGGTGTTTTACAAAGGTGTAGAAGAATAAATTTCCTATGAAAATATGTCCTCTCGGTATTTTACTTAAATTTACGTAATCCCGTAATAAAGCGAATCAAAATGTGATAGTATCTTATGCCTGATACTATTTGCCCCAGCATTTTTGAGAATGATCACAAAATTACCTTTCAGAAAACGGCTCGATAAATGTATTTCCTTACAAAATAGAGGAAAATGACTTTCACAAAGTTGTAGAGCGGTAAATTTCCTATAAAACTGCGTTAATTAGAAATTTTGGAGGTGCTCGGGTAGCTTGTAAAAAAATAAAATATCCGTTTTGTGACTTTTTACCCCAGTCTCCCCTATATGTATTCCAATGTAATTTCTTTACTTATATTTTTTTTAACCTCTGAATTTGTCTAATTTCTCAAGTTAAAAGGATTTCTTATTATTTGGCAGATTAGGTAAATTTGTGGATGCAATGGCTCTATAATGGCACGTGTACCGGGTTCGAATTTCATTTAAATAAAGTCGCTCATACGTCATAGAAGATAGAAAGCCGATTTAATTCATAAACCTAATTATGATCAGATTACGTAAATCAATTTTCTATTCAGACAATTCAGTTCTGGGATATAAATATGTCAAATAAAAAATAACTAAACATTTATCATTGTTAACCGAAATATTGAATTTGATAGTAATAAAATCACACGATTTTCACCATCACGTACAATTGTAAACCGCAGTGAAAATTATTAATATCTCCTGTTGGCGTACAAAAATAGCTGATATTGATAGTTTATTAAACAGTTCGCAGTCACAAAGGCCGTTCAATTATATCAATAACAAAATTCAGAATTATTTAGATATATACCTTTTGCAATAATATTTCCACTATATTTAGATTATTGAAAGCTTTTCTTTTAATAATTTCTCTTTCTCTGTCTTCCCACCCAGGAATGTCCAGAAGGTGTTGTACATGAAGACTGTTTCAAAGACATTTACGCAAAATTTTTTCCACATGGCAGTAAGTATCACTCATCACCTTTTTGTATCGACCATTCTCAAATATTGACGCAAACACTGAAATTTTCACACCAGCCCAATTATACCTCAATGCTCTGAATTTTAATCTCATTACCATTTAATAGTCCACGATTGCCACCTATATATTCGACATAATGTTTGTATTCAAAATTTTCTTACACACTATATTGATTTGTTTGAAACACAAATTACAAATTTAACTTCATTTTAAATAAACCAAAATTATTTTTAAATGTTTGTGTTAAGATCTAAAAAAAAAATAAAGTAAGGAAATTTAAATGCTTTTTCCGTAGCTTTTTCATCAACAAGTATTAAATTTGCACAAGCATTTCCTTTTCAATAAACCCCCCACAATTAAGAACATTAAGAGTGATTTGAGCATAAAGTGGCGTATAACTCATTTTCTTGCAAAAGACCCTAATATATACTAAATGGTGGAATAATTGAAACCACAGTCCCAAGTTATATAATTTAAACATCCAATGACTTTTAAAATATCAATTATTATTTCAGATTCCAGCCTTTATGCCCATTACGTGTTCAAAGCATTCGATGTTAACTGCAACGGAGCAATTAGCTTTCGGGTATGTTGAACAATAATACTCCACCAATTTATTTGCCATGCTCCAAAATCAAAACAATCATTTTAACTTATAATACAACATTGTATATGTGTGTTCAATAAATTAAACATCACGGGCGATTCTCTTCACAAAGTCTCAAATGAAAAACTGGTATCGTAAAATAGAATTATTCTTAACAGTAGGACACCGCTAATTAAAGAGTTTATATAAATAAATAGTGGTAGGATCATTTTACATTATACTCGCAATTCTTCAAAGTTTTAAACAAAACAATATTTACCACACGAAAAAGTACCCAATTAAATTGGGTGTTTTATAATTATCTTTCTATGTTTAATTTCCTCTATAGAACTGTTTTAGGAGCACAGAGTGATTCAAATAAACGAGCAATCCAAATTACTATTCAGTTTAATACCCATGCTGAATATGAAATTTCATTGTCCTTGCTATTTTGCAAAGCTAAAAGTCAATAAAAATTCTAATTGCTCGATTAATTGTACCAATCTGTGGTATTTTTAATTTAGTTTTTTTATCTTTGTAGTTTAAATTAATAATCAGAATATGAATTAGTAGATTTAACGGTGAAAACACATTACATACAATTTTTGATATGACATAAAAAAATATCTGCTATGTCTATGTAAAATGGTTGTGCCAATTACAACCTTATAAATTAGTACCAGATTTAAAAGCTAATCATAATAATAGAAACACTTAGAGTGAGTGTGCCAAATTTCAGCCAGCTTGCAATTCCGTCCAAATTTTTTGTTCCTCGAATTTCCATGAATTTTTAGTTTTTGCATACTCTAGCGATTATACAATGCAAAAAAATAACAAAAAATGTCGCTTGGACAAACGAGATGATTTAAAAATACATTGGAAGAATTCCGGAAGTGTGAGGAACTATGAGAATGAAGGTGTCCGAAATAGGCCACCAAAGCTATATGTCTTGATTTTTATTCATTTTAAAATGTGTTAAGAATAATTTTAGAGAAAATATAGACGATAAACTGTCTAAAAGGTTCCAAAAATCACCCCTTAAGAAGAAGTAACAATAAAGTCGACTTGTATTAAAAACATTACATTTCAAACTTGAAACTTTGGCGCTTGCATGCAACAATGCCGAAATTTGACATACTTACCCTACCCTGATATAAATGACAACCCTATACCCTGATATAGAAGGTATAAAAGGGTGACAAAGCGTCCCAGGCTTTGCGAAGTGCTCGAACTCATGACTAAGATGCTATACCTCAAAAGTACTTTGGCATCATTTACATAATTTAAGTAGTAAATTAAGTAATGAGTAATTTTTTTTCATAATAAATAATAATACCAATTTATTGATAGATGCCCAAGTTACATAACATAAAAATGAGAACAAGGTAGTAATTATATAGTTTATAGTAATTAAATTTACTTACAATCTGGACTAATTTCTATGAACTATAAACTCTGAATGAATATGAAATAGACAATCTATCGCTTATAAACCGACAATTAATTTGTTCTCAATATTTAATTTTCATGCGATTTATAGGATTTATAAATCAGTTTAAATTGGTTATAAAGCGGCAAATAGCAAAATTAAATGAAATGATAGAATTCGTAAATTTTCGCCATGAGTTCGACTGATAAAAAAATTTATTAATCTTAAATAAATAATCCAAAACTACTTTTGAAGTACAGTATTGTGTGGTTAAGTGTTCAGTATTCCGCAAAATTGCGATATTTTTCCATTGTTCCTTCCTCATAAAAAACTATTTTCTAAGCAAGTTTTTGAATTTAAAATTTACTAATCATATTGCAAACTTTAAAATAAATTTGTGCTTTTGACACTTTTCTATATAAAAAGTCAAACTATTTTTGTCAATTAGAGAAACGTTCTAGCCCTATGTTGGATTATTGCAATATTTTTACACTATGTTAATGTGTTTTCTCCAATAGGCATATTCTTATAATAGAAATTTTCTTATTCATTTTTCTTATATAGAAAAAGCTAAATAAATATAGTGCAAATTAGATGAAATTTGTGAGAAACAGTAGTGATATTGAAGAATAAAATCTCACAAAGATATTTAAGTGAAACAAGACTAATTGTAGTGGGATGAATTTGCAAAAAAAAAACGTCGAAGCTTCCAAAGAGAGGGACCATGAAATCGATATTTTAGGCCAGTGAAAAGAAAGTACTCCTGTTTAATATACAATAATGAAATAATTTTCCTTTCTATCAGCACGCATTTAAAAACCTTTTATCCTTAATAACAATGGATATATATTTTCATACACAAAAGTATACCTTACACATTAACCATAAAACCTTATTAAATGCATATATTTACCAAAAACCTTTTCAATAGTGTCAAATATTTCAATTTCTTTACATGAATAATGAATTATTGAATTATTAGTGTCATTATATCTGAGGCATGTTTTACGCATATTTTTCATATATATTTAGATGAATAATTTATATTACAGGAATTATTGTACGTTTTTCTTCTCTTCTTCTCGTCCGTTTAGGATTTGTTAGTAACATTATCAACTTTATTGCGAGGTTCAGTTTATGAGAGATTGAGATGGACTTTTAAACTTTATGATTTGAATGGAGATGGCTGTATTAGTCGGAATGAATTAGGTGAAGTGGTGCAAGCTGTGCATGAGCTAATGGGTAGAAGAGCACATCAGCCAGAGGATGACAGGAAAGCCAGAGACCAGGTGAATATTTTTAATTCTCAAATATAGCAATAATAAAATTATATTCATATGCAAAAATGAATCAATAAGTATATAATATATAGGGTTGATTTTTTTTCGAGGCTTCAAATTAATAAAATTGATTCCACTCGTTTTTAACATTTTTATCAAATTAAACAACTCGGAAAAATATCGGCTCTTTATTCAGTAATCTGAGAACTTTAAATTTTACGATACATCGTTAAACTGTAATGCCAGTAAAAACTAATTTTGCGATATAATGAACTTTAATATTCAGCTATTTAAGTTTTAGCACTTCATAATGCCTTACATTTGCATATGCAATTATCAAAACCAAACAATTAAAAGGAATTAACGATAAAATCTTATATTTACTGATTTATGAATAATTAATTGTAAAATTCTGTAATAAAATTCGTGAATAATATTTTTTTTATATTTTTTTTTAACTTACAAATACTTAAAATTGTAATGTTACACTATTTTGGAATTCAAAATTTCAAATAAAATATTTAAAGTTTTTGAAATAGTTACCGGAATAGTGGGCAAATGGTAAAAGATATCAACTTCTAGTCTTCGGTGGCGTTCCATATAAGAAAACTATCGAAAAAATATTTTTATCTTTTTCTTTCACCTATCCTTTTCCTGTAATATCATGTTTTGTGGATTTTATTGTAATCGGTTTCAATTATTTCTTTTATTTTCAGGATTTTTATGTATATGTGTTTTAGAACATATATTTTTATGACCGAAAACAGTTCAAACTCGATTTTTTCAAGGTCAAAGATATATAACTCTAGAGGGAATATTTCTTATCCTATTTATTAGGAAGATTTTGAAATTTCCAACCTTACTAAACCGGTTCTAATTAGTAATGGATCAACAAAGTACTCGTAACGGATTTATTGCCCTCAAATATTGCTATTTATTTGTCGTAAGCACATTTTAAGGACTCAGACCATAAGTTGATATCAGTTTTTTATTATCCAGGATCTAAAATGTTAACTAGTATTTGGTCCTTGACACACTTACGACTTAAGCCGAGAGAGAGACTGCTTACATAGAAAAAATATTTCGTAAATATGTTTGTGAATTCCTATGGGAGAGTTACGAAATGCTTGTGAATCGTATAACCCACAAACATGTTCGTAAAAGTTTGTACTTTTTCACAAATATTGTTCTTAACATGATCACTTGACGAGCATTTTTTGTACTTTTACAAACATTTATTCGTAAATGTTCGTAAACACACAAAAAATGTTCGTAAAATTTTGTCATTTGTTCGTAAATGTTTGTTTTCCTGTCGAACATTTTACGAACGCATTTACGAACAAATGACAAAATTTTACGAACTTTTTTGTCATTTAAGCAATTTCCTGCAGTTAGTTTCAGGTTTCAAGTAGTTTTCCTTTAGTTATATAGGTACTCGGAAAATCAAGAGTATTCTTCCAAAAGGTTATTCTTCATTTTGAAGAAAAAGATAAATTTATACAATAGAATTTATAATAATATCAAATTAAATATTTCATTTAAAAGTTTTGCTAATATAACAATATTTAATTTGAAAAGTTATAATTTAAACAAAGGTTTCAGTTGGTATTTTGAGAGGAGCATAAAGTTCCCTTCTCTTAAGAGATTTTTTCTTTTATTCATAGTTTGTTTCACTTTCTAAACTCACACATTTCTATGTTTAACAGGTTGACAGAGTTTTTCGAAAGTTGGACCTGAATCAGGACGGAGTGATAACAATTGAGGAATTTCTAGAAGCTTGTTTGAAGGATGATCTTGTTACAAAATCACTGCAAATGTTCGATACAGGACTTTGACGACTGCCTGAGCATCTCGTCAGCAATAAACTCAAAGATTCCGTCTCTTTAATTGATCTGTAATTTCCTTTGTGAATTAAGAATTAGTTTTCATTTCAACTTTTCAATTGAGAGTGTTATAATTATAATCAAAACTGTGACTATTGGACAATTTTTCTAATTACAAAATGTGGATGAATTAGATACGCTTAAATAGAGTGATTCCTCACATAATAATTATTTTATTATTTACAAAATTTTTTCTTGTTTTTTTTTTTAGCAATCTTTTCTCACTTTTAACTCTTGTCTCCCTTCCTCAGGAATCTGGAAGTTGTAATGGAAAAGTGAGGAAAATTGAAACACTTATACAAAACCCCAAAAAAAATGATTAACAAAAATTATCGGACATTAAATGTTCAGCAATAACTTTATATGTTACAACTAAAAAAAAAACAAGTGGTGTAAATTGTAAGACATTAATTACTCCAATTTTTGCATAATAAATTATCACAATTCCGGAGAAACGGGCATTAAAACATTAAAACATTAAAACTACCATCAGTGTTACAACAAAAATTACTGAATAATTTAGGCAAATAATAAACATAATAAAATTGTCGATGGCTAAAGTTGTTCCAAAATTGGAACTTTGTGTATAAATTAACTCAAGCGGACATTTTATATTGCAAAAAAAAGGTGAGAAAATAAATTTTTCAAATAGAAAATGTTCCATGTGCTATTGGAATAAATAAATAATTGCCATACATTTAATCTTCGTAATAAAATAAAATTATCCAATATACTGTGTGATCAATGAAAATAATTGTGGATGAACAAAAACCAAATATTTTTATTTTGTATGTAAAACTTTCAAATTTAATATTAAAAAAAATTATAATTATGCCTCTGAAAACTGAATTAAAATGTTTGCAAATTAAATGTTATTGCATTGATCCATTGTGTTGACAGGAAAGCCAAATTATTATTTTGTCAACAATGAAAATTTATTAAATATATAAAATTTCAATATGATCTGGGGATTATGTTTTTTCACACAAAATACATTGACAAAAATTTCACATGCAACAACAGAAAAAAAAACTAATCAAAGCCAAAGTGCAATTTTATATCACAGGAAATATTCTCTGAATGGTGAATGATTGAGAAATCTTCTATACATTTTAGATACCTAATCAAATGGCAATTTTTCTTCATGTGAAATGAAAATGAATTAGGAAAAAGACACTTTTAAATTTTATTAAAATATTTCGTGTATTATTCTAATTAGATTTTTAAAATCTTTTTCACTTTGTGTAAAATATCTTCCCCCAATTTGGGAGAATTTATTGAATCATCATAAAAAATGACAGGAAATTTAAAAACTTATATTTATATAGTAGGAGTGGAAGGAACCAAACGTAATGTTTCAAAGTTAGAACCACTTTCTAACGGATCAATTCAACATAGCATTTCGTTTTATTGCTTTAACTGAATCTGGACATTACAGCCTGAAAAAAAAACTTCTAATAATGTATACAATTTTTTTCACACGATTATTATCCAATTAGAAGAACATTGAGAAATATTAGAATCTTTTTATACGGTGGAGCAGACAAAATTTCAAATAACTTCAACTCAACACAGCCAACATTGCGAAATTAATTAATTAGTGTTAATAGATCATGGAAAAAAAAATAAGAAATTTCTAACGTAAAACTAAGATTTAGAGAATCAAGTATTTAAAAAATAAAATGTTCAATGTAATGAATGTATGTAATAATGTATTTTACATACATAAGGAGCAACAACAAAAAAGAAAAGCTTCCACAGGGCATTTTAGTGAAAAGAAATTACAAAAAAAAATATTTTCCTTTTAAAATTTTTCTTGTGAGTGATATAGAAAAAAAAAGAAATAATGTGCAATAAATTTTATTGTTTTTTAGTGATGAAGAAACTCTTTGAGAGAATATTAATATCAATTTGAGTTTCGCATATCATAGATACATTTAAATTTAGGCAATTTAAAAAAAAACAATCATTCAAGTATTATCTTTCTATTTTCAATTTCATAAATGTGTATAAAAAAAAACTATTGGAGCAAATTTTTACCAAATACTCGCATAAAGTCCCACAGTCAGAATGAAGGAAACTTTCTTAAAGCAACTCAAATACAGGCTTTGGATACAAAAAAAAACTTGAAAGAACTATTGTCACAACTTTTGAAAAGAGGATTACCAATTGCATAAGTCCCACAAGACACTTAATTGATTTTCAATATATAAATTTTTAAATGTACCTGTAACAACGGTAGAAAGCTTTGCCATGATAAACTATCAAAACAGACGGTAATTACCACACAATTATTCCCCACCAAGAAAAAAAAAATTCAATACTCTACATTTATCCAGGCGAAACATTGTAATATGATGAATAAAAAAAAACACGCTATTTTCAATAACATTATGTCCTTGATCCATTTGAGGAAGAAGTGAAGGAATTTTTTGCAACAACGTCCACCAAATGTAACATGGAAAATAAAAGTGAAACCTGGTTAACACAATTTAATAATGGGAGAATATTTATATTTAATGGGATACAAAAAAAGAACATTTAAAAAAAAACTAATGGTCCGACTGTATTATCTCATTTTATTTTAAAGTACATGAGTCAAATGTATAAAAACATTGCATTAGAATAAATTGCTTATCAGTTGCATCAGTCAATACCAATTCTAGCAGTTTCTGATTGATTGTTATACAAAAAAGAACACATTTGCTAGGCCTGTGAATGTTATCAAAAGTTAATAAAATTTTGTGATGTTTACACTGTCACAATTAATGTTAAAACATCTAGAAGTATGCTATTAATTGCTGAAAAAAAACATGAAATATCTAAAATTGCTAGAATTAGGGTTGCCTGCTGCAAGAGTAGTAAAGACACATTTTTCTACATTAAAATCATTCAATAGTATACTCGACTTATGCATTTCAATGAAATTGTATGAGATCCTACACTCGGACTTATGAAATTATTTATCTTATTAATTAATTAAAAAAAAGAAATTCAATTGCTAGAATCTATATGATTATAAAAAAAAATTGACGTGAACTATGAAACGAAATTAATAAAAAAAATAGAGGGAAATATGCTTTAGATTTAAACTTTATTTACAAAAAGAAAAATTACGAATCAAGTGTATTTGAGAGTAGTGTTATTTTCTTACTCGTTTTCTCAAGAAAATTGTATAAAATATTTATTAGGATATGAATTTTTTAAGGTAAAAAAAAGTTGTACCATCTGCTTTAATTTCCTGTTAATTTCTTAGACTGGTTAATATTGTTTTCATTGTTCGTTCTATTTTTTACTTTGAGTGATGAAATATATCTTGTAGAAAGGACAGATGATAGTTAATTTCTTTTCTCATTTAGAATTAATCTAATTACAAGTTATTTCGTAATCTGAAGAACAAAAAAAAAATATAAAGTATGACAAAAAAATAATAATAATGGTTGTAAGAAAACAAGTAAATCTTATCATTAAACAGAATTACATTGGATTTTTCATGTCTTTTGGATAGATAATCTCATATTCACACACCTCACTGTCCGGCAAATCAGGAAGAAAGGGCTCAATGAGAAAAATAATATCCAAAAATTCATTGATAGTCACACCATTAAGCATTTCGGGTGTCATTTGTTTGGCCATGTCTGCAATTTGTGGTTCAATGTCCGGAAACATGACATCAACAATTTCAGCACCAAGCGTTGTGAATGCCAAATTGAAGAAGTCCGCCAATTCGTCATCATTGAACAAATTTTCAATGGATGTGGTTAGATTTCCCAAGCGAAAATCCATTTTAAAATCAGGCATACTCCATGTCACTGTGATTCCATCGTATCCAATTGTTGAATTTATTACTGTATGCATTTCCGTGAGGACAATGGAAAAATTCCCATCTCCGAATATTGGCAGTAATCCACCCAATGTTCCATCGATATCATAATATCCTGACATAGATAGCCTGGGAAGAGTGACCTCTATCCAGAAATCAAGATTGTCCATATTAAACACCAAGTCATTCACCATAAAACCCGATAATCCATCAACTCGAAGATTGGAAAGTGCCCCTCTGATACTCCCAAGTTCATCATCCATTTCGAATTCCATAAAATCCGTGGTGAAAGGATCCAATGCCGGAAGATTTAAATCTTCCATTTCCATCTTCATGCGACACCGAAATTCTTCAAAAAATATCAAAAGCGCCTCTTCCATTGATTTGCTCTCTTCCCTCTCATCCATCAACTGTGATTGCAAATATTCTCTAACATTTTCCACCGATATTGCAGAGGAAATGCCCAAAGATAGTATTGATAGAATTGTAAGGATTTCAAACACTTTCATTTCAGTCAAACAGCTTAATGTCAAAACTCTTTCAACCACTGAGTATCACTATTTGGAGAATATTCGTCTGAGACGATAAGTCAAGTATATCAGGTGAGATAGAGATTATTTGTAGACGAAAAGACTCAAAGATACGGAGTGCAATTGAATAGATATAGCAAATCACCCAAATTGATTAAATTATCAAATTTCAAAATTCAAAAGCATAATTTAAAATTTTATTTAAAAGACTTGAATAATATTGTTTATAGTATCTACTGCAGTAAAAGAAACGTAACAATTAATATTAATCGTATCGAGAGATTCTTTCTTCGATTCGTTCATGTCGACTTGTTTAGATGGAATTAATCTCGTAGTGGCAGAATCAGCGAGTTCATAGTGAACTGTCCAAGAACACTAGGGTAAATTGGTACAAGTTGGACAATGGCAAAAGTTGGAAAATTTCGCTGGGACAAGTTGGACAGGCAATTTTTTCTTGATAAATACAGTACTAAATTTTAATTAGTATATTTTTCTATGTTATAGTTTAATTATTTGGTTCCTTGTGCTGCAAATAAAGTGAAAATCCATTCATATGAATAAGATTTAACGTATAAAATTCTCACCTCAATTGACAGTGTAACTTTTCACCGTCGAAAAAATACATCGATCGGCCATTTTTTCCTAATAAAAACACAGGAAGAGTGACTTTGGTTTTTCGGTTCTGTTGACATTTCTCAATATTTCTGGCAAATTTTAGTGGAATAAAGTGTTTAATCTCGATAGTTAACGGTACGTAATGGTTTTATTTGATATAATTACTAACTGTAAGAAGAAAAAGTGCTTATTTGAAGCGTGAGCAAAAGTGACAAATTGGACATCCGGAGATACGATTGTATTGCAGGGGTTTTCTTTTTATTTCAGATGGGTAAAAAGGCAAATAAATTGAAAAAGTACAAATCCTATACTCAAGACCAAGTGAACAAAGCACTGGAAGCTTTTCGTCAAGGAAAGTCACTAAGTCAGGTGTCAGTATTATTTGGGGTGCCAAGAACAACACTTTTTAATAAGCTGACCGGGAAATGTCCGGAAGAATGCTCTGGGGGAAGGCCTCCTACGCTGCCAAAAGATATAGAAGATGAGCTCGTTGAATGGATTTTAGGATGCAGTGACAAGTGGCATCCTATAACAAAAGATCAAGTCCTCAACACTGTGCAAATTATTTGTAAGAAGTTCAAGATTGTCAACGAGTTCACCGATGGCAGGCCAGGATACTCTTGGTTCAAGAGCTTTTTGAACAGATACCCAGAATTGAGACTTCGTACACCAGAAGCATACACAACCCAAAGAGCTGGTATTACCACTGAGTGGTTTGAGAAAACTCATGAATATTTAAAATCCAAAGATCTTCTGGAACTTCCTCCTGATCGCGTCTTTAATCTTGACGAAACGGGTGTAATGCTTTCGCCCAAAGGTGGACAGGTATCTATTATTATTCTATGGAGTTTTTAAATTCATGTTTGAAGTTCTTTGTGACAATTCGTATGATTAAAGAAAACTAAAAGAAGAGGCTATGCAAGAAAAAAAAGAATTAGACTTCAGAAACAGGAAGAAAGGTTCAAAATAAAAGAAGAAAAGGAGCAAAGCAAGAAAATTAAAATATCCAAGAAAAAGATTTAATAAATAATATATATCTAAGCCTTAATGTTTTTTACTTTTTAATTATACACTTTACCCTAGTGGTATAATTGATTCAGTTTGTATGGCATTCAGTAAAAAATCTTGAAACTTGCACAACCTTCCCCTACGCATTGTCCAAATTCCCACGTCCAACTTGTCCCACCCTGTCCAAATTATATTGTTTTGCACTCACGTATTTTTCTTGTATTTAAGAACTTTTCAAAATGTTTTTCAAGAATTTCCATGAAACGGTAATATTCTAGAAGAATCAAGGAGCAAATTTATGTATGTTATCAGGGAAAAATGTATTTATAATGTCTTTAGTCTTGTATCAAAGTTCGAGCCTCTGGAAATTGTTCCAATTTATGCAACTTACCCTAATATGAAACGTCGTGCTCCAGATTTAACGTAAATCAATGATCCTTAACTATTTAAGGGAAGGCTTTCAGGCTTCGCACATACTCTGGATTCGAACATTTCATATTTTTCTCGTATTCCTTTAATAAAAACTGATCAAAAATAACTTAGGACTAATATCATTGAATTTTGAATAAAAATTATTTATCGGTTATGAGCCGGTTTATTACCGGTTCAAAACCGATTGGAACCGGTTAATTTTTGTCAGAAATTCCAAAACCTTTCCAACGAGTAAAAACATGACCTCTCACTGCGATCTCTAGAGCTTTTTTTTAACCTTTGACCTTAAAAACTCGCTAGGAATGATTCAACTAGGAGCATGACGTTTCCTATGTTTCACATGTGTTTCGAGCGCGCCAAAAAAACTTTGGAGTTCATTCGGTGTTTTCTGTCATTGTGTAATGAATTAGCAAAAAATGCAAATACAAAATAAAAGCCAACTTAATAACGAAGAGGCAACCAAAAACCCCAAATCGGCAACCTACGTAGTTTCGGAGATATCTCGTGAAATGTGTACGAAAACGGGAAAAAAATTACACTAAAACTGGTCGCATTTTTCAGAGCCAATGTCCACCCCCTCAGTTTCCCAGGGTAGAATTAGGGACCAAATAGAATCAGGCTAATCCTCGAGAATATTTAGCATGTAAAATTTGGCAGCAAATTTATACAAAGGATCTCTAATCGATGATCCTAAGTCCTCAGTGTATAACAATTTAGAATAAAATCTCTAGAATCTGTCAAATTTTACAAGCAAAATATTTTCGAAGTTCAGCCTTAGTCTATTTCGGCCCTTATGTTCTGGATACACCTGCATTTCCAGTGGGATGTATAGTTTTCCTTAGAAGGAATATTGAGAAAACACCTCTCTTCCTTATCATTGAAATATATTTATCAACTTGATTCAACATTTTTTCATATAATAATAATAATAAATCATTTGCTTAATACTGTGTAGTCTTTATATGTCTTATAGTCAGTAAATCAAATTTGGCCGATAAAAAAAGGTTTTCATTAGTAAAAATTTTAGTCCAATTACAAAAAAAAAGAATTATACATACAATTAACATTTAGGATGGTTGCAGACAAAACAAAATATTCTTCTTTTCCCTTACGACGCAACTGAAGGAATGATTTCATTCGTTTGAATGATCTATTTTGAGTACTGTCTGTTGTTTTTTGTGGTTCCAGCACACTTTTTAGATTAGGAAAATTTCATGAAAACAAAATTTACATCTTCTTCTCTCTCGTGCATTTTTTATGTTTATCTCATTCTTATGCACTCAAAACTGAGTTGAACTAAATTGAATTTGTTATGGCATTTAAAAGAAGAGTGCGAGAGAGTAAGATAGACATATGCAAAATATTTGAGAAAGAAAGAGATGAGAATTTTGATTTCATGAAATTTTCCTTATCTGAGAGGTGTGCTGGAGCGATTATTATCCAAATTGTATTTTAACTGCTCGAACTCCAAGAGAGAGCAGTTTTCCCAATCCACTTCTTTTTTTCAAATTCTCTGGCCGCTAAACGGTAAGAGATATTGACTTCCGGTCTTCGGTGACCCCCCCCCCCCACAAGTCAGCATGCTCTAGCGAACTAACTTACCCAAAGTACCCCCCACCCCTTCTAACCCCTCCAAAAACATGTTTTTTTAACATTGCAAAAAATTGGCCCTAGTGATTTCAATGAATTGGCGGTGAATCGGTAAAGTAACGGTAATAGAGCTAATTTTAAAAAAAATTGTTTTTCGGACCTTTTTAGTCTTTTAACCCATATAAAATTCAAACGGTAAGAAATATCGACTTCCGGTCTGGGATGACCCCTCCTCAAATGACATTACTTCGAACGTAACGAAATGTTCAGCTGGACTATCTACATAACATATCCAAAAATCATTGAAATCGCTAAGGCCAATTTTTTACAATGTTAGAAAAACCTCATTTTTTATGTATTTTAAGGGAATAGGGGACGTATGAAGGAGGAGGGGCAAATATTAAGAGATTACGTTCGAGGCTAGCTCTTAGACACCTTTCCCCGGTTAATTCGCCATCTTGAATTATTGAAGGTCAAAAGCCTAATTTTCGCCCGTTTTGTTCAATTCATTAATTAAATGGTTAATGATTTTTTGAAACACTCTTCTTGAACAATTTTCAACTTAAAGCTGGTTTTGAGGTGATTTATAGACAAATTTAATTCGACAGTAATTTTATATGCACCAGAAAAATTTGCAAAAAGGAATATAAGGCAGAGCTCTTTCTCGGGAGTTTGAGCAGCTCGCAAAGCCTCGGACGCTTTGCCAACCCTTTTTAGAAAAAATCGTTTTTTTATTGATTGAATTTCAGTTTTTTTAGTGACTATTGGGTTCGGCATACCTTTTAGATCAGAAAAAATTCATAAAATCAAAATTCACATCCTTTTCTTTCTCAAACGTTTTGCATATGCCTGTAATGATACGCTCAAATTTAGCTCAAATTCGATTCAGCTAAATTTAATTTGATGTGACGTTTAAAAGAAGAGTACAAAAGAATGAGATAGAGATATGCAAAACGCGTGAAAAGAAAAGGATTTGAATTTCGATTTCATGAAATTTTCCGGATCTAAAAGATGTGCAGGAGCCATATAACACGATTTTTACCGCATTTCTTTTTACGATGCATAGCTCTTATTAAATCCGTAAAAAGTGTATGCTTCATGTACAATTTCAGAATTATTAAAATACAGTACGACTCCGATAGAGTCAATGCATTTGATTTTTGTATATCTGCAATATTTTAAGTTATTTCACTCGTTAAAAAATCTCTCAAGCTCTTACTTAACAAAATAAGTTTAAAAGTTTAACATAAAATCCGGAATTTTACAGATTTTTTCACGGTGTTTAAAATTTTTAGGAGTTGACTCTATCGGAGTCGTACTATATTGAATAATATTTTATTAGCGTATTTATGATAAAGACAATTCAATAGAATATAGTAATCCGTTAAGAAAAAATATTTTTATATAGATTTGAATTAAATTTAAGAATTCATTCAAAAATGTGAAAATATCCGATCACGAAATTGTAGCAAAATTTTCGTATTTCAACTTTTGTTTGAAAATTTTCAGACTGTGTTATGATAAATAAGTTTAAATTTAGATAGCTTATTTAAATAGTTGAAAATTTATGGCATATATATATACGCAAATCTCGACAACGTGCCAGAGATATTTACAATTTTCAAATGATTAAATTTATTCAATTGCATGTTGTATCGATAGAAATCATAATTAATAAATTAATTTCAGTCAAATTTGAGTAATGAGAGGGATTTCAGATACAAATTGTGCTGAAAATGTTGATTGATATTAATAAATATTTTTTTTCTCAATTTTTTTTCAAAGAATAAGTCACTGAAAGTGAATCAAGTGGAGCACTTTGAGTCAAGATAGGTGATATTGAGAACAATAAGTCAACAATATTCGAGAATGATAACGTTCAATTGCATATTTTCCATATTTCTTTTGTCAGATATTTTTGTGGTAAAATGATTTGCTATTTTATGTGCTACTGTGCATTGAATTGATAATAGACTATGTTTACGATTTACTAGTAAGACTAATTAAAAAAAAATTGTGCTCAAGGTAAAGAATTCCACATAATTTTGCTTTTTTTCTATTCCCAATAAATTTTTCTTTGAAATATTCTTTACTTAAAAAATTCATGTTATTGCAGCTGACACACTTTTGATTTAGCGTATAAAGTGGCTGATGGAGAGGGATCATCTGCAATTTCTCGCAGTTGTCTTTCAGCTAAAGAAGTACTTCTATTTTTTGTGCAATTCAAAATGACCGGGAAAGTGCTTATGATCTTACTTTTTATCAATTTCTTCGGCATATGGAGTTGTTCCGAGCAGACAACAAGGACAGTGAATATAAGATTCCTGGATTTACATCGAACCGTGGAAGCTCCTTCAGGAGTCGAAGAGAGACTATTACGACAACTTACGAAACAAATTAAAACAATTGAAGAGATGTCTGAGAAATTAGTTGAAGATTTGAAAGAATTCCAGAAAACCTACAACCTTTCTCAGACTCCTCTTCCGGAGAAAGCCATAAGACAGTGGTATAGAATGGCCAGACAAGCCCTATTCATTGAAACCTTAATTATGAGACTCTACCGAAATCAAGCTGAATATCGCATCCTCACATTCAACAAGAAACCTTTTCAGAACTTTATCAAGGATATCCTTCATGCCACTCAAACTCTTATCAACGAGATCCTCTCGGCAATGGAGAATAAAATTCAGTAGTGATCTTGCTTATTTAGCAACAATTTGCAATAAAAACTATCTATATATTTTCTATTCAAATATTGAATAAATGCTGGCAACTCACTTTGTTCACTCTTTAACTGTCGGTGGTGTAGTAAAGTGTTCCGGAAGCGGCTGTACCTCCGTTTTAGTAGCCTTCAGTGCCACTCCCTCTGGAATATTCCTTTCAATGTACTCCAGAAATGTGTCCAGCGTTGAACCGGTCAGTTTGTGGAAGTTCATGTACCGGAAGTAAGTTCGCATTTCGTATTGGACTCTGTGTTTCTTGAAAATGTGAACACATCGCAACAAAGTCATCCGATCGTGATGTGCTTTCTTCAATGCCCAACTGAAAAGATCAAGCTTTAAAATTTGTCTGAAAATTGCGAATTTGTCTTTTCTCACCATTCGCCAACTTCGATTCCCATGTGCTGAGCTGCTGTTGTTGCGAACCAGGAATAACTCTTGAGGACCGTTGGATCTACACCCCTTAACTCTATTTCCAACTTTGAGTACAATTTATCCAGTTCTGGCTCACCAGTCGGAAGGGTATCTGCATCTTTATGCTCAGGATTGGGAGCCGCATGAAAGGATGAGAGTTGTCGGATATTTCGCAAATTTGGATAGATAATGGGTAGGATATTCCGTAAGTTTTGCTGTCGGATATTCAAAGAACTATTCTATTATGGATGTTTATTTAAAAAAGTCAATTTCTTACCATTTTTGTGAAAATTCTCTGCAATTTTAAAACCAAAACAAAACACACAGCAGGCTTTTTTGAGGTTAGGTTAACTGACAGCATTGTTTCACAATTGTTCTGCTAGAGGGCCGATGGAATTTTTTTTGTCTGTGAAAAAGTGTGGTTATGCAGTTGGAATCCAATTAGGAAAAAGATAAATATGAATTTTTGCGTCTAAAAATAAACTAAAGATTTCTGTGAAAATTTCCGCGTGATTTGAGAAAGACCATTGTGTGTGAAATATCAAACGGGAAGAGGTTTTTTCTGGTGTGGTGTAAAAAATGGGAAAGGGTCAGAAAGCAAAGAAGCTCCCGGTAAACAAACGCAATGAATTGGCCAAATGCATTGATCAAATCTTGAGCCACGGCTTCAAAACAACCACAAATTTGTCTGAACAGTGGTCACAGTACGTGGAAATCCGATCTCTGTTGGACCGTGTCCAGAGCATTGAGTCGGATCTGAAGGTAAAGAGTTCAAGCAGCAAAAATCGTGTTGGATGCATTGAGAGCTTCTGCAATTGGGCACGCGATAATGGAGCACATTTCGATGGAGTCAAGATAAGTGAGATACCTGGCTATGGCATGGGATTGGAAGCGACTAAGGAATTTGATGAGGGTGCTGTGTTTATAAGCATCCCTAAAAAATTGCTAATGGGTTTGGACAATGTGAGCACTGCAATTGCTCCCATGATGTCCGAAATGCCCATGATACAGTCAATGTCCAACATCAAGCTTGCCTTTTCTCTCCTTGTGGAGAAACTCAATCCCAATAGCTTCTGGAAGCCCTATATAGATATTCTTCCCGAGAAGTACTCCACCGTGATGAACTTCTCATCCAGTGAGATGCAGGAACTCAAAGGAAGCAGTGCACTGTCCTCAGCTCTTGTCCAGTGCAAAAATATCGCCAGGCAGTACGCATTTATCCGGAAGTACATCGATAATATCAAAGAGGAGGGATTCGATACCACTCTGCTGACGCTCAAAGAGAGATTCTCATTTGATCTTTACTGGTAAGTCAAATTCAATTTTTTACAAAAAATGATAATAATTTATTAGTAAAAAAGGCAAGGGACAAAGATTCCACAATATTCTCAAAATGTTGCAGTCTCTCAAAGTTCTCTGGGTACTCTCCACTTTGTTAGAGCCTAAATAAATTCAGGCTGATCCACGAGAATATTACCCTGCAAAATGTATCACTGAATTTATCCCAAAGTGTCATATTGTGAGGGCTCACTTAACTGAATCCTTTACTGCTAAATTTTACAGGCTAAATATTCACGAGTATTAGCCTGATTCTATTAGGGCCCATATGCCCTAGGCCTAGTTACAGTTACGACTTAAGCCGAGAGACGGCTAAACGTAATTATAATCAAAATATTGATATCACTAAATTTCCATCAGTTTTCCACTAAAAAAGTTAATCCACAGGAAAGTTAATCTGATCATTATTTTGATTATAATTTCGTCAAGTCGTCTCTCGCCTTAAGTCGTAAGTGTGTCTAGAACATTAGGATATTAGGCATAAAATTACTTGGAAATATTAATTAGCTGTAATTCTTTTTCACATTTTTTTTTAATTTGCATGAAAATGACAGTGAACCTCCCGAATTAATCTCATAGATACATTTGTGTAATTCTATGATTTGTTTTTATTCTACGTCATTTAAAGACGATTCTTAATGTCACTCCCTTTTAAAATAAGCCACGCCTCTTCAAGAATTTGTGATAAATAAAGCAAATATTCTAACTTTTATGCTTTTTTATATCAAAGATTTAAATTTTTCGGCTATCTTATGTAATGGGTTTTGCCCCATGATCCTAAGATTTAGGAACCATATGTAAAATGTGGGCGTGACCTAACGAAACAGTGTTTCGCTCGTCTTGCTCAACCAATTCAAAAACCTTTTTTGCTTTGCCTACAGTCAGAAAAATAATCGAATAAAACTTACTCGAATCAATGTTGAATTAACTCTTTTTCGATTTTGTGATTTTCGATTAACTATATTTTAGAGTTGATTTTACTTCTTTTATGGTGTAATATTCAGAAGAGTTGTTTTAACTTTTTTTCCTAAAATTTACATGACAAAAGAATGTAAATAACTTTTTTTTAAGACTGAAACTAACTCGTTTTAAAAGTTAAAATAACTCTTTCAAATCTCAAAATGAATATGTTTTGCAATTTTATGTTTTTTTTTTATTTTATAAAACTATTAATATTTTCTTGACCTCAAGTTCCCTATGTTTCGAGCGAAATATCACATATAATGCACGCACATGTCTTTATGAAACACTGTTAGACATCTTTCTAGTTGATGTTCCATATGACCTTTGTCACAGGAAAATCTTCTTGACTGAAGTATATTCTTAAAACTAAAAGACTTAAGCATATACTTCAGTCGAGATGAAATTTTACATCGAAAAAGAGTAATAATTACATCGATATTCGTAGAGTTAATTCAACTGTGCAATAGAGTTGTTTTAACTTTTTTAGGTTTTTTCTTAGTGTAACGATTTTGAATCTGAAAAAAATAGAATTTAAATATTAGGGGAGATTGGGGCAAAAAGTCACAAATCGAAAAATTCAAAACTCAATATCTTTCAAGATAAAAAAGATAGTGGCTTAAATTTTTTTCCATAGATAGCCTCCATAGACCTTCTTCGATGTTGTATGTTTCTTAGAATTTGAACAAAGAATTTAGAAAATAAAAAAATATCGAAATTTTTAGCCCTATTTTTTTTTTAAATATTTCCCTTGAGAATATATCAATTATTACCTTACTTATTATTCAAAATTTATGAACTGGTGGTTATTTCCTAAATCATCCTAAATCATAAATCATCATACAGAAACTTTCAAAAATACTTGTCATTCTAACCGCTCTAACATTTGTAACATTCATGGTTGTATATAGAGGCTCTGAGCCTAATTTACAAAGAAACCAATAAACATTATTATTATTATTATTATTATTATTATTATTATTTGGATTCTTTGAATACGAATCCGCTTATTTTAGAATTTTACAAAGATTTTTTTATCAAGAAATCTTTTTATCAAAAACGACCACTTGGGGTAAAAAGTAACAAAAGGTATGAAGCAAAAATTAAGAAAAACCGAAGCAATTTCTCATGTCTCACGGCGAAGAGAAACGTCAATACCATGTGTCGCCGCTGGTTGTTTGCATTGGTCAAACGATTTGCAGTCTCTTGTGTGTTTTTTTTCTAAAATAGCTTGAAAAGCGTTTTTCTCGTTCAGATAGAGAAAACGGTGTTTTACAAAGGTGTAAGAAGAATAAATTTCCTATGAAAATATGTCATCTAGGTATTTTTTTTTAAATTCACGGAATCGCGTAACAAAGCGAGTCAAAATGTGATAATATCCCATGCCTGATACTATTTGCCCCATAATTTTCGAGAATGGTCACAAAATTACCTTTCAGAAAACGGCTCGATAAATGTATTAGTATTTCCTTACAAAATAGAGGAAAATGACTTTCACAAAGTTGTAGAGCGATAAATTTCCTATAAAACTGCGTTAATTAGAAATTTTGGAGGTGTTCGAGTAGTTTGTAAAAAAATAAAATATCCGTTTTGTGACTTTTGGCCCAGTCTCCCCTACTTCCTTTACCATTTTAAATTTAATTTATAAGGGCGTGGCCTATTTTGGGGGGATGGGTCACAAGATTTTTTCACAAAATAAAATGACAAAATAAACTCGCAATGGTCATTTCCTCTGAAAACGGGCATAACTGATCAAATTTCAGGGACATGATCAATGCCAAGCTTTAACTTCATGCAAAATTAAAAAAAAAAAAGATTAATATTGTCAAGTAATACAGCCCGGATATTGCACTGAATTTCTACGTAAGCATTGTTCCAGTGATAGGTTTAATAATTTCTCGGAAGTTCTGAATATCTACATCTACACACATATTCCTTTTGGTCACTTTTAGTCCACAAATATGCAGGAACTTAGCCTATCACTGAGCCCATTGTCCCTTTAGGGATAACCCTTTCTCATAGCATCGTAGAGATAGTCATGAACATCTCCTGACGTGGAATCCATTGTGTTGAGTTTACTGAGCCGTGGTTCGGTGTGTGGGTATTCTGGCGCATTTGAGATGCGCCTGGAAGTTTGTCTCTTCAGGATGGGCAATCGCCCTCGAGTTCCACTAAAGCTGTCTGAGTAGTGGAGCTTACGATTGCGCCTCTGACGCCAGCGACAAGTGGCAAAGATGATGATGAAGACCATAACAGAACCTGCCACAATGCAAGAACTAGCAACAATAGCTGATCGTACGCCAGATGTGAGATAGGTGTGTGCAATATTCCTTCTGTTGACTGTCTGCTGTTGTTCCATCTCCATGTCCAATTGATTGTTGATCCTTGCAATTTCTTTCTCAATAATATCCCCATCATCGGCAAAATTCTCATTGGCCGGAGACACCCGGGATGATGGGGCTACGAATTTTTCCCCAGGGGTGAAATTTGTATCGTAAGGGTTGAAGTTCGTGGGGTAACCAGTACCTCGAGGGCTAATTTTGGGTGTTTTGGTGTCATCTGTGGGTTTCACGTTGATGATGGAGGCAAAGTAACTGGCTCCCTGGGAGTCTGTTTTGATATCATCTGGCTTAACACTGCGTAAATTGGCAAAACTGAAGTGGGGAAAATTCTCGAAGGCCGTCACAATCTCCATCTTTTCTGTTCGTAGTCGCGGATGGTGAAGATTGCGTGCTAGTGTACGATTGTGAAAGATTTCAGCAAGATGAACTTGGCTTGAACCTCTTTCTCTGTGATCAATTAATTCATTGATGGTCATATTGCGTTGGGCTAGAATCTTGGCCAGACGTGCTCCATTCCTGCGATCACCGAGTAACTCCATCAATTCTGTTTTCTCATCCACACTTGCATCGGATGAGATGTCGGCAAACAGTGAAGGATTACTCTCGGTCACGTCCATCTTGATGGAGTCCCGTGTCTGGGCAGAACCAACAAGGGCTCTCTGTGTATTCTGAATCACTCTTTCGATGATATCAGCTTCGAACATACTATCAGATCGGGCTGTATTGGATTGAATATAGTCTTCTTGAGAAGCACTTGGTGTTTCTTCTACATTTTCATCTTTATTTTTCTTCTCGGATTGAACACTTTCCTCAATGATATTGAGTGTTTCTGGCTCTGTATGGTTAACCACCAGCAACTTTCCACTGATTTCCGTCTCTGGCAATGCTGTTGTAACAATTTCACTCATCTCAGTGGTATGAATCTCTTCCTCTGGGATTTCTCGCAATGGTTCCTCTGTCGTGGGTCTGGGAGTGGTTTTGACGGAAATGCGCAACTTTGGTCTCAGATTCATCCTATTGCGATAATCCCGCATGGCAATTTGTTTCCTTCCCGGTGTGATGTAATTGGCCGTTGTTGCTGGTGTTGTTGAGTGTGCTTCAGTGTGATTTAAGTGATTCTCCGTGGAAGATTCTTCAGTAATAACTTCCGGATGTACTGTAGATGTTCGACGCTCATTGAATTTTGAGACTACTTTCCCATCGTAAGCTGGTGGCTTCCATCTGCAAAATTACACAATATTCATTCAAATTATTTTGCATGATTTCATTTAGATGAATAAATATCACGAAATGCTCTCATTCCTCTCAAATCTTTTTAGATTGATCATATACAGAGACTCTTTGGTCTAGATTGAAATTCCACAATTCTGTGCAACATAGCAATAAGTTTATAAATGAAGAGTTAAAGAAGTAAAAGTAAAAGTGAATGGATGATCTGCATTTAAGTTCTCAAATATACTCTTTGACGGATGTACATCAAGTTTAGATTTTAAATTGAGAAATAGTTGGTATAGTAATAAACTTGAACACTTGAGATGAATTTTATTGAGACTGAAATATGAAATCTTTGGGCGAAAAGCCAACCAAAAGTGTCTTTCGCAAGTGAGAATTTATTGATACAATTAAATGTCTTTTCAAGAGAAACTGTCATCCTTTTATGGTCACTTCTGCACCATTTATTTTCTGCATATTCTTTGATGGACAATAATACCGTCCGAGCATCTTTGGAGTTTCTGGAGTAGTTAAAATTTTCAGTTTATTTTCCTTTTTAATTGCTTCAGAAATGAAAGTCTTTTGTGATTGTTCTTTATACACTTTTGATTTTCGGTTAACCCTTTATGGATGATTTATTTAGTAATATATAAGATTTTTTTCACATACTCCTAAAGATTTTTTTAATGAAAAAGAACTATTATTTCAAGAAAAATATTAATTCTCGATCAATTAATTATCTTAAAATTATTTGTTTGAAAAATGATAAAAATTCAAATAAATTATTATTTAAAAATTTCCGCTAATTGTAAAATTTACAACATGCATGGTTTTCCCCAAAGTGACAATTTAATTTTCCTAAAAAAATTAAATATGTACACTTTCCTAGAATTAAATTATTTACTAAACAGAATTTTCGTCAAAGTAAAAAATACCATTCATAAATTTTGAAATTTTTAATTCTGTTCTTCCGATTTCTTTGTTATTATCATTTTGAAAAAAATCATGTAATTCGATGATATAAAAATAGAGCGAGAGCGACTTATGTGGTAGTAAAACTTGGCATTTTAGAAAAAAATTTAGAACATGATGTAACCTTTTCTTCAAAGTTATTATCAGAATGCAAGCTAGAAAATAATAGATTGAAAGGCAGTTAAAAAGTTTTTAGACAAAATACTAGATAAGTATATATTTTTTTCAATATTTTTCTTATTGCTAATATTTATTTAATTTATTAATATAAAAAATGGTAATTACGGATTCCAGAAAAATTTCCACGAAAATATCATTTATCATTGACCTTAACTGTTCAATGATTTAACCCCTTTAGGGGTTGCATGGGTCTCTCAGGTCAAAAAATAGGCCTTTTTCTGATAATAATTTATTGTGTCGAAAATATTTCAAAAATTCCAATTTTTGGGATATGAAAGAGTAACTTTAGAATAAAATTTAAAAAAAAAATTTGTTTTGAAAAATTTTAAAAATTCGACCGTTGGTAGCTGATTTTCGGAACCATTCCTCAAAAAACAAACCCTGCGGTAGGAAGTATTTCTCCCAGTAGGTTCATCAGAAATCAAAAAAAAAACAAATATACTCTGTTAGAGGATTAGTTGGACCTGGACCCCTGGATGAACGAAGGATTTTTCAAAAAAGC
Organism: Phlebotomus papatasi; assembly: GCF_024763615.1. Lineage (NCBI taxonomy): Eukaryota > Metazoa > Arthropoda > Insecta > Diptera > Psychodidae > Phlebotomus > Phlebotomus papatasi. Next base: position 57,582,159 of record NC_077222.1, read on the forward strand.
AAAATTTGAATTTCTGGCAAAAGTTTTTGTAAAAAAGTATCAATTTTACCCTATTTTTCAACACATTTTGTATTGTAAAAATGATTCTGATTAAAGGAAGTGCAAATCCTTCGTTCAAAGAGTAGATAATACTTCTCGAAACAGGTATGCAAAATTTCAAAAAAATCGGTTCAGTAGACTCTGAGTAATCTTGACTACTCTTGTGACTATCGCATTGTAAAACTGTGTTTTGAAAAAAAGAAACGCGTTTAAAGTTTTACCACAATATGCGCGCGAGGGCGGAATGTATAACTAAAATTGCTCAACCTCCGAGAATTTTACTCCGATTGACTTGAAATTTTCAGAAAATATTTTTCAAATGTTATACCATAAAATAAAAATAAAAAATAAAAGAAAATTGATTTTTTTGACCTGAGAGACCCATGTTAACCCCTTAAGGACGAGAAGGTAAGAAATCGAGGATTAGAAAAAGTCATGTTTTCTGACTTTTTAGAGCTAAACATAACTTTAGATGACTGTAGAAAAAATTTTGTTTTTGGATCACCGGTGACCTAATCATCCTTAAAGGGTTAACCCATACAATTGAACTTAACAATAAATGCCTTTTCATACATTAGGATTTCAGGATAGATATATTAAAAATGTTCGTAATTCATTTTTAATTAAATCACTAGAAAAAATGCGTTTCGGGAATTAATTTTTTTCTATTTGATTATATTGTCCTTATTGGTTAAAAAGGTGTTAGAAATATAATAGAGAACAATGCAAAAACTTTTAATATAAAATAATATTTAAAAAAGATTTAAAAAATTGGAGTTTTTATTTATTTTTTAATATTCACCATCTTAAAATGTAAAAAAAAACAAACACGAATAAAATATTCCCAAAAATCTGACTACAGCAACGAAAGGAATAGCCAAAATGAGTTTAAATCTTCAGAACAAATGTTAGTCAGATGAAAACTAAGGGTACTAAAGAAATTTTAAATATATAAAACCTTCATTGTCTCAATATATGCAATTTTTGTGATGCTACTCTTGAGCTTGAGTGACTCTAAAGTGTTAGAGGATTAACTCTCTTGAAGTTCTTTTAAATGATTTTAAGTTTAAGCCATGGCCAAAACCAGTTATCTCGAACAACTTATCTCTATAAAATATATTAACCAGTAACCGATCAAAAACTTATCTGGGTAGAAATTCTCTAACTATGTGAATGATTCACCAGGAAAATGAACTACCTATTATCACCACGTTGGCAAAAATAGAATGATGTATTATTTATTCAACAAAAAAAGTTAGAATAGCTCTGAAAATGTGTTAAAATTAATATTTTTAATTTGTTTTTAACAATATCTCACAATTGATCAATTCAAAATAAAGTGAACCGATAACTTCACTTACAGAATCCCTACTCCGGTTTCGTTAGTGAATTTGGACTAAAGAGTTTATTGTGTATTATGGCCTCTACACACTAGAGAAAATTATGTCCATATTGAAGAGTTTTTCCTAAAGCGTAGGAAATTTGCTTCAATATGGACATAAATTCCTCTAGTGTGTAGAGGCCATTAGGTGTGATTCCTTCTAATCATACCTATTGTAATCCTCGGATTTTCTAAAAGTGCTCCGATCGAGCTGAAATTCACAGGGTATATGTTTTGAACATCTCTGATGCCGAAAATCATAAGCCGGCAATTTCGGGTCCGGCTGCCGTCCGGCCGTCCGTAGTACGCAATATCTCTGGATAATTTTTTTTTTTAAATATATCTACGCGCGCGTACGACGATTTCTGTCCTATTCGAAGATTTTTGCGAATTTTCGCGGGTCACGAAATTTTTCGCGGGTCGCGAATTTGACGGATCGCGAAATTTTTCGTGGATTTTCGCGGGCTGCGAGATTTTCGCGAATTTTCGCGGGTCGCGAAATTTTTCGCGGATTTTCGCGGTTTGCGAATTTTTTCGCGGATTTTGGCGGATCGCGAAATTTTTCGCGAATCCCGAAATTTTTCGCGGATTTTCGCGGGCTGCGAAATTTTTCGCGGATTTTCGCGGGTCGCGAAATTTTACGAAATTTCAGACACTTTTATGCATTTCTCGTCCAATTTTCTTAATTGTCCAGTGAAATTTTGCACATATCAAGCCTGAAAGAGGCTCTAAATGGATGTAAAGTTTGAGGCCTCTATCTCTCATAGTTTCCGAGATAATCGACTTTAAAGATTTTCAGATACTTTTATACATTTCTCATACAATTTTATGTATAAATATCGTTCGAGTTTGCCACAATCCGATTTTGCAACGAAGGAATCACACCTCTATAAGCTGATCTAGGCTCATCACTGGCTTTTTTCTTCAATTATCAATACTTTTTTATAGTATTTAATCAAATAAATTATTTAATGAGAAAACAGCAGTATCAAAGCGTTTCAGCTTTCCTGAATATTCGAATTCGTGACTTAAATATGCTACATTTTAAAATTAGTTCCAATCAGAAAAACATGAACTCTCAATAAATCGTTTGATTCCAGGAAGATATTCTGAAAAGGTAGATCTTTGGGGATTGGAAAATGGTAATTCGGAGGGACAAAATAATCGAAATATTATAATATATGTTGACTGCTTTCTTGCTCTAAGTTTGAGCAAAAATAATGAGAAAAAAATATATCGTTATCCTTTATTTAAAGAGAAAAAAAAAACACTTTTAAAAAAAGTATCATAAATCATATACCAATTTATCAATAAATCACTATAAATTGCTCTCCAATTAATGTGAGAAACAAATTAAAAAAAATCATGGAATTTTTTGCGGAATGTTTGCATGTGTTAATGCGTGTAATTACTATGCCATTTCATTAATATTTTAAAATTAAAAAGCTGAAATTTCACCTATTTCTTTCAATGAAAAAAATATATTTTTGCGGAAAATATATGGTTTCATGAATTATTTATTGGCAGGAAGACTTTTGGTGTGCGCATAAAGTGGATGTGTAAATTTTTAATGTTCAAAATGTAATTGGCTCACCTCTGAGGCCTTAATGTTGCGCTGGTGCTGGATGATTCTGGAGGACTTTGTGTGGTTTTTGTGGAGAATTTGCTGTTGCGAATGTTGGAATTGGCAAAATCAGGTCGTATGCCTGAAACCACTTCTTTGATGGGCTTAATGCGCTCCTCACGCGTAGGCAATCGATTGTGCTTGAGTCCTTCGGGAAGTGTTGAAATTGTTGGTATTTGATGTGGCTTGGTGGATTCCCGTGTTAAATTGTATCCACCATCGTGGAGTTTTGGCATTGCTAATACATACATTGGATACCTCTTGTTTGCCTTCTCATCATCATCACCCGTGATCATTGTTTCCATTGAGGTGTCGGTTGGGCTGTCGGCGGATGTGATAGGTGATGGTGGTGATGGTGCAATGCGTCGATTTTTCAGATCTGCATGAGGAGGAAGACGACGTGGGAATTGCTGCTGTACTGGCAGAGTTGGTTGAGCAAGAATTGCCAATGCTGTTGGTTTCCTGTTCAGAAAGTCCGAGAGCGATAGATTTTTCTGCTGAAGAATTTCACTCAGACTTAAACTTTCTCCAGCTTGTTTTAAGATGTGCTTTAAATCTGCTGCACTATCACTGGATTGTTCCTCCTTCTTTGCAACTGAGTATGGCTTGCGGTAGGATTTGTTGCGAACACTATCAAATTCGGGTGTAGCATTTTCTTCCCTCGGGAAGTCTTCCTGATTATCCTCAGGATCAATGATGGTTTCTGGTGAGGGATGTCTGGGAAAATCTCTTATTTCTGGAATTTCTGTTGTTGTTGTGTACAAAAAGTTATTTGGTCTCTTTTTTCTCCTTCTACCCGGACGTCTTCGTCTTTTCCGGAACTCTTCAACGTCTCCAGGACTTGTTGTTAGATGTTCCTCTTCGGGATTATGTGTTGTTGCCACCTGACGCCAAGCCTTTATAGCAATGGGAAAAGCAGGGTGGTTATTTATAATCATGAAAATTAAGCACACAAGAAGCTGGGTCAATGTTGATGAAATAGAGTCGTGGGGGGAAAAACCAGATTGTCTTATCACCGCCTCTAATGCTGGCGAAGCTGGCGATCGACAATAATATGGAAGTATCGCGTATTGAGCATTTTCTTTGCCACACAAGTCAAAGTCAGGTAATGATGAGATAAAAACTAGGTTTCCATCACGTAAAGAGAAATTTTCTTACATTGAAATAACTTCAATTAATTGAAATTGCACAGAAAGTTATATTTCTTTTTTTTTCGTATTATCATGCTAAAATGTTACTTCAACATTGTATGATGATGATTGTAAAAAGAAGAGGAAAGAGATGAAACAACATATGGGGAAATAATCTAATCCAAATTTAATGCAATTAATAACATTGATTTATTCTACTTTGTCTTGTGCTCCAAACATGTTTATTTTTTTATGAATCACATTTTCACTTTTTTCCATTTATATTCCAAGATAAATCGTCAAAATGTGCGAATCAAAAAGTGAGAAACGCGAAAAATTCCTCTCTCACTTCCCATCTAATGTATACACGACGAATGATTAATTGAAGCAAGGAGAAAAAAAAGATATGTTTGTTGTAAAATTTTGTCCACAAAGGTTATTAAAGAAGAAAACATTTTGGCGTGGTATTTTTTTGTGTTTTCTCATTACTCCAATTGTGTGATAATTCTTTTTAAAGTTTCTCTATTTACTTGATCATTTTAAATTCACACATTTTATGAAATTATTAGTAAGTGAAATGTTTTTTATTCTAATTCACTGAAATGAGTGAAAATTTCTTTTTTTCGATGCGAATAATTTGAAATGCTAAAGCTAAGTGAATAATTTTCATAATGACCAATGACTATGATAAGTGTAAAGTCTTCTGTATAATATTGAGGCTAATTTGTTGGGGTGTTTTTAAAGAGATCGGTTTATATTAAAAATAAAAGAAATATAAACAGAGTGGGTTAATCAAAACGTTCAAAAGTGAGATCGGATTATTTTTGATAGAGAAAAAAACGTGTCTGATTTTTAAATCTCTTTTTTCTCTTGGAAAACGATTTATTTATATTTAAATTAGGTGAGATTCTTAACAATCTCACCTACTATAATCCTAACAAAATTTCATGTCGTCCGATCGACCTCAAACTTGGCCAAAATGTGTTTCAGCACTTCCTGATCACGAATATATATGTGGCTATTTTACGTTCCCGGCCGGCCGGCCGGCCGGCCGGCCGGCCGGCCGCTCTTTGGAGCTTAATAGCTCCTAAACTAAAAAAGATATCGACTTGCGGTTTTCGGCAAAGGTTATATATCGGGTGAAAATTGCAACTTGGTGCATAGACCCCCCACCCCCCACCCCTCCTTCCGCCATTTTGAAGACCCCCCTTTTTTTGTTTTCTCAATAGCTCCGCCCCTATGGCATTCAGCGGACTCAAATTTTAGTATGTTATAGCTGGGCCTTAGGGCTTTCCATCAATACCAAACTTAAGGTCCCCCGACCCCCGTGACCCGAGCTATAAGGGTCCAAAAAAAATATCTTAAAATGGCCATAACTCCGGTTCTAATTGTCAGAATTTAAAAAGTGAGGGCTTTTTGGAAAGCTCTCGTGAAATGCCACATCCCCTTCTAACATCGCAAGTTCGTAAAACCACCGCTAGGGGCGCTTTTTTTAAAAAGAAAATTTTTAAATCTTAAAAGTTAAATAACTCAAAAATTCCATTGTGCATCGGGCTAAAATTTTAGTATGTTGTAGCCGTTGATTATACCTATCAAACAAAAAAAACCTTAAGTCGATCTAAAACCCCTGACCCGAGCTATAAGGGGTCAAAGTTCGAACATTGACCGGCCTCTATCTCCGGTTCTAATTAACATAGCGACCTAAATTTTACCTTTTTGGTTTCGTCTCGATGAGCACTTTCAGATGGAAGTTCAAAAAGTCGCCACAGGTGGCGCTGTGATAGCGTCAAAATTCATCGAAATTCAAAGTCACTTTTCTCAAAAACGGCATTGTGCAAGTTAATGAAATTTTAGTATGTTGTAGCCCAGTCTAGGACGTTTCCAAAATGGTGCGTATGTGCGCTGTGGTTTCAATAGAACCGGAGATATGAGGGGTCAAAGTTCACGAAATTCAAAAAATCATATCTCCGGTTCTATGGGACCGATTTTGATGAATGAGGGCTTAAACGAAAGATCTTACCAAATGCTACAACTTTCTAGAATATTTGAACTTCGTGGGACCAACACCAGGGGCGCCACAGTTGAAAAACCATTTTCAATATCACATAACCTCAATTATCTCGACTGTCGCTGAACCGATTTTGATGATTACTTCGACATAATTGTAGAGCACATTTGTCTCTACATTTCGTCCATACATCATTTTCCACTCAGACTACGCTATCACTCCGATTTTGCCGTTTAAGTGTGAAAAAATTGATTTTTCCCATAATAACGCTTTGAAATCACTCAGATGCCAATTTGACTGCCTCTACTCCACAAAGACACTTAAAATAGGGTTTTAAATGGAAAGTCCCACAAAATACAACAATTCTTTGATATAGTTGAAGTTCAACAAATAACTACTTGGGGCACTCTGGATGAAAAGACGAGTTAAGAAACAAAAAACCTCGATTATCTTGACTTCTCAGTAATCGATGAGATCATGTTCTATGGGAAAATTATAGAGAACATTCTGGTCTACATTTCATCCAAATCCTTGATATTTTGGTTTAAATACAAAATTTGTATAATTTCACTAATTTGATTCAAGATAACTGAATGGCGTCTCCCAACTTCAGCTCTAAATCGAATTTGCATGCACTCCGAGTTAGCTCACGTTAAGAATCTCACCTACATAAGCCGGTTAGGATTATCTGTCCCTTTAAATGAGAAATTGATAATAACTTTATATTTTTTTATAAGCTTTAATAATGTTTTACTCCACAGGATTAAACTTCAACTGATTTTTTTTCTTTTTTAACCCTTTAACGACGAGACACTTTTTACGGACTGAAAATCAACAATAAAAATTAAACTGAGAAACATAATCAATAGTAAGTCTTACATTTAGCCTTGGAAAGTCCCACAGAGTCTGATTCGGTGTATTTTGTGCTTCTATGAACGACAGGGACAAAAATAGCCCAAAAATTTAAGTAATTTTTCTGACAATACCAATGAATAATATTTTTCGCTTTAATGAAGAATATTACGTATGAGTATTGTACTTTTTATTGCCAAAAGAGTTTTGCTTAAAAAAAATTAGAAGTATAAAAAATAAATAAAATAAATTACGAATTTCAGAATTTAAAAATTTGCCATTTTTGAGCTTAAATATTTACTACATAGCAAATAGCTAGAGACTTGCAAAAAATATTATAGATTCCTTCAAACTTCTACTTTACAATTATGTACAAACATTAGAAAGAAATAACTTTAGGTAGTCAGGAAAAAGTATTTTCTTTATGGGACACCGGTGTTCCAATCGTCCTTAAAGGGTTAAACTAATGACAAAAATTTTTGGGATTACGTATAAACGAACAGAAGTCTGTTCAAAAACACTAATGACAATAATTTTTAATTTTGTTTGTTATTCGGAATCATTCTGACAAGAAAGGGTCGAAGAGACACTTCTAATGACTTCTACACACCGTGAGAAATTTTCGTCAAAACGTAACATTTTGACATATTTTTGTCGTAATTTGCGTATCCACAAGTCTAAACAATTTATAGTGCGATGCCATAAGAGTTAACCCCTAAAAATTTTAAACACCGCGAAAAAATGTGTAAAATTCCAGGTTTAATACTACTTTTCTTACGCCCTCTACACGCAATGAGTATTAAAAAAAACTTTTTTTAAAGAAAATTTCCCCTATTATTGTGGGCAAAAACGTAAAATATTTTTAAAAGAGGCATTTTTTTACGAAAATTGCTTCTAGTGGGTAGGCGCCATAAGGACCTGAGACAATTTTTATCGAGTGAAATAGTAAATAAAGGTTTTTATGCGTTTAATGCGTTGGACATTAATTTCATTAGTTGAAATTTACAGATTTTGCTTATCATTTTATAATCTCTATAAAACTAAGATTTATGTATTTTTTAATAAAGTTCTGCCGCTTTTGACATCTATTGACAACTGACGTAAAAGAAAATAATGCTTAAGTGTTCCCCGCCATTTGACAAAAATTTTCCTGTTTTTTCAAACTGAGCCATTATGGCAACTTCCAGGACTGGATTATTGTCAAAATATCTTTTAATATTGAATATAAAAATTAATAATATTAAAATATTATCTAATACTGGTTTGAAACCTAAGGCTTACGCCCTAGACAAACTTACGACTTAAGCCGAGAGACGGTGTAACGTAGTTATAGCCAAAATAATGACTAGATTACAATTCCATCAATATCTGACTAATTCATCTCTCAGCTTAAGCCAAAAACGACTTATTTACTGGAAAACTGATGGTAATTTAGTCAAATCATTATTTTGGCCATAATTACTCTAAGTCGTCTCTAGGCTTAATTCGTAAGTAAGTCCAGGGCATTAGCCACATGGCTTAACTTCTCTAATTTCTTATTAGTCAAGACTTTTTCGAAAAATATGAGTTAGGATTGGATATTATGGGCGAATGATGCATTAAATACTGAAAACTGAATAAAATTGGTTGCTATTTTGAATTTTGAGACCTGTGGAAACTGGGCTAACTTCAGGTCAGAAGCCGACATAATCCAATTATTTGTTTAACATTGAAGCCATTTATAACGCCGCATTGTCTATAAATTAAAGTATTTTCAAAGATCCTCTGAACCAGCTTTAAAATTAAAGAAGTCTCAAAAGCGTTATACATTTTCACCTTGGAGTCCACCAAGGCTAAGAGAAATTCAGAGAATACCAATTAGACCTAAAATATCAGAATTTAGGGATTATTTACACTATTTTTTAAGAAATTGATTTTTGAACAAAAATCCATGACAAAGTTAATCAATAATTTGAGCATGAACTTGTTATGCCCTGAAAATCGAGCTAAACTACTAAATTCAACGTACAGATTTACCTTGTTTTCATTGATTCTTCAATTTTAAAGGCTGAATTAAATTTTCAATTAAATAGAAATATTCAAATTTCTATTTTTTCCGGTCGATTTGAGGAATTTTGGAAAATTATTAATGACTAAAAAAACTTTAGAAAAGGTAAAGTTCGTTTTTAGATTGGATGACTCCCATCGAATTTTATCAAAATTATTTTTTTCTCAAATAAATGATAAATATCTAGAGAATTAGGTGCTTAACTTTTAAAGGATATCTGTAAGGAGTTGTAGGTAATTAATAACATAGGGAATATGTAAGATTTCAGTCGCGAAAAAATTTTACCTTTAAGTTTTCAAAAATTACTGTCTATGTAGGAAATAAATCCTAACTTTTCGATTAACTAACTTGAAATGAGAATCCTTGAGAATCCAGTTATGGCTGTCTTTCTGGATAGTTTTCATAAAGGTGACAATAAAATTTATTAGTGTATTCCAAAAGAGAAGATTTGTCAAAAGCGATCTACAAAATCATATAATTTTTACTAAGACTTGGTTCTTCGACCTTGGATTTCCTAGTAAAATTTTATTGTTTCCAAAACCCTTTTCAAATAACCTTTTCAAAATTATCGAGAATTACACAGGATAATTTGCCATTTGTACATAATATTTCATTAAATCCATCAATTAAACCAGATTATTTATATGCAAACTTTGTGTAATCCAAATTCTAATAACACAGAAAGATCACGAGGAAATTATTCAATTAATCATCATCAAGTTGAAGAATAATGGTCTCTTGAAGAGAGTTGTTGAGAAGATATGGAAAGAAAAGGCATTTCCACACTTTCAAATGCTGAATGAAATTCGTGTAAAAGTCTTTCATGTAATTTTTCTAGCATTTAAGTGAAAAACTATGAGAGAGAGAGAGATAATAAAGCGTGAGAATGGCAACGTTTTGAAAAATTGTCTACATTTCATAACAATGATCTTTTCAACCAGATCTCTTTTTAAACTTTATTATAATAATGTGTGTCGTGCAATTAAAATTAAAATATGCTTCGAACTTACTTGGTGTTGTGCATCAGAAAGTCTCTCATTGGAGATGATAATTGGTTCGAAACTCTTATCGTACGACACATGAATTGATGGATCATAATCCTCATTTGGTTGATGTAAATTTTCCAAATTATGTTCATTTGGATATTGATGAGATGCCACAGATATTTTGCACTTAATTAATACAATTGCTACTAAAACTAGACTGTGAATCACTTTCATTTTTTCACTGAAAATTCTCATGATTTTTCCACTAAAAGGAGGTGCTTTTTTTCTTTTTAAGAATAGAAACCACTGATTGTTGTACCACTCACATGCGTTGCCGGATTAAAACTGCACACTAAAATGGGAATTAAAGTGAAATTGTTGCGGGGGAAAAATATTTCGCGAGATATTTCCACTATTCGTGTGATATCCAACGAGGCTGTGAATGGACTGAAAAGAGCTCGATGGGTGAAAAAGAGATGTACTCTCGAAGCAATTTCTTCGATGAGATTTTATGAAGAAAGTAGTAGGGATAAGTTGATACACTGACCATCAATGTAATGAAATTTTCACAGTATATTTTCACATGATTTCTCTATAGTATTGGGTCGCTCAAACCACTATATATAGCAAATTGCAATATTTGTTCTTTTTGTGCAAATATGCAACATTTTGTTTTTCTTTCTGCAGGCCCTCACTCTTTTCATCTTCAAATAATTAACCTGAAGATGTACAAAATATGCGAAGTTTTGCAACTGAAATTATAAAGCGTGTACGCAATGTTGCAATTTGAAATGCAGCGAGATGAGAAAGATATTTCAATTTTTCCTCAATTAGATTGCAAATCAATAGAGACTGAAGAATAAATTAGAAAACCATATATGCTGTTTATGAAATGAAAATTTTGCTATCACAAAAAAGTGAAAGGGGGACAACATATAATACACATTAAATTCCGAGAGATTTAGAAAAAGAAATGAGAGACATAATTCGATAAGCATCTAAATTCCCGTCAAGAGATTAACTATTATATTAAAACGATAAAAACGGGATATATCCCAGGTACATTTTTTACACTCATAACTTTGGCATAACTCATCTTTAAACCTTGCTGTACAAATCAATTTTACTGATTTTCCTTTAATCGACCCTTTTTCCAGACATCCTCCAGATATGCCCTTTTATAAGATTAAATGATAAAACGAACTCAAACACATAGCATTAGTATTTTTTAGCTTTTGAACAGAAGCATCCGTGCTGAAAGATAGGAATTAGGATTAGATGCAAGACGAAAATCCTTCTCACTTATCAGTGTTAAATTTTAATTCGAAGACAAGTTGATACCAATTACTGTTTAACCTTTCTTTATTTTTTTTTGACTCTCGTATAAGTGATTGTTACCCTCTTTTTACAATTTTTCCGGTTATACAATCTAAAACCAAAATGATTTTCACATTCACAAAAAAAGGTTCAATTAAGCTTTTTTCGTCATAACAGTTACAAAAGTGTCCCAGTGAAGATTCCGAAGCCAAAATCCCGAATGCCAAAATCCTGAATTGGCCGAAATCCTGAATTGGCCGAAATCCCGAATAACCAAAAATCCTATTGGGTTAAAATTCTGAAAAGCCAAAATCCCAAATGGGCCTTAACCCCGAATGGATCGAAATCGTAAATGAGTCAAAATCTTAAAAAGCCAAATGCCCTAATTCCTAAAAATGTCACAGCTACTCTCACGGTTTCATAATTTTTTTTACATTTTGCATGTTAATTTGACAACTTTTCAATGGTAAAGTTATCTTTCATAAGGATAGCTATAACCCGTAATATGTCCAACGCACAATGATTTGTTTAGTAAACATGTTTTTGACATTTCGATGAGAGCGAGTGAGATCTAGATCTAGTCATCTCGCTCTCTCTCATAGGAAATTTTGAAAACATGTTTACAAACAAAAGTTATTGTGCGCTAGTCAATACGCCTAAAATGTAATATTTACACCTATTAGGTGAGATTCTTAACAATCTCACCTACTATAATCCTAACAAAATTTCATGTCGTCCGATCGCGCTCAAACTTGGCCAAAATGTGTTTCGCCACTTCCTGATCACGAATATATGGGGGGCTAAGTTACGTTCCCGGCCGGCCGGCCGTCCGGCCGCTCTTTGGAGCTTAATAGCTCCTAAACTAAAAAAGATATCGACTTGCGGTTTTCGGCAAAGGTTATATATCGGGTGAAAATTGCAACTTGGTGCATTGACCTCCCACCCCCCACCCCTCCTTCCGCCATTTTGAAGACCCCCCTTTTTTTGTTTTCTCAATAGCTCAGCCCCTATGGCATCGAGCAGGCTCAAATTTTAGTATGTTATAGCTGGGCCTTAGGGCTTTCCATCAATACCAAACTTAAGGTCCCCCGACCCCCCTGACCCGAGCTATAAGGGTCCAAAAAAAATTTCTTAAAATGGCAATAACTCCGGTTCTAATTGTCAGAATTTAAAAAATGGGAGCTTTTTGGAAAGCTCTCGTGAAATGCCACTTCCCCTTCTAACATCGCAAGTTCATAAAACCACCGCTAGGGGCGCTATTATTAAAAAGAAAATTTTTAAATCTTATAAGTTAAATAACTCAAAAATTCCATTGTGCATCGGGCTGAAATTTTAGTATGTTGTAGCCGTTGATTATACCTATCAAACAAAAAAAACCTTAAGTCGATCTAAAACCCCTGACCCGAGCTATAAGGGGTCAAAGTTCGAACATTGACCGGCCTCTATCTCCGGTTCTAACTAACATAGCGACCTAAATTTTACCTTTTTGGTTTCGTCACGATAAGCACTTTCAGATGGAAGTTCAAAAATTCACCACAGGTGGCGCTGTGATAGCGTCAAAATTCATCGAAATTCAAAGTCACTTTTCTCAAAAACGGCATTGTGCAAGTTAATGAAATTTTAGTATGTTGTGGTCCAGTCTAGGACGTTTCCAAAATGGTGCGTATGTGCGCTGTGGTTTCAATAGAACCGGAGATATGAGGGGTCAAAGTTCACGAAATTCAAAAAATCATATCTCCGGTTCTATGTGACCGATTTTGATGAATGAGGGCTTAAACGAAAGATCTCACCAAATGCTACAACTTTCTAGAATATTTGAACTTCGTGAGACCAACACCAGGGGCGCCACAGTCGAGAAACCAATTTCAATATCACATAACCTCAATTATCTCGACTGTCGCTTAACCGATTTTGATGATTACTTCAACATAATTGTAGAGCACATTTGTCTCTACATTTCGTCCATACATCATTTTCCGCTCAGACTACGCTATCACTCCGATTTTGCCGTTTAAGTGTGAAAAAATTGATTTTTCCCATAATAACGCTTTGAAATCACTCAGATGCCAATTTGACTGCCTCTACTCCACCAAGACACTTAAAATAGGGTTTTAATGAAGAGTCTCACAAAATACAACAATTCTTTGATATAGTTGAAGTTCAACAAATGACTACTTGGGGCACTCTGGATGAAAAAACAAGTTAAGAAACAAAAAACCTCGATTATCTTGGCTTCTGAGTAATCGATGAGATCATGTTCTATAGGAAAATTATAGAGTACATTCTGGTCTACATTTCACCCATATATCACTTTTGTGCAGTTCATCCCAATCCTTGATATTTTGGTTTAAATACAAAATTTGTATAATTTCACGAATTTGATTCAAGATAACTGAATGGCGACTCACAATTTCAGCTCTAAATCGAATTTGCATGCACTCCGAGTTAGCTCACGTTAAGAATCTCACCTACATAAGCCGGTTAGGATTATCTGTCCCTTTCGGATCATTATCGTAAAATTAAGGATAAAATAACACTCCCGGAAAGTTATTGCCAGATTTTTGGTTTTCTCTCAATGACAGCAAAAATCAAAGCTGAAAAAGAATTATTTATAATATTATACTTAGAATTATATTATATTGCTTATTTTTGCAAAATGGGTTTTAAAAGACCTCCAAAAAAACTTACTAAACCGAAATATGAAAATAATTCAACAAAATGTATAGCTACTGCCTCTCTGTATGATTTGTCTTATTAAAAAACAACTTTTTTTCGAAAACCATCTTTCTATCAGGTTTCGTTTTTTTATGATCATTCAACTTTTAACCTGAAGGGGAATTCTGTTATACTATGACAATATTATATGACAAAATTTCGTTGTAAAATTCTGTAGCAGAACAACATTAAAGCTTAGTGAACATCGAATGGCCATTGTAAAGAGGTCTATGAATTTTTTAGTGATTGAGTCGGATTTAAGATTAGTTCTTCTGAATTTACAGATGAAAACTTTTTTAAATTTGTCATACGATATTATCATACTGTTACAGAATTCTCCTACTGGAGAAATCTGGAATTAAGGTCGACTGATCGAATGTAACTCATTGAAATAATTTTATAAAGGTTGAAAAACAATTTAAATCTAAAATCACATTCAAGTTTATAATTGGTTAAATCAGTAAAATGAAATTATCAGTAGAGTACTTTACCTTGCTTTCTCACAAAATTAGAAATAATAAGTTTTCTATAGATTTTAAAAGAAATTATGATTTACAAGAATTGATATAGAGAGACAATAAAATACAATTTGATCGGTACAAAAAATCAATTGTTCCAGAGGTGTTAAATAAATTCCAATGCATCTGGATAGAAAATGAAATTTCTAAATCAATTGAGAGGAAATACCACAAAAATTGCCACTTTCTGTATGATCAGCTAATAAATAACATGCCAACATTGCGATTTATCGCGACATTTTAAACTTCAGAAGCGTGGTTAGTGCACTTAATACCTCACAATAATGTTTTATTTTGCCTCAATGCAGAAATATGGGGCAAATATGCAATTAATGTGCGAAGCCAGTTCAATCATAAAGAGATCTCCATCGAAAGAGTATAAGAGGAGAAATATAATAAATTTTCATTTACTCATGCATTTCCTTTTTCATGTGACGCGGTTTCAAGAGAGATATAAATGTGCGATAATGCTTGAAATTCATGGTCACGGTCGGAAGAAATTTTGCCTCCTTCTTTTTCAGTCCAATTCAATTTCAATGGAACCCGTCGAGAGCATTTCCACATTAAAAAAAAATTCATTCAAGCATATTAAATTATCTATCTGTTTATGCATAAATTTGAATGTTTAACAGAGATATACAATTTTAAGAAAGTGAAATTTTCTCTCACTCCCATATAACCATCGATTGTGCGATATAATCGCATTGGAAATTATTGCAATTTACCACAAAATATCAAGAAAAAAAAGCTATAATCATGCATCTGATCGAGTTTTTTTTTTCTTTCTTCTGCTTTTGCTCCAATCTCGTCAAAGAGCATCGTCAAAACACCAATACTGTGATCCACAAATTGCCCATTTTGTCATGATTCGCTTTCAAATTGTTTGGTGGATCACTTTTGGTTTCTTGAGAAAATGGGCTTCTAAAGAAAGTGAATTTTACTGAGGATGATTCAGCACAGTGCAACATGCAAAAATTTTAAATTGAGCTTCACAAAACCAAAATTTTGAAAGTTACATAAATTATTTCATGAAATTCATAATTTCATGTGGTTAATAGAAAGTTTTTTTCTTTAAAGTAATAATTAATTTTGATACGGAAATTTTTAGGCAGAATGCGGTCAATAAATTGCAATCATGTAGAGATGCTAGAGTTTGAATAGAGCTTAATAAATTGTAAAATGAGTTACCAAATCACCGAATCCAAAGATGATTTTGTGAATTTCAAAATAGCAAAACTAAATTACGCATCTTCTTATGTATACAACTCATTGAAATGCCTAGTTAAACAATAATTTGACTATTTTAACGGTGATTGTGCTTACATATTATATTTATTAAATATTTAATTATTATAATAGAAAAATTTAAAATGCATTTATTGCTTTTTTTCTACTCCATGGAATATTAAATACATTTTCTGCAAATTTTGCGATAATTATGTAAAAGCCCTAGTTATTTTATGGGGTTACGAATTTTTATTGACGATTTATTACAAAATGCAGAACTAAACAATTAAATGTATACTTTTATTAACCCTTAAGTTGTTGAAGAAATAAATGTCTGATAAACTAGCTTATGTATGAAGTTCTTTAAAGGTAATCTTGGATTTTTTGCAATTTGAAAAAATTGGAAATCGAATTTTGCTCTCATTTATTTATTTTTATTTTTAAATAAATTAAAAAGCATGATAAGACATATTAATAAATTCATGAACTTTGACCTCAACTTGTGTAAAATTTCGAAAAATCAAATTTCCTTATGAAACTTCGTATAACTCTGAAACGTTTATAGGACTCCTATAAGTGGACAATGGGAATCAAAACATGATCTTATTCTTTCCCCTATTCTTCTTTTTTTTCACAAATAACGCTGTTTTAAGGATATCGTAAAATTGAACTGCGAGAATTCATTTTTGCATATTTGAGAATTTGTCCAGTAAGGGGAATTCTGTAACATATGACAATGTCATATGACAAAATAAAAAAAATTTATGTGGTAAATTATGAAAAAAAAATAATAAAAAAATAAATTTATATTAAATAATAAGAGCTTTCTAGAGCTCCTTGCATGGCTCTTCGATGACCATAAAAAATTATGGTCCTTGCCTTCCGGTGGATGTTCAAATGTTGAAATTATAGTATGACCTTGCTCTTAGGTAGGCAAAAAACACAACCATTTTATTTGTTTTCGGATTGTTCAGTTGGATAATTTTGCCCATCAGAGAAGCTGATCTTCGGTAATTGGCCTCTAACGGCCAAGCAAAGCAACTCATTCACTCAATCTAGCATAACTTTTTCTTGAACATCGATAAAATCTTATGCTTTTTGGAATTTTTAAGGATTAATATAAGAGGTCCTTTTCAAATATTTGTCTCATGATTATTTGCGATATGTGCGTCTCAGAGGGATCGTTTGTCTACAGCTATGACGTGAATTTCGTTCAATTCGTTTCTTTACCTTAAGGACGATGGTTGACAATGATGCAATTTTTTTTTCGACGTCCACCATAGAGTTTTATAATGCTGGTAGTATCCCTGTATTGAGTTATATTTCAAAACTCAAAAGAATTAATCCCATTCAGGTTTTGAAGGGGCCTAAAGATAACAATTAAAACCTTTCCGGCCAAATATAGAGCAATCGCGCCATCGGGTTTGAGTGCCATTACGAATATAAAAAAAAACATTACAAATTTTTTTCATAAATGCTTTTCTGGGCTTGTGATTAATAAAATGAATTAACTTAATGCAAAATTTGAACATGCTGTCTCGAACGATTTCAAAGTTATAACGATCTAAAGGACAATGGGAAAAACGGTCCAACCTTTCGCCACGAATGAGACCTATACCCTCGAATAGGTATTGACAAAGGTAACAACTTTTGTTCCAAAACCAATCCCAAAAGTATGTAGAAAAAGCATTAAAGCATAAAACATATGTATAAGAATTGTATTGATTTTTTTTTAGCAAAACTCCTTTTATACAATAACGCGGTTAATTGTATATTGGTCCTTTTCAAGATTAATTTGTAAAAAAGAATTTAAAAAAAAAATGTTCCTGGAACAAATCATATCTTTATCTTTTCATTTCCCCTGCAATTTTCCAGATCTTCATTATAAATATTTTACCATCCTTGAAATTCTCAAAAAAAAAAGGATTGTATCTGGAGAAATGTCTCTTATATGCAGTAATATTCTGATTGAAAAAAGAGTTAAAACCTCTAAAGATCGCAGGGTCCTAAAAGATACCATTATTTAAGTACTTTGAGTAATAAATTCAGAGAAAAAAATGTTTTAATTAATTATACTCAGAACCTTTTATTAAAATTCTTTAGTAATGGTACCTTTACAACCCTATGAACTTCAGCAATCAAAGCTCCTTTTTAAGGAGAATATTTCTCTAAAGACGACAAAAGGATGCAATCGAGGCAATACTTTTAACGGAATTAAAGAATATTGGAGGATATTTGAGGAAAATCTGGATACAAGAAAAATGGAGGGATAGGGATACGGTTTCTTTTAGGAAAATGTTCCTTGAGTTCAGCTCTCTTTCTCTTTTAGAAAACGTTCTTTGGCGCCAACAACTTACGATATGCCGTTATTTAAAAAAAGCAAGTTTCATAAAAATAGTTCTACTCATTTCTTAAGATATCTGAAGAAGTTGACGTGATGGACTATAAGTTTCTTCGGGTGATATGTTCAAGATCGGTGGCAGCCAAAATCCCGAAAGCCAAAATCCCGAATGTTCAAAATCCTGAAAGGGATGAAATTATACTGGGAATAATTTTCCAAGACACAGAAGATTTCCCTTTGCCTCCAGAAAGCGTGGGTGCAATCGTGGGAGTAGCTATGACACTTTTAAGAATTCGAGAATTTGGCTTTCGGGATTTTGGCTTTCGGGATTTTGGCGTTCGGGATTTTGGCTTTCAGGATTTTGGCTTTCGGGATTTTGACCGGGACCCGTTCAAGATACACCTAGGACTCCGAAAATGCTTGTGATTTGCCATTAAACAAAATAAGTTTTCGTTTTGTTGCCCTGTAATGTGCGATGACTTTAAAACATGGCTTGTTTGTATTGGAGCTACCAGATGGAGCAGTCAGAGGGAAAATCTGAAAATATTTATTTAAAGCTTAAGTCATATACGACTTTGACCCAAATTTCATTAAGATCGGTTAGACCGTTTTCGAGTAATAAATTGTAAAATATGCGAATTTTCAGAAGGATATCGTTAATTTCCCAAGGATTGACAGCCCTTTTTTACTTGGGTCTGGGTAATTTTTAAGTCATACACCAATACCTACAAAATTGGCCTAGTCCTAGTCCCTTCTCTGGCGAAGGGTTGGACCAGCTCCCATACATTTCTGCCCATTGTCCTTTAGTTGTAGTTCAATTCATTCACCCTGTATAGTCACTGGTAAGATTAATTAAAGAAATATTAGAAAAATATGAAGCGTTCGATGGCAGAGTATGTACAAAGCCTGAAGGCCTTCCCCTACTAACTAAAAACACTTATTTTGGAGCTTTGAAAATCAATTGCTATAAATAGTGATATATTCTATGCCGCAATAGAGTAATCAAAGATTGTCTCTTTCGCTGCAATAAATACACAATTTGCCAACTCAAAAGCTCTTTAGAAAAGTTTTATGCATAAAATTTAACTCTTCATGAGACCTTTTCAACTTCACTCAACGAAGACGTCTTTGCACATTCTCATAAGATGAATTATGAGCAAAGTATGATTATCTGGACATGCTTTTATATAAAATTTAGCATCGTGAGAAGTTGTTGTGCCTTCTTTCATATCTCTCCAACCAATTTGTACAAATGATGTTTGTTTTTATGCAGAAAAGCCTTTTTTTCAGCTGCATGACTAAATGGTTGGGTAAGTTACTAAGTGGTGTGGAGGAAATGAATGATGGAAAATCAGTCAACTCAGAATGCTTGTATAATAAATGATTGACTGGGATATTGTGAGTAAACACCGCATGTTAATAGAGGACTTTGAAGGCACAATGATCTCTCAAAGTGATTGAAAACACCATTCATTGACTAATTTCCTACTGATTTATTGAATTTGAGGGTTTTTGTGGTGGAAAAGCATTTGTCGTCAATTAGATGAAAATTAGATACAGCAATTAATTTTATCTATTTCCGATTATCTTCTTCACATGAAATTTCGGAAGAAATGCTTGAATTCACCTTTCATTTTAATTCCTATTTTTTTTTGTTGTTCACACAGTTGGGCTGTTTCGACTGTCATGACACGCCAAAATCTCGTCCCAATGCATATAACAGACAAGGGAGAGACACAGACTCATATGAGTCCAGCATTGATCCCACTATGGGATATGGCAAATCATGCTCATGGAAAAATCACAACAATCTACAACGCTGAATCTGACTGCATTGAGAGCTCGGTTCTGGGAAAATGTCAGCGAGGAGAGCAGATTTTCATTTTCTACGGGCCCAGATCAAATGCAGATTTTCTCATTCATAATGGGTAAGTCAGGATTTACATAAATGGGAAATATAGTGTTGATATACTTGAACATTCCGAAATTAAACACACACAGAACTAGCACAAAATATTTAATAAAAATGGAGTGAATGAAAATCCTTTAAATGTATTGGATTATATTTAATTTTTAAAAAGGGATTATTCCTAAAGTTCTAATTCTACAACCTATGAGAGAGTCAAACATTTTCTTTTTGACTTTTGAGAGCAAAACGGTAACTTTGCAATGGCTATAGGAAAAAAATTGGATCACCTGTAACCCAATCGTCCTCAAAGCATTAAAGGAGTTTTTATACCTTAAGTACCTTCACTGAGAGAAATCCGAAAAAGTTAAAATAACATTCCGGAAATGTTAATTTCACCCTGCAGTATTGATCCAAAATCGGTGTAAATATTACCCTTTTTAGGTTATTGGGGGTTAAAGTTACCCTTTTCATGTTAATTTTACCCTTAAAAAGGTGTAAAATTAACATTAAGAAATGTTGATATATTTTTACACCTAAAAAGTGTTAGAGTTATTAGGAAAAAAAGTTAATCGCACCCTCTTTTTTCTCAGTGTTCAATTAAACCCTCAAGTCAAATCAATTTAATAATCCTTATAATCATTTGTAATAACAATCTTATAATAATAACAAGTTCAAGCATTTTGCGAAGTCCTATGTGTTTTCTCATATCTATATTATGCTTACTGGATCGAAACCAATTTGATCCAATGCATTAATTACTATTATTAATCTCATCGAGATATTTGTATTACAAGGTAAAAATTTTACTGCTCAAACTCAAAGAGAACAATAATTCACAATGGACTTTTTTTTCAATTTCTTACCATCCTGGATTCCAAATGGTAAGAGATATTGACTTCCGGTCTTTGATGACCCCCCAAGCCAATATTTCTTCGCGAATTAGCTTATTTAATCCACGCCTCACCCACTTAATTCCCATCCTAAAAAAAATATCTTTTCGTTTTTTTTTTATTTTAAAACTTGATTACACAGAAAGAAATTTAAAAAAAAAATTGTTCGTAAATGTTTGTGAATTCCTACTGGGGATTTACAAAATGCTCGTGAATCGTATATCCCACTGAAGGTTTTGTAAATGTTTGTACTTTTTTCACGAACATTGTTCGTTAAATTAGCACATAACGAGCATTTTTTGTTCTTTTACAAACATTTGTTTGTAAATCTTCGTAAACAATTGGAAAATAATCGTAAAATATTACAAACTTTTACGAACTTTTTAGTGGGTTACACGATTTACGAACATTTCGTAAGTCCAGTAATTCACAAACATTTACGATCAATTTTATGAAATATTTTTTTCCGTGTAGCCATTTCGTTCATAGACATCTTTGACAGAAAAAAATCCCCATCTTGAATTAGGCAACACTGAGAGAAATCCGAAAAAGTTAAAATAACATTCCGGAAATGTTAATTTTACCCTGCATTATTGATCCGAAATCGGTGTAAATGTTCTGCTGTTTATGTGTATTATGGGTTAAAGTTACCCTTTTTCATGTTAATTTTACACTTAAAAAGGTGTAAAATTAACATTAAAATTTTTTGATATATTTTGACAACTAAAAATTGTTAAAGTTACGAGGAAAAAAAGTTAATCGCACCCCCTTTTTTTCTCAGTGTTGTAATATGTTCTTCATCGCCCTAAATACATTTTAAACTACAAAAATATGGAAAACAAATTATTTTTTACATAATTATGGAAATCCGAAAGCAGGAAGTGGACGAAAGAAAGACCTTTTATGATTTATTCTGTTTAATTTTTGATCGTCTTTTATTCATTTTCTTGTTAATAAACATGGGGGAAAATTAAAAAGGTCTATAAAATTGAACTTCTCAGAATGTTTAATAAGAACAACTCAAAAAATTGGTAACACCTTCTTCTTCTC